>NW_012152940.1:326448-330252 GCF_000956105.1 Propithecus coquereli | reverse complement strand
TCTTAGCCTGTTTGGGCTGCTATTTGAAAATACCTTAAACTGGGTAATTCGTAAGTAACGGAATTTATTGCTGAAAGTTCTGGAGACTGGGAAGTCGAAGATCAAGACACCGGCAGATCTGGTGTCTGGTGAGAGCCCATTCTTCACAGATGGCACCTTCTAACTGTGTCCTCACATAGCAGGAGGGGCAGGCAAGCCTTATAAAAAGACTCCCAGCCTCTTTTCTAAGGGCACTGATCTCATCCATGAAGGCAGAGCCCTCATGACTTACCTTCCAAAGGCCTCACTTTTTAATACTATTGCGTTGTGTATTATGTATTAATATATGGATTTTGTGGGGACATAAACATTCAAACCACAGCTTCCATTCTTCCCAACTTGAGCTATAGATTAAATGCAATCACAGTCAAAATCCCAGTAAGTTATTTTGTACATATCGACAAATTGATTCAAAAGCTTAGAGGGAGAGGCGGAAGACCCAGAACCAACACCGTGATTTTGAAGGCAGAAGGGGACACGGAGGATCTAATAAACAACCCCTGTGGGCAGCCCAGACAAATTGGGAGGGAGGGACGCTCTGCAGGGCGATGGACCTAGCCCGTGCAGCAAGCACGCGGCAAGGAGAGAGGTTGCGGTGGGGGCGGCGGGGTCTCTAGATTGAAAGAGAATTAAAGCTAGGTTTGGTGGCTCACCCCTGTAATCCCAGCATTTTGGGAGGCCGAGGCGAGAGGATCACTTGAGGCCAGGAGTTCGAGCCCACCCTGGGCAATATAGCGAGACCCTGTCTTTACAAAAAATAGAAAAATGAGCTGGGCGTGGTAGCGTGCCCGTAGTCCCAGCTACTCAGGCGGCGGAGGCTGGAGGATCACTTGAGCTCGGTAGTTTGAGGCTACAGTGAGCTATGATTGTGTCACTGTACTCCAACCTGGACGACAGAGCCAGATCCTGTCTCAAAGAAATGTTTTTAAATTAAAAAATAAATAAAAGAGAATTACAAAGCATAACACCCAATTATTTATGGCTTTTGTTTGCATGGCTTTATTTGAACAAAGTGCATGAAAAAAGACTTTATGTTTGAGGCAGTGGGAAAAGTGACCAAGGACTGGGCTTAGCGACATCAAAGACCTCTTGATCATTTAGTGTCATAGCGGCATTACGGTCGTGTAGGAAAACGTCCTCATGAAGTATGTAGGGGTAAAACAGGATTTGCTCTTGAGAAAGAGATATGGTTTTTCCTGAATGCCTGAGTTCCACAAAAAACAAGAAAGAAAAGAAAACAAAAAAAGCAAAAGCTATGATGACAGACCAAAAACTTACGGTTATTTTGCGTAAGATATCTGCTTACCAGGGGCCTCTCTATTTGTCTATAGTACAAGAATATTTTTGACAAGCAGATTTTATTTCTAAAAACAAAACAGCAAAGCAAAAATTTTGAAAGGTCAATGATAAAAATTAATGCCAGTAATGCTGTTGTGAAACGACAAATTCATTTATTGACAGCAAAAGTGTATACCACGCGGGAAAATAATCTGGCAGTAAGCCCAAGAACCAAACGAATGTTCATAGCCTCTAGCTCAGGAATCCCACTGCTGGGAATTTACTCTGACGAAATAATCGGAAAGAAGGGGAAAAACCTCTCACAGGGGTGTGGCCCTGGCGTTATGTGCTTTGCTCCTTGGCTCCGGAAAGCAAAGTTCCAAGGCCTATGTCGCAACTTGGGAGGCCCCGCGGGCAGACAGCCCAAGGCCGCTGCGGGAGGGACAGCCAGGGAGGCTGCACCCCCGCGGGACGCAGGGTCCTGGCGTGCTGGCAAGCTGGCGCCATGCTGCCCGGCCACGGGTACTGCAGAAAAGGAGTGCCCTGGGGACACCTGGCGAAAACCCAGCCAGCCTTACGCTGGGGTGAAGCTGGGTTGTCAGAGGCCCTGGGGGGTCCCTGTCCTCGCCCCGCTCCTGTCAGCCAGTCTGGGGCTCTGTGCTCACACACTGACCGGCTTCTTCCATAGGACGGGATTGTCACACCCTTTCCCAAAATGCCAGCTGGGGAAGGGGTGAGATCATGCAGGCAGAGTGGGAGGGAGGGAAGGCCTGGAGAGGAGGGGGAACAAAGTGAAGGACACTTCTTGGTGCTGGGTCCTTTGCACATTCATCTCGCTGCCCCAAGACCTTTTCGACATGAGGCACGGTTTAAAATCTCCCTTCTTTGTTCCTTTGTCATAGTCTACAGTAGATATATATTATCTCCATTTTACAGATGAGGAAAACTGAGGCTCCAAGGGATTTGTTGAGGAGATTGTTGCCGTTAAATGGCTTTGAGTTATTGTCTATTGTCTATTGATTGAAGAATGGTTTTTCTGGATGTGGAATTCTTGGTTGACAGCTTTTTTCTTTCAGCACTTTATTTTTTATTTCAAAAAATTATTTTTTGAAATAAGGTCTCATTCTGTTCCCTGGGCTAAAGTACAGTGATGTCAACATCATAGTTCACTGCAACCTCAAGCTCCTGGGCTCAAGCGATCCTCCTGCCTCAGCCTCCTGAGTAGCTGGGACTACAGGCATGCGCCACCACGCACGGCTAATTTTTTTGTTCTTTGTAGAGACGGGGTCTTGCTCTTGCCCAGGCTGGTCTCAAACTCCTGAGCTCAAGTGATCCTCCCACCTTGGCCTCCCAGAGTGCTGGGATGACAGGTGTGAGCCACCATGCCTAGTCCCTGCTACCTCTTAACGTAGAGTAATTTTTGATGGTGTGCTGGACATTGTTATGCTACGTTATTATAGGACTAGCTTGTGTTGTTTTCCTTTAAAGAGTGTTGTATTTTGTTTACCTTTATGGTGTCTCATTTGAGTGCTTGGCATTCAGCAAATTCCTTTTATTTGGGCTGTTTGGAACTACAACTTTTCCAATGTTGTGTGACTTCAGGAATCTCAGTTCAGCTCAGTTTCTCAGTAGTTTTTCTCTGATCGGCCTCACCGAGAATCGCCCTGAGCATTCCAGCTTAGTATTCGGTCAAAGCGTCAAGGGAACCACCGTGCGTATTTCTGAAGTTTCTTCTTTGCACCACGCCCTCCTCTCTGCTACTCTGCCCCACAAATCCCAGCTGCAACGGCGGCTCTGAACTCTAATCTTCATTTCCTCTGCCCAGCAAGACCAATGCTTCCTATTTCAGCACCAGTTTATTGTTTGGAAATTGCTCCCAGGCAGAAAGCTGGGATTAAGACGAACTCACCACATGTTTCCCTTTTTCAAAAATCACATTTCTGTAGTATTACATATTTTCTACAGTTTTACTGTCGGAAGGTGAGTCCAGCACTTGTTTCTCTGTCACGGCTAGAACTGAAAATCCTCCGTTCTGCTTTTCTGCGTTGCTAAGTGTGAACGAGTAGTCAAGGATTACCGCGTGTTCGAAGAAAGCTTCTGATACCAAGTCTAGAGACCAAAACTAACAATCAGGCAAACAAACAAACCACTTGCATGAGGCAGAAACCACTCATGGAAAGAAAAACTTTGAAAAGGAGCCTATTACTATCCCCAGAGAGAGAGAGCACACCCAGTGCCCGAAGAACAGGATTTTATAATATATTTGAAAAGGGTGAGAAACCATTCAGAGAGAAAGGCTGGTTTTAGAAAATAAAAACATGATCCCAGAAATATAAAGTTCAACAAAAGATAGAAAATATGAGGAGAAAAAATGATTTAAAAATTTCTAACCCAGCCCCAAAAGTCTAATATCTGAATAATAGGAGTTTCAGAGAGAACAGAAAAAACAAAGGAGACAGAGATACCAAAGAAATGTTCAAGAAACCT
>NW_012152940.1:307559-325883 GCF_000956105.1 Propithecus coquereli | reverse complement strand
AGGGTAGATTAAATACATCTGCAGAGACGCGAGTTCTCAAAATAATTGTCTCCCATGCCTCTGGTTTCTAGAATGTGCTTACAATACCAGGAAGAAAATGAAGAAAGAGTAGTCATAGGGTGCAAGAAAGGCTCGAGCTCGAGAGTGAGGAGAACAGAGCCCCAGAACGATGGCGGAAGGAGGTCCCCGGTGAAGGCCGTGGGCCAGGCACGGGGACCGCACCACTCGTCCAGACCAGAGCAGGTCCGGAGGCTCTGGGGGAGAGCTCCTCCGTAAAGCTGCGAGAACATCCAGTGTGTGTTTACACAACCAAAGAAGATTTCTCTAACGAGGGGAAGTTTGGGGATAAAACGAGTGGTAAGTTCATAGAGACAGATGACAGTCGTTACCTCCAGCGCAAAGAGCTGCTCTAGGAAAGGAAAAGTAATCACGGCGCCACGTGGTTCGGCTGTGAATAGCGTTTGCACAGCCACGGTTGCCTTACGCCTGAGCAGCAATCTACCAAAATGACATGAAAACTGCACGTATTGGGAAGAGGAGGGATTAGAAGTTGATGTGGGAGCTGCGGACGGAGAGGGAAGGAAGGAGACCTGAATTTTCATCTTGGATTGCAGAAACACAGTAAATGCAGCTTAAAGTGAAACAATCAAAATCAACAATATAAGCTGCTGTTTAGAAGTATAGAAGTTAATGCTTAAAGACTCAAACAGAAGGGTTGAACAGGAAATTGGGGGACTGCTGTTCTTGGCATAATTCTCGCACAATTTCTTAAGTCTGTGTTATCTGCATGCAAAACTTTGATGGTCAACAATAAATTTAAAACAAATAATGCCGTGATAAGCAATTCTATGCAGAAAAGGGTTTCTGTTGCCCAGGCTAGAGTGCCGTGGCGTTAGCCCAGCTCACAGTAACCTCAGACTCCTGGGCTCAAGCGATCCTCCTGCCTCAGGCTCCCGAGTAGCTGGGACTACAGGCACGTGCCACCATGCCCGGCTAATTTTTTCTATTTTTAGTTGTCCGGCTAATTTCTTTGTATTTTTAGTAGAGACGGGGTCTCGCTCTTGCTCAGGCTGGTCTCGAACTCCTGAGCTCAAACGATCCTCCCGCCTTGGCCTCCCAGAGTGCTAGGATTACAGGCGTGAGCCACCGCGCTGGCCAGAAAAGGGTTTCTTTTTTAATTTTTAAGAATTACTTCCAAAGATTCCTAAAAGTGAAAATATTGGCCAATGGTGTACCCTTTTTAAAGTTTTTTGCCACATTTTGACATATTCTTTAAAAAGTTGTCTCTGCTCTGTTCCCTGAGCAGTCTGCGCTGACCTGGACGTCCACAGCCCTTCCTGGCTGCTGCGCGGGCTCTAGCCACGCACTGAGCATCTCTGATGTAAAGGCCGGGAGTTTGACTACTTAACTTGGGTTGCAGGACCCCAGAGGAGAGCGGGGGCCTTCGTGGAGGCTACGGGGGCAGGCTTCTTGGAGAAGGTGTTATGCAAGAAGAAAGAAGAGTTTTGCATGTGGGGAAGGCTTTCTGGTGGGAGTGGGAGAAAGCCATTCTACGGTGGTGGTTTTTATGTGACGTTCAGTCAGACGCAGCCGCAAGAGGAGACTCGGGCAGCTCCATAACGCAGAGCTTGGGCGCAGGCGGCAGGCGCACCGCCCAGGGAGAGCCGTGTTCTGGCCAGGCGGCGAAAGAGAAGGGAGGGGAACGTCTAGGCCAGAGCCTGTTGGGGGGTTTCCAGGGGAAAGGCAGGGAGGGAGAACAGCTTAGAGCTGGCTAGCCTGGCTGTGAGCCATGGGGTGGTCCCTGAGCGCCTAGTCCCTGGCCCCGGGCTGGTTCAGGCCCAGGCATGTTTCCTCTTGGCGCGTGAAGCCAGGTAGGGGAGGGCTGCTGTTTTTGGTGGTTGGTTTGCGCGTCCCAGCCGTGCCGGGTGCTGGGCTAAGCCCGCTGCTCACTCTAAGCATTGGCTACTCAGGACAGCCCCTGCCCGGCCAGAAAGGTTTTTTTAAGATGTCAAAACATCATAATAGGCCGGGCGCAGTGGCTCACGCCTGTAATTCTAGCTCTCTGGGAGGCCGAGGCGGGCGGATTGTTTGAGCTCAGGAGTTCGAAACCAGCCTGAGCAAGAGCGAGACCCTGTCTCTACTAAAAATAGAAAGAAATTAATCGCACAACTAAAAATACATAAAAAAAATTAGCCAGGCATGGTGGCGCATGCCTGTAGTCCCAGCTACTCGGGAGGCTGAGGCAGGAGGATCATTTGAGCCCAGGAGTTTGAGGTTGCTGTGAGCTAGGAGGACGCTACGGGCACTCTAGCCCGGGCAACACAGTGAGACTCTGTCTCAAAAAAAAAAAAACATCATAATATACAGAAAATTAAAAATATAAACACATCAAAAGGCAGCTCGAATTAGCTGCAGGACACACAGGAGGGGCAAGGGAGAGTAGCCTTAGAGACAACAGGAACCAGCGACAGGAGCACCGTCTCTCCCTCAAGCCTCCCCTTGGAGAGAAAGAGCCACTGGCCTTGCGAGGAAGCCACACTGCCCAGGGCTGCCACAGCTGTGGTTGACCAAGCTCCTGGGTGCTCCAGGCAGTGTGTGGTTTGGAGACCCTGGTCACCCCCCTGGAGGCTGCTGGACCCCAGGGAGCTGCCTTCTCCCGGGAGCCCAATGGGGCCAGGGGTCTCCCCAGGGAAGGAGAGTATGGCTGGCTGAGTAACGGCCCGCAAAGACATCCAGGTCCTAATCACGACAACCTGCAAACGTTGCCTTTTGCAGCATAAAGGGACTTTGCGGGTGTGATTGAGTTAAGGATCTCGACATGGGGAGATTGTACTGGCTTGTCTGTGTGAGCCCCAAATGCAGCAAGTGTCCTTGTAGGAGGGAGGCGGAGAGAGACCAGATAGGAGACGGGACAACGTGATCCCAGGGGCAGAGACTGCAGCCATGCGGCCACCCGCAGCCGCCAGGGGCTGGGAAAGGCTGGCAGCAGACACCCGCCCCCTGCACCTCCAGAAAGAAGCAGCCTTGCTGACACCTTGATTTCAGCCCCGTGAAGCGGACTCCGGGCTTCTGGCCTCCAGAACTCTAAGGGAATAAATTTCTGTTTTACGTCATTGAGTTCGTGGTAGTTTGTCACAGCGGTTGTGGGGCGGCTCCTCCTGGAAGCCATGACCTGGTGCAGGGGTCCCACAGGGCCTGGGGAGGAGGCAGCTGGGGGTTGAACCCAAAGCCTGCAGCCCCTGAGAAAGCTGGTTTCTTCGGGAGAGAGTCAGCGCCGTCTTCCGAGCCCACACCTCCCAGGCCTCCCCTCCGTCCACTCGGCCTCCGCCTCCCCGTGGAGTCCCACGGCTGCGCTGCGTCGGGACGTCACTGCGGCCTCAGACCACCGGGCCCCCGGCCTCGCTGGAGTCCTCTTGGCAGGGGTGGAAACCAGTGGACACTGGGCCCAGGACAAAGGACCGTGCTGGTTGGTTAGCCGAAGCCCGGGGCGTCGATGTCGGGCGTGGCGGGTCAGGGCTCGTCCCAGGCCCCAGGCCCACGTATCTCCTGCTACCCGACCGTCCCCCAGCTCTGCCACGCTCTGCGTTGCCTTCAGTCTCCGCCAGGCCCCAGCACCTCAGACTTCCATGTGCCCCGCGAGAAACAGTCCCTCCGAAAGTCCCTGAGGGGTGTCTGCTCAAGCTTGGTTGAACTCCTGCCCACCTCAGAAGCAGTAACTTTGGCAGGGAGTGGAGTCCTCCGAGTCAGCCTTTGGGCCCGTGCCTGTGCGGGGTGCTGAGGGTCTGCGCCTCTGGCAGCCTGTGACCGAGGGTGGGGCGGGAGAGAGCGCTGAGGGACCGCACCCTGAGAGAGAGCATGTGCTTCGCCAAAAGATGCCCCTCCTGCTGCCTGTCTCGCAGGTACCCTGGGCACGCCCCGCGTCCTCGCGGTCCGCAGGCTGCCCAGCCCTGGCAGTGGCGCTGAGCCTGCCGTTTGGGCTGCAGGCCCTCTCTGTGTTCTCTGCCCCCTTGTCAGCACCTGCCTCAGCCCCAGCCTGATGGCCTTGGCACTTCGCAGGAACCAGACCGAGTCCTGCCACGAAACGCTCCTCACCTGCCCCAGCCAGAAGAGGCAGTGGCAGGAAGCACATGGCACCCCGGGGAGTTACGTATCAATCTCTCTGACGTCGGTTTCCTCATCCGAAGATGGGGCGGTGGTAACGCCCGCTCACCTGCCCGGGCGAGCGTGAGGGGAGCCGTAGGAGGATGCCGTGCAGGTGTGAGCGGGCCCACAGGCATCCGGCAGTTCCCCCCAAGTGGCATTGAACTTGGAGAATGTGCCCTGGACCAGCGTGTGTTCCCTGGGTCAGCAGCTCCAGGCTGGATTCCTCTGTGCAAGCCGCCTGTTAATTTTTAGAGAGATTCGTCCTGGTCCACGAAAGGCCACCAACGGAGGGCCTTCTGGAGCCTGGGGCTCAGGGCCGGGGAGAGACCAGTTCAGAAGCGGCTCAGCCGAGGAGCCATAGGCCTTGCCAGGCACACTCCTTGCCCAGGGGCTCCTACACCCTCTCCCCAGACAACACCCAGTAAGAACTCTGTGGGCAAGGACAGGCCTGGCCAAACATCCCGCTCTGCAGAGTCCTGTCTGCCTTGCCGCTCTCTCCTGGCAGGGCTGGATGGGCAGCATTTGCCTTGGTTTCGGTGGCTTCCAATACCCGGCTCAAGCTTCCACGTTCTGAACCTCAGGCCTAATCCACCCCCAGGGAGCAAGACTGGAGGACGGAGGGTTCCCACACCCATCGCCCAGCCACGTGGACAGTGGTGTGGTGGCTCCCACGTGTCCGTGATCCTGTCCAGAGAGCGGGAGGTCTCTGGGAGGCTGCTCAGAGCTCAGCCAGGTTTACCGGTCTGTGTGCGCAGGGAGCAGGGGGGGGCTCACGGCGGCCCCCGAGCACCAGGCACTCGGCCAGACACAGGGGAGATGCTGCACGCCACGAAATGCTGAATCGGGCAAAGAAGGGCTGCAGTTCTGCACAACGCCCAGGGTTATTTGTTCCTGGGGGTTGGGGTCCTCGGGGAGGTTCCCCAGAGGAAGAAGCAGGCCTGGGACGGAGAGGGTGCCTGTGGGCGAGGCTGCGGTGGCGTTGGGAGGCAGGGCGTGGCAGCGTGGGTGTGGCCAGCCACGAGCCTGGAATTCCCCAGGGCTTTCCAGAAGCCAGCGGGCCAGGGCGGAGTGGATTGCCCCTGCAGTCTCGTCCTCCTGCACCAGCCACAGCTGGGAAGCCCTGGGCAGGCACCCGTGGTCAGCTGGCGCACTCTGCCTTTGGCGGAGAACTGAGATGGGCTGGGAAGACGAAGGAGAGGGAGGAGAGGTGTCCTGGGCCGTGGGACAAGGCGCTGCCCTACACTGAGGATGAGAGTCGAGGGTGCTGCGGGGAGGCGGTGAGGAAGGCAGCTGCCCCGTCCAGCTGTGGTGCGAGGAGAAAGGCGTGTCTCGCGTCCGATTCCAGGGCCGGTGGGGACTGTCTTACGGTCCGGGTCAGCCCGAGCAGGCCTCCCCACGCCCACTGGCCCGGAAGAACTGACTAGGGGAGGTGAGGAAAGTGTTTCACGTGGTCAGAGAGGAAATGGCCTCACCCCAGTTTACAGACGAGCAAACCGGGGCTCAGAGCGTGGCTAAAGCACCCCACGGGCTGGGCAGCGGGGGGCTGGCTGGGAGCAGCCCAGGGTCGCTGAGCGCTGGCTCCAGATGGGCGAAGGAGGGGCCGACAGGTCTGTGCTGTGACGGGCAGCTCGGATTGCTGGCCTGGAGAACAGGAGGATTGGGAGTCAGGAAGGCCAGGAGAGCTGTGCTGGCTTGAGTGTGTCCCCCCGAGTGCACGTGTTGGCAGCTTAGCCCCCAGCACAAGTGCTGAAAAGTGGTCCTTTAAGAGGCGGTTAAGTCACGAGGGCTCTGCCATCGTGAATGCATTAGTGCCATTTTCCAGGGAGTGGGTGGGTCATAAAAGCGAGTTTGGCCCCTTCTTGCTCTCTCTCTCACACGCATGCACACTCTCCTGCCCTCCCACCTTCTGCCGGGGTGATGCAGCAAGAAGGCCCTGTCCAGATGCCAGCCCCTTGATCCCGGACTCCCCAGCCTCCCGCACTGTAGGCCAAATAAATTTCTGTTCATTATAAATTACGCAGTCTGTGGTATTCTGTTACAGCGACAGAAAATGAACTAAGACAGAAGCCGAGGCGAGCTCAGGCGGGGTGCGGCCCAGTACGAGTCCGGGTCAGGAGCAGGACGTCGGGGCAGAGCGGGGGCTTCCCAGGAGCTCTGGATCCGCTCAGGGCCGCTGGGGCTTCCTGGGCCCAGCCTCGTCACCTCTGCGTTCACGCGCCTCACCCCTGCAGCTCCCCTACAGCCCCCTGCAGCTGGCCTGGTCTCTTTCATGTCCCACACGCTCCCGGCAGTTGCATCTCTCCTGCTCGACCCTACCCGAAATAGCCTGTGCTTCCGAAAAGCCTGCCTCCTTGGGCTTTATCTCAGCAGGCCCCCCGGGAAGCTTTTCCGGACCACTCTGGCTCCAGGGCCCTGGGATTTCCTGGGTCCTGGAACCCGTTGGCCAGTCACTCAGCACCAGCTGGATTACAAGTGTGTGTCACTGCATAGAGCCGACAGTCGTAGGGGAGAGGCAGACAACATTGCCGGGGCAACGAACAGACACATCATCGCCCGGTGGACATCCATTACGAAGGAAAGACTCAGTGTGCGGAGAACCAGGGTGAGGGGCAAGGGAAGAAACCCGCCGTGCAGAGCTGAGGGCGGGTGGAGGGGAGGCGGTACCGCAGAAGCAGCGGCGGCAGTGGCCCGGGCAGAGCTGGAGAGGTTACCGGCGACATCACTATCTTGGTGCCAGTTTGGCTTTGTTCTAAGAGAATGGGAAGCCACCAGTAGACTCCTACAGGGAAGTATGTAGGATCAGATTTGGTCTGGGGGTGACCCCTCTGACTGCGGCAGGGGAGTGGGTTGGAGAGGCCACTTTGGAAGGTCCGATTGCTTCAAGATGATGCTCTTGGACCCGGGTGGTGGCAGTGGGAATGAGGAGAACTGGATGGCTTTGGGGAGCAGGATCAACAAGACTCGGGAGACGGGGAGGGGAACAAGCAGGATTCTGGCAGAAGGGAGCAGATGCGGCATGGAGCGCCCGGAAGGGGGCCTCGGACGACCACGGCCTCGGCATGAGTTCCGCCGGGGACTGCGAGCGTGCAATGCAGTGAAGGGCCGGGTGGAGGCGTCAGGTGGATGAGCTGTCACGGGGTGCCAGGATGGATCCAGGCAGACGACACCAACCTGAGAGTCCCTGTGGCACTGTAGACACTTGTTTGAATGACAGGCAAGCGCAGGCTCCCACCACGGAGTCAGAAGAGCTGAGTTCAAATCTGCATCACCCGTATCTGTGGCTGCCCGGGTACCGTCCATGCTACTCACCCTCCCAGAAGGATTTCGCCTGCACTCGGAACTCCAGCCGCCACAGGTGCGCTCCCAGCTCCCACACCTGCACCTCCTGCCACATCCTGTCCTCCCCTCTGAGTCCCCCGCTTCAGGCACATGCTCAACTCCTCCCAGACCCTGCACCTGGTGTCTTCAGGCTCCCCCAAACTCTGTAGACCTCGTGGAGCTCACGTATCCCTCCGCACCTGCTCCAGCTCCTCCCCCTCTATCCCCTACCAAGGGCGGTGTCGTTGCTCACGACAGCCAGCATCCTAGTCATCCAGACCAGGGCTTTCTAAACTTCAAGGAATGCGTAAATCACCTGGAGGTCTTCTTGCTAGAATGCAAGTTCTGATTCAGCAGGTCTGGGAGGCCCAAAATTCTGCATTTCTTTCTTTTTTTTTTTAAGACATGGGGTCTTGCTCTTGCTCAGGCTAGTCTTGAACTCCTGACCTCAAGCGATCCTCCCAGAATGCTAGGATTACAGGCGTGAGCCACCGCACCTGGCCTGCATTTCTTTTTTTTTTTTACTTTTACTTTTATTGTTTAGAGACGAGGGTCTCGTTATATCGCCCAGACTAGACTCGAATTCCTGGGCTCAAGTGATCCTCCCACCTCAGCCTCCCAAGTAGCTGAAGCTATCGGCCAGATTCCACATTTCTAAGAACACAGATGGAAGATTGAGGCTTTTCTGGACCTGTGCCTCTCCCTCCCCTCCCGCTCCACGTCTCAAACACGTCCTGAATCTGTCCTCTCCTCCCTTCCTTCTACCACACCTGAGTTCAGGTTCCAGCGTCTCTAACCTGGACTGTGGCAGCCACCTCTGACACACCTTCCTTTGGCTAACCTTGCTGAAGGGCGTTGCTAGGGGAAATCATGCGTCCCATGATGGGCGTTGTGTGTCCAGTCGCCTCTCCCTGTAGGCTGCAGGGTCCGGTCCCCCCCAGAGGCTGTACGTGGGGCTGGAGGACGTGCACAGAAGCCGCGCCCTGAAGTACAGCCGAGACCACAGCCAGGAAATGGACTCAACAGGGGCCATCCCATCCATCCCAGGGCTCGTCCAGCGGGGCCCGAGGGTGTCCTGGGCCACAGCGAGGACAGCCAAGGGGCAGGACCCTGCTCTGGAGAGGAGGGAGGCAGAGAGGGAGCCAGTGCCCACTTGGTGCTGTAAGTCAGCAGCTCTCAGATTTTCATAGTGTGGACTAAAATCGCTTGTTAAGATACACATGTTTTAGCCCCAACCCCAGAGATTCTGATTCTGTCTCCCTGCGGTGCCATCATTTTAAAAGAAAAAACAAACAAAAGCGACAAGGGCTGCAGATGCCCGCTGGAGGCTGGCGCGCCGCTTGCCGTCACTGGCGCCAGTGGCTCCGCCTGGTGGCCTTCGTGTGAGTTGCAGCGCCGTCCTAGAGGGAGGTGACCGCCCGGCCCTCTTCGTGGACACTGCTCGCTGCACGTAGTGTTTGTTCTGATTTTCCCAACCACTCTGCAGGACAGGTCCTCACCCCCATTTCACTGACGGGGAAGCTGAGTCTCAAAGAGTTAAGGTGACGGCTCCAAAATCACACTTCTGGGAAGTGGAAGAGTCTGAACGCCAGCCTCGGAGTCCACGCCAGTGACTTGTGAACAAATGTGGCTGGCAGTAAATCATCCAGGAGCCCTTGTGAGCTAGGGATGAGGCCATCAGGATCATCCCTATGCACGTGGCTCCTCGCCCTCCCAAGAGGGTGACACTCAAAATATACAAAGTCAGGAAGACTTTGGCCACCCAGGACCAAGACTGGCCCTGGAGCTGGCGGGATGTGGAGGCCCTTCCCTGCTGAATCAGGCCCTACCCCCTCAGCTGCTGGATTGTGGATAGTGGGGTGTCTCAGGCTGGGGATGTCGGGGAACCTGGGGCATGGGACCCAGATATTTCAGCATTTTCCTTCTTTCCTTCCTTTTTTTCCCTTTTCTTTGAGACAGGGTCTTGCTCTGTTGCCCAGGCTGGAGTGCAGTGGCATCATCACAGCTCACTGCAACCTCCAACTCCTGGGCTCAAGCGATCCTCCTGCCTTGGCCTCCCAAAATGCTGTGAGTACAGGAGTGAGGCACTGCACCCAGCATTTCAACAACTGGTGCGTATGTCTGTGTGTGTGTGTGCATGTACTAGCACACACACACACAGATACACACATACACAAACTTACAAGCGTGGGAAGAACAGAAGAGGGAACGACAGCGATATAAACTTGGAAGCTGCAGGGCAGACACTGGAGTGGCAACTGATGTGGCTGTGCACATTTGTTGAGTTCCTGCTATTTCCCCAAGATGCTGTTACAACGAGAGTAAAGGAATGAAGGCCCTATGAGCCCCTAACACGAAGAAAAGGAGATGTTGGTAGGTAAAGGTTTCCACAAAGGAATGGGGCAGTGGGTGAATTGGCTGGGGCAGCACCCCTGGGGTCCTCAAGGCCACCCGGCTGAGCAGGGAGTTTGGGCACTGCTTCCAGCTGCCTGGCCAGGGCAGACAAGTGCCAGGCTGGCCAAGGTTGGGAGAAGAGGGTTTGCCATCGACGGTTCTGGTCTCCAGGTACAAAGTCAGCCCTGGGTTGACAGCTATCAGTCAACAAGTGCTACCCCAATATTGTAGTTGTTTCTTCCACACACATGTGAACAGAAAACGAGAGCCCCTTGACACTTGAGGAAAGCCAGCTTCCTGAAAGGGAAAGACCAAGAAAAAGAGACCCAACCTGTGGCTCCCACAGACACAAGAACAATTCTGGGAACGGAAAAGAAATTGCAAAGGAAAACTCTAATTAGCATCCTCAGAGAGATCACAGGTGATGTTGCATATTTTATCCTCATCTAAAAGGTGTCTGCAATTTGCTTTTCTCTCAATGTTGTTTTTGAGATTTATTCATCACAGATAAATCAATAATAAATCATAAATAAATCAGTTAATTTGTTCTACATTCCTTTGTATGCATGTTCCACAATTTATTGAATGACATTTAGGTTGATTCCAGGTTCTGGGTTTTTTTTCGGTTTTGTTTGCAATTACAAATGATGCTTAATAGTCATGTGGCTTTGGAAAATTACTTTTAACTTCACCAGGCTTTTGTTCATGGATACTTACTCTGTTTACACATAGTCATTTTTTTTTTACACATACTCATTTTTAAAACGAAGATAACAGTAGGTTACAGTTAGCTACAGTACCACATAGGTTTGTAATGAGAATTACATGAATTCATAAATGTAAACCCTTGGGATACTGCAGTGGTTCTCATTTGGGGGTGATTTTGCACCCAGAGGACATTTGGTACTGTCTGGAGGCACTTTGGGTTGAACAACTGGTGGGGATGCTACTGGCATCTAGAGATGGGTGGAGAGGCCAGGGATGCTGCTGGAAGCCCTGCAACGCAAGGACAGCCTCCTAACAAAGAATTACCCGGCCCGGAATGCCAGTAGTACCAAGGTTGAGAAACCCTGGAATAGTGCATAGCACAAAATATGCACTCAATAAAAATTAGTTATTTTTTAAGAATTGCAATGAAACTCTTTTTCTTATTTTTCACTTATAACCGTGAGAATCTCTCATGGAAGGTATCACTCCCTTCAAATACTCATGGAATGTTTATCAAAATTGTTTTACTCCGCCATAAAGAACATCTAACTAAATTTTAAGATGTAGAAATTGTACAGAGTATTTTCTTAACACGAAGAAATAACTGAGAAATTAACTACAAAAGGCAGCTTCCTCCTGCTCCGCCCTTACCTGCCCCCACCTATCCAGAATTCCGAAGCCATCTGCAAGTTTTAAAAGTTCACGAGTAACTATTTGTTAAAGAAGAAACATGAAGTAAAATATTAATTTATCAAGTAATATCAATGAGAATATCATATCTTAAAAGTTATTGAATACAAGGGGAAAATGCAAGAAAAAGTAGCCCTATGAAATTCATAAAATAAAGAAAATTGAGAAAAGGAAGGTGATCACGCGACGACGCCCGAGGCAGTGACCGGAAGTCCGGGTTCGCGCGCCGCGCGGAGCATTCTGGGGGCCGGAAGGAGGCGGATGCTCCTGCCGCAGGTCCCGGCGTCCGGCGTGGTCCGGTGCGCGGCTGTTCGGAGCAGCGTTTTGCCGGGGCGCGTGGTTCGTGCGCCGGGGTCAGAAGCGGCCGAAATTCCGGTGTCGCTGTGGGGCCTGAGGCCGCGTGCGAGCCCGGGTGGGGAGATGCCGGCGGCGCGGAGCAGCCAAGCGGGCAGCTGTGCGAGCCAGCGCGGGTCGCAGCCCTGCTGACGAAAATGACGACGATTCAGGATCGCCACCCTCACCTGGGGACTCCAGCCTCTACCGAGATCAGGTAGATGGCTTGCATGAGGCACGACCCCGGGCCGTCTTGGCTGAGGGCTGGAACGAAGTAGAGAGTGGAGACGAGGAGCATGGTGTTGAGGAGGAGGAGGTGCTAGCCCTAGATATAGACGACGAGGACGACGAAGATGGAGGGAGTGCGGAGGATGAGGAAGATGGCGATGATGGTGATGATGGTGGGAGCTCCGTGCAAAGTGAGGCCGAGGCCTCTCTGGATCCCAGTTTGTCTTTGGGGACAGAGGAAATAACTTTACTATGACACTGACTATGGTTCCGAGTTCTGAGGCCGGCAGAGTCCACAAGAAGTAGAGGAGGGGGAAAGAGAAGAGGAGGAGGCGGCACAGGTCATTCAGCGGCGCCTAGCCCAGGCCCTGCAAGAGGATGATTTTGGGGTTGAGTGGGTGGAGGCATTTGCAAAACCTGTGCCTCAGGAAGATGAGGCTGAGACACGGGTTGTGAAGGATTTGGCTAAAGTTTCAGCGAAAGAGAAGCTGAAAATGTTGCGAAAGGAATCACCAGAGCTCTTGGAGCTGATAGAAGACCTTGAAGTCGACAGAGGTGAGGGATGAGTTGGAGCCGCTGTTACAGTTGGTGGAGCAAGGGATCATTCCACCCGGCAAAGGAAGCCGATACTTGAGACCAGGTACAACCTCTACTTGAATTATTGCTCCAACATCAGTTTTTATTTGATCCTGAAAGCTAGGAGAGCCCCCCCCCCCCGCCGCACATGGACTTCCTGTTATAGAAAGGCTTGTTACCTATCGAAATTTGATTAACAAGCTGTTGATTGTGGATCAGAAGCTGTCCTCAGAAATTTGTCATCTACTCACACTTAAGGATGGTGGTATAACGAAAGGACTCAATTCAAAGGCAAAATCCACCAAGGCAAAAACCAAAGTCTGTTTTAAATACTTCTGCTGCTGCCTCTGCTGTTACAGATCTTTCTGATGATTCTGATTTTGATGAAGGAGCTCAACTGAAATACCGTAAGGAAATAGAAGACAAACAAAAGTTCTAGAAGAAGAAAGAAGAAAATAGCACTGAAGAACAGGCTCTTGAAGATCAAAATGCAAAGAGAGCCATTACCTATCAGATTGCTAAAAATAGGGGACTTACTCCTAGGAGAAAGAAGATTGATCGCAATCCCAGAGTGAAACACAGAGAGAAGTTCGGAAGAGCCAAAATTCAAAGAAGAATTGTCTCCTTTGACTCCAGAGTTTGGGCCCCAAAGCCTTGGGCAGCCCCGCCCCATGGCCTGGCTGGGCTCAGTCCATGCAGGTCTCCCAGGCTGCGTGATTAGGGCAGGAAGAATTATTCACTGGACTGTTCACGACTGAATGTCTTGTCTTCAGGCAGACATACTGGCTAAGATCAGAAGTCTGAGAGCTGTAGGCTGGGTGAGATGGCTCACACCTATAATCCTAGCACTCTGGGAGGCCGAGGCCAGAGTATCCCTTGAGCTCAGGAGTTTGAGATCAGCTTGAACAAGAGTGAGACCCCATCTCTAAAAAAAAAAAAAAAGAGAAAACAAAAAAGTCAGAGAGCTGGTCTGTATGCCCACGTGACTGACAGGCAGAGGCCTAAGGAAAAGGAAGAGGAGAAACGAAGGGGAGGAACATCAAGGAAAGATGGAGGAGAGGAGATAACAGTGAGCAACCCGAGGCAACAAAAGAGCTAGATGAAAATGGAGGAGGGTTAAGAAGAGGAGGACATGGAAGTAACACACCACAGCTACATCACTGAGCATAGCTGTCACCTGGGTGTTCACCTTCGTTATTCATCCGCCCATCCATCTATGCAACACATTTACTGAATCAAATTAGCATTATTTTGATTGTAAATGACAGAAGCCCAAGTCAAACTAAGTAAGTAAAATATTAATAATAATAATGATAATTTATGGACTCATATACCTGGGGTAGGTTCTGGGAAAGGTCACAGGCTAAGAGGAAAAACTACCAAAATTAGGCCGTCAGCAGCTGGCATTGAGACTCCACATCTTCATCACTGTCTCATTAATCCAGATGGTTGGGAAGACGGTGCTGGCTGCCACCACTGCATAAGGTCCTAGCTTAGCACAGATCAATCCCAAGTTGGTCCTGCTTGGGTCACACGCCCACCCCCGTCCCGGGCTGAGGGGCAAGATTCTCTTAATAAAGAAGGAACATAAGAAAGCCTGCAAGACTCAAAAGCAACCCCAGTTGGCGCAGGGACAGAAACAGGAGTCAGAGCCAGCAGCTCATAGCCTGGCAGGGGAGGCAGAAAAACAAATAACCATGTTGTCTGGTAAGTGTGGTTAGGAGGGGAACAGGGCTGGGGAACCTGGAGGAAATTGTGACTAACAATGTCAGGGAAGCCTTCACAGAGGAGGGCCAGGTGTCCTTGAAGAATATCCCTTCCCCGACTCTCAATACATGGGTTCGCATGGGGTGGACCTCATGCCGAGCTACAGGAGTAGAGACAGCGCCCAGGCCAGGTCAAGGAGAGCCTGCGCTGGGTTTTTTGCTGAAACTATTAGGAAAGAAGTCCTCTCTGTACCTAAGTGGAGAAGCTGGTGGAATTCAAGCCTGCACCTGCAAAAAGGCCAGTAGAGAGGAGAGCAGAGTGGAGGGTGCGGGAGTGAGATCGATTCTTGATGCCATCTTACGATGTCTGAATGTTTCAGTTATGTGACACCTGAATAGATAAATTACCTCTTTTTTGCGTAAGCCTACTGAATTCGAGTTTTATAACTTGCACTGGGAGGTCTTGCCTAACATGAGGGTCACTTTGATCTGGCTCTGAAAAGGTGAGCAGACATTTTGCAGGATTCTCTTCAGATATGCAGAAAGAACAGGACATGCCCAGGCAGAGCCACTGTTAGCGAGTTGCAGGTGGCAGCTAGTCTGCTGAGACGGCTGCAAACAAGACCCCTCCCTGTGTGTGTGTGCAGCTCCTCCATTGCTATGTCCTCTCCTCTTGAATCTGGATTGGGCTTGTGCCTGCTTTGAGGGAAAGAATACAAGGAAGTAACATTCTTTGGAAGGCCTGTTAGCCTCCACTTCCTCCCTCTCGGAGCTCTGGGTTGCCACGTAAGAAGTCCCGGCTAATCTGCTGGAGAGAGAGGCTGCACAGAAAGCCTGGAGGATGAGACACTGCACAGAGAGACTTCGTGAGGGGCACTGAGGTGCCAAATGTCCAACACCCAGCCATCACTTGAGGCACAGGCATGAGACCCCAAGCGAGACCAGTAGGACTGTCCAGCTGAGCAGCCACACCACGAAACATAATAAAATTGTTGTTGTTTATGCTACCAAGTTTTTTGTTATGCAACCAGACTTCCCACATTGTGCCAGTCACAAAAAAGCGGCTCCCTCTGGGCAGAGGAATTACAGAAAGGCACTCCTTTCCCCAGGTTGGAGCACAGAGGGCCAGGGCACGGCACTCACACGGGGAGGAGAGGCCCAGCTGGATGTCGGCGCTGCCCCCTTAGCCTGGCACGCTCTACAGCACAGGGCTGCACGACTCCAGCAGCCTAGGGCTGGAGGCAGTGGAGGGATGCCTATAGTCTGCACTTGTTAACTGCTGGGCTTTTTTGTTGCCCTGCCTTTGTCCAGTGTCCTGTGGCACTAGAGGCCTGGGCTGTCACTGCTGATGCCGTGGCAAATGGCAGGCAATGACCATCCCAAGGCCATGCTGGGGAGAGGCAAGCACAGAGCTCTTGCCCTGGCTAGAACATCCTGATCTTTGAACAGCTTGTCCCTCATCTGTTCTTGCCTTTCCAGCTCTCCTCTGTCCCAGGCAACAGCCACTCACTTCTCACACCCCCAGCTCCAGACAGCCTCCAGTGAGCGTATGTGTCTCATTTTATTGCTTATTATTAGTCCCTGGAACCCATTTCTCTCTCATTTCTTCAGGGTTGATTTTCAGGGAAGGAGCCAATAGCTCATCCTAGTTTGCTACATAGATGGTGGGTAGCTAGTTCTTTTCCTTCCAGCCATACCCTTCAGTGTAATCCCCGGTGGACGTTGACAGTCTGTCGGGTGTTACCCTTGCCCCTAGACTGTGAACTTACTCAGGGCAGGGTGGGGTCTGATCGATTCTGTGCCCTGACCACCAGTCAACTGATACTTCCTGATGTCAGCGTCAGGAATCAGCCCAGTCATTTCTCTGCTCATCTCCAATCACCACAGTTTGTCCTGAATTGAACATCTTGGCATTTATTTATTTATTTATTGTTTTTGTTATTTCTCCCAATGACAAAATTGGGAAGAACAGCTTGATCTTTGAACGCCGTGTCCGTTACTCAGGCTAGGACCCCACCACCAAAATCGTCCATTAATTTACTGGGCTGAATTACCATGAAGGGACTGAAATGGGCCATTAACTTATTTTTTTCTGTGTAACTGAGGCAGGAAAAATTATCCGACTGTTTACGATTGAATGTTTTGTCTTTTTTTTTTTTTTTTTTTTTGAGGCAGAGTCTCACTGTGTTGCCCAGGCTAGAGTGCCGTGGTGTCAGCCTCTCCTGGGCTCAAGCGATCCTCCTGCCTCGGCCTCCCGAGTCGCTGGGACTACAGGTGCGCGCCACCGCGCCCGGCCTGAACGCCCTGTCTCTAGGCGGCTCCAGATACCAGCCGAGGGCCAAAGTGAGAGCTGGCCCGTGTGTCCAGGTGACTGGCCGGCGAAGGCCTGAGGAAAGAGGAGAAAGGAAGAGGAGGAAGATCAAGGAAAAAGGAGATAACAGGAGAAGCCCGAGGCAAAAAAAGAGCTAATGAAAACGCAGGAGGGCCAAGAAGAGGAGAAAACAGAAGCGCCCAGGTAGGCGAGGAGCGGGGCGCGCGGGAAGCCAGGGCGGGGGCGGGCAGGACGGCGGGAGGCGGACCGGGAGCGCGCCGGGCCGTCTCACCGCTGCCCAGCGCGGGGGTGAGGGGGCGGGGCCTGGGCTCCCCCGCCGGACGCCGGATGGTCGCGCCCGGCGGCGGCGGCCAATGGGCGGCCCGGATGTTGGAGCGGCGGCGGCGGTCGGGGCGCTCGCTGGCTGGGGGACGGCGGCCGCCGCCATGATGCTTGTTTGCTTTCAATGAAAACGAAGGGGGCGCGGAGGAGGAGGCGTCGGCGTCGGTGGCGGCGGCGGCGGCGGCGCGGGGGCGAAGGCGGCGGCGGGCGCACAGAGGAGGGCGAGGCTGGAGGCCGAGAGGGCGGGAGGGCGTAGCGGCAGCCCGTCAAGGCGGCTGAGGCGGGCGGCTGAAGCGGGGGCGCTCGGAGGGGGAACAAAGAGCGGCGGCTGAGGCGGCGGAGCAGCGGCGGCGGCGGCGGCGCTGCAGCAGCGGGCGGGACTGGTATGGTGGTTCCACAGGGCAGACCCCGCTGCACTCACAGGGAGGAGGCGGCGGCAGCGGCGGAGGAAGGCGGCGCACCCCGAGAGGTGAGCGAGACGGACCCGAGGCCCGGCCCCGGCTGCGCACGGACTCCGGGTCGGTCGTGTCCCCGGGACCGGGGCGCGCCGGGCTCGGCCGCGGGCACCTTCAGCTTTGTGGGTAGCTGTCCCGCCGCTTGGCGGAGCTGGCGGCTGTCGGGGGGAGCCCTCGACGCGCCGCGGTCGCGGTCCGCGGGCCGCGCCCCTGCGCGCAGGCGGGGGGCTGGGGCGCTGATTGACGGCGGCGGCGCGCAGGGGCGGGGGCTGGCGCCTGGGCTCTCGGACCCGGCCCTGCGCCCCGAGGTGGCGGGTCGGTGTCCCGGGACTCGCGGCCGGGGCGGTGGCAACTTTGGAGGAGCGGCTTGGTGGGGTTGCGCGCTGTGGAGTGTGGAGCTTCCCTCGCCGTGGTCGCCGTTACCACCGAGCGGACAGTGTTTACTCTTTGCCCCCAAACGTATCTAAAATTTTTGTACGCAGAATTTTGGGGCGGAGGGCCGGATGGATTACATGGTTAAAGCAGCACTTAGCACCAGATGAAGAGATTTATAGTGTTGCAGAGGACTCGGAGATAGTACCAATTTCTTGAAGCAGTTTTCTCCAGTAACCCGAATCGCCTCTCTCATTTTTATTTTTCAACACCAGTCTTTATTTTCTTTGGAAACTTATTTTTCCTTTAAGTCTTTTTCTCCTCCGCCTTCCCCAAAGAGCCTGCTAACCAACACCTGTGAGTTTATTTTCTTTGACTGTATTGCAAATGACAGCATTGTGATCGGTCATCTTGCTTGACCTTTTTGATTTGTGTTATTCTGTTCAGCTGAGGTTGTTTAAATGACCTTGAATTTGAGCCCCCTATACTTAACCTGTTTTCCAGGTGGCTTGTCTCGTTATTGCTACTGCTGAATCTTCTTGCCTACTTGTCTCTGAGAATTTAACTTTGGGGAGGAAGAGAGTGAATATGAATAAGTGAAAAATAAGGTGGTATGTAATGGCACTTTTTTTTTTTTGAGACAGAGTCTCACTCTGTTGCCTGGGCTAGAGTGAGTGCCGTGGCATCATCCTAGCTCACAGCAACCTCAAACTCCTGGGCTCAAGCGATCCTCCTGCTTCAGCCTCCC
>NW_012152940.1:295606-297285 GCF_000956105.1 Propithecus coquereli | reverse complement strand
CGTTGCTATGGGAATTGGGATAATACAGGTAAATTATTGCATAGTAGTTGAAAGAAAGCACAGACTTGAATCAGACTTCGGTTATTAATAAAATAACAATTGTGACATTTAGTATCTCTATGGCCTCAGGCAAGTTACTTATTCTCTGAACCTTCCTTTCTTTATGTATGGAGTAAGGAGGATAATAGTGTCTACTTACAAGAATATTGAGAGTTAAATGAGATAATGCATGCAAATGCCTGATGGGCCTGGCAGATAGAGTGAATGCTCAAAACAGGTTGGCTGTTATATGCCTGGTGCAGTGCACGGCAGACAGGTGCTCAGCACATTCTTTCCATGACCCCCGTCTGTTTGATGTTAGCTCTTATTTTGGCACAGTGGGTCACTAAGATTAAGTTTATACAGTTCAGCCGTTAAGTTTGTCCCCTTGCTGCTTATCCCAGGCTGCCCTAGAATCAGTATTCTCAGTTCTCTTGGATACTAAGGTCCTTTCTGTCTGTTTTCTCTAGATTTTGCTTTCAAGAGTAGAAGCCTAGATGGTAGTTTTTCTTACTCCAAGTAAGATAGTCACTGCTTCTCTTGCTTCTTTTGCGCTCTTATGTTTGCTTTTTTACTGTCACGGCTTCTCCTCTTGAGTCATATAAGCATCCCCTGAGTACTTACTATTTGCCAGGTTCTGGAGTTACAAAAATATTTTAAGTATAAGTGCAAGGACCCTGTCTGATAGAAGGTGAGTGAGATATGAAAAAAAAATTAAGATGGGATTAATGAATACAACAGTTGACGTTTTTCAAGCTTTAGAATAACTCAGTGGGCAACAGTAAACTTCTGTGTTTGGGAGGGATAGGGAAGAAGGTTGTAATGGCCTTTTTGAAGTTGTATATCTGAGTTGGCATTTGACGGAAAAAATGGTATTGAATGCTAATGATGTGATGGGCACTGTGCTTTATATATGTTGTCTCATTTAGTCCTCACACCAAAATTGTGTGGTAGATAGCACCATTTCATAAATGAGGAAATTTAAACCTTAAAGAGGAATGTAACCCGTTGCCAGCCAGGACTTGATATAGGTCTGTCTGACTCCGGTTTGTATTCTTACTGACACTGTGCTCTACTTCTCCCTCTTTCCTCTTAACACTCTTTCATGGTGTTGTGACTTGCAGGATGACTAGGGGCCTTTTGGTGTCTGGGGCATTTCAGGCAGAAGCAATAACATATGCTCAGGCAGGGAAGTTGTGAGAGGTGAGTGGAAATGAGTGAGATCCATGATGGTGCTAGAGAGGTGCAGGGGCAGGTCATAAACCCACCTTATTTGTTTTGTAAATGAGCCTGGGTTTCTTCTGTTTCCTTAGCTCAATACGTATTTGAGCCTTTTTGTATCGGGTTCAGTGCCGAATTCCAAGGGTACTAAGAAGAACAAGATGTAGTTTTAGGACCATGAAGTAAGTGCTTGTGTTTTGGGGATAGTCACTTTGGACAGTGTCTGGGGTGGATTAGAGAGAAGAGTAGTGAAAGAAAGGACATGGATCTGAGACTGTTGGAATAGCTGAGGGAATTGAGTCAGGGTGGATAAGAGATTTAGGAGGTAAAATGAGGCTAGAGTTGGAGACTGGATGTGAAGGCTGGGATTAGATGGGAAAGAATCAAGGAAAATATATTTTTGGCTTGTAAAACTGGGC
>NW_012152940.1:293674-295556 GCF_000956105.1 Propithecus coquereli | reverse complement strand
GAGCCAGGTAATTATAGTAGGACTTGTTAAATGGTTAAAAATATAAATACTACAATAAAAATGATATTACTTTGAAAAAGACCTGGTTTGCTTGTGGAAATGGACGTCAGAAGGATTGCAGCTTGTGAATTACTGTGACGTGGTGAAAGGAGAGAGACCTGGAATCGGGTGGAAACTTGTAGCAGCAGAAGTGAATGGGTGAGGCTCGTGACACACAAGGTCCACCGACTTAGCTGGTAGGTTTTGAAGTGTATACTTTGTGTATTTCCACACAGCTCAGTTCTGCTGGGTGTGGTTTTCTACCTTCATCTATCGCATTTTGCAGACAAAATGGCACATAAGTAAATGGGAAATTTGCATTATACTCAGTTGTTCCCTAATATGTTTATCAGTCATGTTGGAACAAATTCACATTTTCAAAACAAGTGTTATAGCAGAACTGATTATATTTGAATACAGCATTTTAAAACAGTATTAAAACTCAGTTCCAGAAATAGTTGTTGAACAACTCATGTGTCAGGCACCGTTGCTCCCCTGTGGGGCTTATGGTCTTTTGTCCCAGGTGGGTTTGTAGTGGTGTAGAGAGAAAGACAAATGAACCAATAAAACACTCATCAGGTTACATAGTGATTAGAAATACACAAGGCATTTTGGGCATGCTAAGGAAGGAACCTCATTCTGCTTGAGAAACTTAAGGGAGTCATCTCAGAGGTCTTTAAGCTGAGTTTTAAAGGATGCACAGGGATTCGTTGGGTTGAATAGGACGTTTCAGGGAGAAAGAACAGCATATCCAAAGTCAAGTTATGTACAACTTGGGCTTTGAAGCACAGGGTGCAAGGGTGAGAGGGACAGGAAGAGTGGTCAGAAACAGCTTGTGAACAGTCTTATTAGGCTTTTTTCCTAAAGTGTTGGGACTTCCACCAACGTGGTGGGGATCCATTGAGAGTTTATTTAGGTGGATGGGATGGGCAAATGGTGGGTGCGATGCGCTTTTCCAAGAAGCATACAGTAAAAATGAGGATGCTAGCTTAAAGGAGTCAAGATACTGGGGTCAGAGAGTTCAGTTAAATCCTTGTGAGAGCCTCAAGGACATCAGCATAGGAGATAGAAAAGCATCAAATAACATTGAAAGATACCAGAATTTGGGACAGAGAAGCAATGAGCTATAGAAATAGGAAAGAGTTAAGTGTGATTCAGTTCTTTAGCTTGGGGAACTGTTGGTTTGATTTAAGTTGGGAAATAGAGGAAGAAGAGCAGATTGGGCAAGGAAAGTGGAATAGTTTGATTTTTTATTCTGTTATGGTCCACATACCTCTTAGATGTTTAGGTGGACATGTCTAATGAATAGGTATCTGGACCAGGGAGTTGAGGGGGATTTGATAGGTTTGGTAACTGTATAGTTGGCATTGGAAGTTAGGAGAGCGCTCAGTGTGTGAACAAATGTTTTTTATCTTTTTGGCAGAGTTAAGATCCACATTTCAGAATTGGTTGAGAATTATGGGCACTGCTGAAGAGAATGGAAGTGTGACACTTACTCATGGACCAGGTCCATAGGATAGGAAGGGGAGAGAGAGGACCAAGGGAGCCCTAGGGAACAGCCAACATTTCCTTTTGAACAGGATTGAAGAAAAGTAGTTAAGGAGATAGGAGATAGTAACAGTACAGATGTCAAGAGAAGTAAGAGTGCCAAGAAAGAGGGGTTTTTTAGTGGTGATCAGTGGTGCCCAGATTTAGGGTAGGATGAGGAGGTCTGAAAATGGGTCAGTAGGATTTGGTGGATAGGTGAATATAAGCAGAGCAACTTTTTATGACACCGGGGAAGTAGAAGTCATGTTGTAGATTGGGCTTGGGAGCAAATGGGAGGTTAGGAGAGAAATTTCTG
>NW_012152940.1:292568-293624 GCF_000956105.1 Propithecus coquereli | reverse complement strand
TTCATCTGAGAATGTATATTTTATTGGAGAAAAGACTTGAATTTGTGGATATACAATGCTTATATACACTTTTGTTGTGATTGGAATTTAATATATTATCTAGAAAAGTTTCATTTTTTCGGGGAGGCGGGTGGATAGAGTCTCGCTCTGTTGCATGGGCTAGAGTGCCGTAGTATCAGTCTAGCTCACAGCAACCTCAAACCCCTGGGCTCAAGCAATCCTCCTGCCTTAGCCCCCAAAGTAGCTGGGACTACAGGTGAGTGCCACCATGCCTGGCTAGAAAAGTTCCAGTTTTAATTTTCAAATCCCCTAGTTTCTACAGACTCTTTTACTGATGTACTTTTTTCTTTAACTTTACCCACTGCTCACTTTAGGAAGGTAGCCATTTTATAACAGAATGTGATTAATAAAACAGTATACATGAATGAGGTTAAGAAATGCTGAATAAATTAAAATGTAGACATATTGTGTGCATAGTCTGTGTGCATTAGAGTACAGTGGGATGCTCCATATTTAGGTATTTGAACAATCCCTAATTTGAGTAATTAATGAGAGGAAGGAGGGTTATTTGGATCCAAGATGAGGACATTTGGGCTGCCTTAACTTTACCCTTCTCTGGGCTTTACCTCTCTCTCATTCACTGATATTTTCTTGGTAAGTTACATGTCAAGGAACAGCATATGCTGGCCACAGTGTTGAACACTGAAAATTCAAAGACAGTACTCAGTTTCTGCCTTCTCGTTGTGTATATGCTTAGTGGATGCACAGAGTGCTGTGGGAGAACAGAACAGAGAATGATTAAACTTGTGGAGGTTGTGGGAGCAATTTACAGAAAATAACACTGAATAGGAGTTTGCCAAACTCGGTAGAGGGGGTCATTTCAAACAGAAGGAGCAGTAGGTGTACTGAGGTGTCAAGTGTTGGGGGAAGGGCAATAGGTGTTACTGGAACAG
This sequence comes from Propithecus coquereli, assembly GCF_000956105.1. Lineage (NCBI taxonomy): Eukaryota > Metazoa > Chordata > Mammalia > Primates > Indriidae > Propithecus > Propithecus coquereli. The sequence goes on along the minus strand of NW_012152940.1, from coordinate 292,671 downwards.
TGGGAGTGACTTGAGATGAGCCTGCAAAGGTGTGTCCGGTCTAGATTTTGAAGGCCCATGCTTGCTAAGCTAAAAGTGAAGTTTATACCTGTATCTTATAGCA
>NW_012152940.1:262344-275903 GCF_000956105.1 Propithecus coquereli | reverse complement strand
CTGGTCTCAAACTCCAGGCTTCAAGCGATCCCTCCACCTTAGCCTCCCAGAGTGCTGGGATTATAGGTTTGAGGCACCTTGCCTGGCCCAGAAGGTGAATATTTTAAAGAGTGGTAAGCTTGCCATCCCAGCCATAATTTTAATTTAAAATTCCAGAATATTTCTATTAATTATTGTGTTTATGTGATATTTCGAATGTCTTATAGGATTGGTAGAGACAGAATATAGTAAATTAGTGTTTGTTGTTACCTAAAATTGTTTTAATGTATCTGTGAGTGAATTGTCATTTGGATAGTATTCAAAGAGGGAGTAATTCGGGCAGGGGGTGGCTTTAGTGGCTTGACTTTTTTTAATATTGGAAAATAGGGAGGTTTTTTTGTGTATACGTAATTTGATTTCCTTTCTTTGTATATTTCCTTGTCCATTTTAAAACACCACCATTTTCCTACTTCCCTTTCCACCAAAAGCATGGCTTGGAACTTATTTCTGTTAATCTATTTTGAAATTTGTAGACTTCTTCATTAAGTTTTCTTCTCACTTTAAGGTATGAAAATAATGAGCTGTAATAAAGACATAGGATTATTGGAAACATGAGTTACATTGTATTTTAGTTTATTCCTGAAAGCTGTGGGTTTCAGAATGGTCTTTGAAGAACGTTCAACAAAACTCAATATTGTTTTGCCTAATCTTGCTTTGTTCAAGGCATTGATGGCTCTAGTGTTCTGAGAAAACTGCTTGGGAGCAGATCCACTCTGGGGTGGGTAGGAGAGGGATAATATTTCGGCTTAATCTTGAAGTATGGGTAGAATTTCAATGGGAAAATGACATAACTAATGGCTTGGAGATAAGGCAGTGTGGAGCATATATGAAGGATGGCAGTTTGGTATTTGCATCAAAAAGTACAGAGAAGTATTGGGACAAAAGTCCGAAAGGTAGGATATGTTGAGTTCTCAACCGTGGAGTTTGAGTTTATTTTCTAAGCAGTAGAGATCTTAAGGGGAGAAAAGAGGATGACATCATTTTAAAGCTTGTATACTTTGCAATTTTATAGTCAGAAGTCTGCTCTACAAAGGATGGCTCTTTTTACTGAGTTTGGCAGTAGAATTAGAACTTGGCTTTAGGAAGAGTAATTTGAGGGTGGTAAATAGGGGAGTTGTAATCTTAAAAGCAGAAGTACCAAATAAGAGGCCATTTTCACGGCTGAAAAAATGTGAAATAAAGTCCTAAATTAGAGTGGTGGCAGCGAAAATAAGAAAGGATTGTGGTGTGATTGCGTGGTTGTGATATTTTTGTTTGCTCTCTTAGTTTAAACGGTAAGCGTATGTATTTCTTATTTATTCTTTATTCATACCATTTGTCAAAGTGCTTGACACATACAGTAGAAGGTGCTCAGTAAATATTAATATTTGTTGAATGAACGATTCTGTAAAGAAAGCTCCCTTAAAGCATGGTTCTGCTTATCAAATTGCTTTTGGATTTTTTTTTTTATGAAAACCTGATTTTGGGTCCTGAAGGAAAGATAGACCAGTTCATTAGTGTGAGATGCTAGGTATCCCATTACATAAGACACTGGGAGATACAGAATGGGGGTGTGGGGGGGCTGATGGATGCTACAGTAAACACGTGTGCAGAGCGGGGAGTACCGAACCTGTGTCTTCCTTGGAAAGGGTGTGTAGAGGCTGTGACATGTCACGTTAGTTCCTGTGAAGCGTGAGTAGGCGTTTAGGGTGAAGGTTGTCTTTGGTAAAAGGATTAGCACATATTGAAAGACTATGTCTTAGAAGTAGATTTACTCTAATTTAGGGCTTTATAAGGCGGCATCTGTGGAAGTGGCTGAAGATGAGTGAGGAAATAGTTAGCTAAGTCCGGGTTGTAAAGGACTTTCAGCTTTGGATTTTATCTGGGCAGTTAGGAAGGGCCATCTTAGGGTTTTTCCAGGAGAGTGGCCTACACAGGCGCCAGTCAGGAAGCTAATCTACGACACCGCAGAGGAGGTTGTGTGACACCTGATGCTGAGAGATGAGGAGGGTGTATGTTAACTTCAGTAGCAGTGACAATGGAGGAGACAGGTTAAGAAATCCTGAGTAGGTAAAAATCAGTAGAATTTAGTGAAAAATTGGATAAAACTTAGTGAACAATTGTACTGGAAGAAATACATTGGCACCAAGATTAGTGTCACTACTTTCAGATGTGCCCTAACTTGCAGCAGTGAGAGGAGCCTAACCAACCTAAGAAAAGGGTCTTTCTGTAATTGAGTTTATTTCTTCCTGCTTCTCTCCCTTCTTTCCTTTGCCTCTCTTCTTTTTTTCTTCATGATTGGGAAAGAAGTAAAACACAAAGAACGGAAAAGGAGAAAGTAAGGAACATGTAAAAGACAAGAGTAGGATTGGTGAAGGGGATAACAAGTTCTACCTTATGATCAGAAAGTAATGTGTGGTGCCGTTTTCTTAGCATTTCTGTCAGTGCTAGTGATTCATCTAATGCTTTCAACCTGGCTCATAATCCTTGCCTGAATATGGTTGATTAGAAATTATAAAATGATGTTGCTTTTAAAAAAATTCTTTCATACTTAATTTATTACCTATCGTTCTTTTGTAAAGTAGAGCTTTCCTTCAACTGGGACTGTTTGATTACTCTGAATACAATTCCTACTGAAGGGATAACGACTTAAATTTTTCTCTTTAGTTACCGATTTTCGTAGTTTATTAACTGCCTCAGATGGTGGCTGGCTTGCAGGCTGTGTGTGCTCCAGGCACTCTCCCTCTCCCCCCCACGCCTTGATTACTGTCGTAGTTTCATCTTTTACATCACTGCCAGCTGGCTTTCAGCGGCACAGATAGGATCATGTTATCCCTCTTTGGTTTTGGCTTTCTTTTTTTCAGGTACTCATGGATTTTTATTGATTCATTGTGTTTCATTCCATTATAATTATGATTCTTTTTGCTCAAATTGTCATAACAGTGTGGCCCTTCCAGCTGGCTCCTGTATCATGTTGACATGGTGAGCCCATTAGACTTAGCTTTGGGGCACTGAAAGATGTCCTAAGCTCATTTTATATACTTCCTGCCCCAGACTTGTAATTGGCCATTTTACATAGTACTTCGCTTTCCTGATTTTTGAGCTCAAAACTGAGGATTCGGGGTGCTATTACTCCACAGGTAGCATTGCTTCTAGAAGACTTCAGTGAATAGTTAGAAATAAATTAAAAATCATGAGTTTATGTTAATAGTCTCAAGTTAATTTTAGTATTTTCATTTAATTTCCTTGATTTATAAACATCCTCTTATCCTGCAAATCTTGGTTGCTAATGTCAGCCTGAAATGAACAACCAGAAGCCTGACTCTGCAGAACCAAGAATGTATCTGGGAGTAGCAGGGGATCGCAGTCAGGGATATTGTGTGCTGTGAGGGATCATAGGCGTATCCAGAGAGGTTGGGGAAAGGGGAAACTCAGAGGGGAAGTCCAAGTAAGCTGTTTTGTAGCAAAGACTACTGGTTACAGGGGCTTAATTATTACAGGAGTTTGTGTTTATTGGTAGAGATAGCTATGTCAGGCAATTTTGCAAACAGCTTATCTGGAATACTTTGATGTTGAGGGAATCGTTGGAATAGTGAGGGCTCTTCCTTCATGTCCTCCCAGCTCCATTGAGGGTCTGACGTTAGTGACTCCATTTTGATATTGATAACTTAACACTAACATAAATGTAAGTACTTATTTGCTTAATACTACAATATGAAGTAAATTTTTTTTGTTTTGTTTTTTTGAGACAGTCTCACTCTGTTGCCCGGGCTAGAGTGCTGTGGCGTCAGCCTAGCTCACAGTAACCTCAAACTCTTAGGCTCAAGCCATCCTCCTATCTCAGCCTCCCAAGTAGCTGGGACTACAGGCGTGCGCCACCACACCCAGCTAATTTTTTCTATTTTTAGTTGCCTGGCTAATTTTTTTCTATTTTTTTAGTAGAGGCAAGGTCTCACTCTTGCTGAGGCTGGTCTTGAACTCCTGACCTAAAGCGATCCTCCCACCTCCGCCTCCAGAGTGCTAGGATTACAGGCGTGAGCCGCCATGCCCGGCCTGAAGTAAATAATTCAATATAATTCCACTAGCTTGCTTACTTAGCCTCATTCTTTTCACAGCTGCATGAATTTCCATGGTATGGCTGTATATGTTTTTATTGGTGGCCATTTTAGATTAACATTTTTTTCTGTCATAAACAGTGTTGTAATGAGTACTTATTTAGCAAAAGTACATGCGTGTTTTCTTAGTAATTTTTCTCGTGTGAAAAAGTCCTTTTGTTTGTCCTCACATTTGACCAAGTGTTTGCAGTATAGACTATTTTTTTTTTTTTTTTTTGCAACAGAGTCTCACTGTGTTGCCCGGGCTAGAGTGCCGTGGCGTCATCCTAGCTCACAGCAACCTCAAACTCCTGGGCTCAAGCGATCCTCTTGCCTCAGCCTCCTGAGTAGCTGGAACTACAGGCATGTGCCACCATGCCCGGCTAATTTTTTCTATATATTTTTAGTTGTCCAATTAATTCATTTCTATTTTTAATAGAGATGGGGTCTTGCTCTTGCTCAGGCTGGTTTTGAACTCCTGAGCTCAAACGATCCGCCTGCCTCGGCCTCCCAGAGAGCTAGAATTACAGGCGTGAGCCACCGCGCCCGGCCCAGTATAGACTATTTTTTAGTGGAGGTAAAATTTACATAAAATGAAATGTGTGGCTAGGCCTTAAATGTACAATTTGAGTTTTAATAAATGTATATACCCATATATACCACACCCCAATTAAGATACCGAATATTTCCACCACTCTGCATAGACGCATCCACTGTTGTGATTTTCGTTACTACAAATTCATATACGTGGAATCTCTTTTGGGTCTCATTCAGTTAATGTTTGAGCTTCACCCGTATTTGTGGGTATAGCAGTTCATCAGTTCATTCTTTTTTATTGATCAGTAGTATTCAGTTGTGTGGACATATTGAAATTTGATTGTCCCTTCACTGTTGCTGAACATTTGGGTTGTTTTCAGTTTTGGACAATTATGAATAAAGTTGTTAGGAACATTTATACACTTTTTGTGGATGTGTATTTTTATTTTTGGGGGGTAAATTCTTAAAGGTAGATATGCTGAGTTATAGGGTTGGTAATTACCATCTTGGATATCAATAATTTCTTTGCTTTTCTTCCGTTTTTATCATGAAAACATGTTTAATTTTGCCCACTTTGTCTTTCATGTTACTGGGACTATGTTTATGTATTTTCCTGTTAACTTGCCTTTTTGCTTTAACCTTGTTTTAGATATTCTAGCATTCAAATACTTATTTTTTTTCCATTAGGACTCTGCAGTCTCTTTTTATCTCAGTTTGTCTTGTCCCATACTTCTTTATTTGTGGTTTTTGAGTTTTGCATTAATTTCTTTAAGTGTGAGAAGCATTTCCTGTGGGTTTTTTTCCTATTTCTGTAATATTTCTCTTTTCAAAGTGGATTCTTCATTAGTGTTTTGCTCTGTTTGTGTTAAACTTACTTGTGTTTGACATTGGCCACTCTGTGTTGATTTGCTTTTTATTCAAACATGGTGTGAGTGGATGTGGTATGGTATGAAATATATTTGGGTTTTTTCCTGGATTCTTGTCACAGAGCACCCGAAACCCTTGGAATTTCCCTGTGATAGGAATGTCTTTTGTTATTCATAATAAGCCCCCTTTGAGCACACCTTAGTTTATACTAATCAGGTGACTTAGGATGGGAGATAGTCTCGTGATGAGGCTGTTCACCAGAAAGACCCAGTGATTGGAGGGGTGGAAGTTTCACCCTCTGATCTCTGGGCAAGGGGAGGAGGGTTATTAGCGATCGTGGCTGTCAAGCTCTATAAAAGCTCTTGAATGACGGTATTTGATGAACTTATCAGGAGGTTCTAGGAGGGCGGCTCACTTGGAGAAGGCATGGAAGCTACGCACTCCTTCCACCATGCCTCGCCCTATGTACCTCTTCATTTGGCTCTTCATCTCTACTTTATAATGTCTTTCATAGTAAACAGGTGAGCGTAAGTGTTTGCCTGAGTTCTGTGAGCCATCCTAGCAAATTAATCCAACTCAAAGAGGGAGTATTGGTAGCCCTGATTTATAGCTGGTTGGTCAGAAGTGTAGATGACAACCTACTACTTGAGATTAGTGTCTGAAGTGGGGAACAGTCTTGTGGGACTGAGCCCTTGATCTGTGAGATCTGATTGTAACTCCAGGTAGAGAGCATCAGGATTGAATTGAATTATAGGACACTCGGTTGGTTTCCCTGTCCCTGTCTCACTTTAAGAAAAACCAGGAAAGGGAGTGGTTGGCTGCCTAGGCATAAATCATGACTCTGATGAAATGATCACAGGTATAGGGCATGGTTTTCAGATTTCTTAGTTCAGTAGCACTTGTCTGAAGTGTGATCAGACTCTGGACATTGATTCACACTAAACTCAGATGAGATTGGTAAATCAGACCAAGAATTCAAATGATTAATAGGACTAAAATACTGTTCTCAGTTGGTCAGAGCAATTTCTTACCATTATTAAATTCTGTTTAAGACAGCTAATGCAGATTAAATGGTTGTTTTGTAAATATTAATAGTATCTTGTCAGAATAAGGACATTTGGGTTGTCTTATAGGAATGCTGTCATCAAGCTCTAGTAGCCTTACACAATATTTTATATTTCCTAGGTTGTTACTGGTATATTAGTGTCATTCAGAAAGGGCACTTAACTTTACCATTGTCCTCTAGACAGAATAAACAGTTCTTTAGTGTATAGCTTTGTGTGTTGGACATTGTGTATCATTCTAAAAACTTCAGTTATTGTATTTCTATACTAAATAAATTGATATGTAAGAGAATAGTTTATCAGTAATACTTAACAAAACCATGTTTTAGATGTGTATTTCTTGTGCAGATTGTCTCACCATTAATATTCTTATTTCAAGCAGCTTTTTAGGATTACTTACCTCCTCCAGTGCTTTGTCAAAGTCCATTTCTGTGTTTGAAGAATACTTCTGCTTCCCATCAGCAGGGAGGCAGCACAGCATAATTAAAGTAACCAACTTTTAATCACACACATTCAAAGCCTGACTCTGCCATTTCCCGGCCTTGTAATACTGGACAAATTGCTGAAACCTGCAGTCTTCAACCCCCAGGCCATGGTCTGGTACTCGGTCCATGGCCTGTTAGGAACCGGGCAGCTCATCACCTCGTGAGTTTCCCCTACATCCCCCAACAAAAAATTGTCTTCCCTGAAACTTAGGAACCGCGCCATGTATGGCGGTCGGGTGAGTGAAGCTTCATCTGTATTTACAGCCACTCAGCTCAGCTGCTCCCCATCGCTGGCATCACTGCCTGAGCTTCCCCCACCTGTCCGTGGAAAAATCTTCCATGAATCCCGTCCCTGGTGCCAAAAAGGTTGGGGACTGCTGGCTTAAGCCTTTTTTGACTTTAGTTTTCTGTTGGTAAAATGGAGATAATTACAACTCTGCAAGAAGAACTAGGAAGAGACTAAATCTAGAGAGATAGGAGGAGAACTAAGAGAAAAGCTATTCTGGAAGCCAAGTGAAATAAATGTTTCTAGGAGGGAGCTATCATCTATATCAAACATTGCTCAGAAGACAGGTAAAAAGAGGTTTGAGAAATGACCATTGGAGATAAGAAGGTGAGGTCACTGGGTTTCTTCTTGACGGTTTTTGGTGGAATGTTGAAAACACTAATTTGAATGGGTTTAGCTGGCAAGAGAAGAATAGGAGACAATGTACACAACTCTTGGGGATTTTTTGCTGCAGAGAGAATGAGAGAAGGGTAGCAGCTGGAGGGAGGAATGGGGTTAAAACTTTTAATTGAGGAAATAATACCATGTATACGTGTGCTAAGGGTTTTTTAGAAAGATGCAGCAGGGAGTTATAACGTGGTGAGAGAAAGCAGAGACTTGCCGGAGTCATGTGCTTGAGTGGACAGAAGGGTGGGAGGGTTTAAGTGCTCAGTGGATTAAGTGCCGAGAGTGAAGGCCGTGGGTCCTTGGTAAGAGCGCATGGATGGGCACGGGTGGCGGTTCATAGAAAGGGCTCTGGCTTTCTGTTTCACTGGGAGAATAGAAGATTATCAGCTGAGAGGGAAGATGGAGGAGTAGGTAGGTATTAGAGGTCCGAAGAGAGAAGTCATGTAGGAGAAGGGGATAGACTAGGAATTTACAGTGTCATTTCTAGGCAGCGTAAAGAGTCCATGTCAGGTGAGTCGGTGCTGACTGACTTGCTTTAAATTCACAGAGTCACAGGTTTTTCTCCACCTGTGTTGAACTGCATAGGTATACAGAGTAGGTGGAGTGTTGGTTAAACTAGGGTTATAGTTTATTTGAAAGAGTAAGATAAAGTGAGACAGGGACAGGGGCTTTGAGAGAATATGCATGGGAGTGATATTTCATTATAACTAAATATTTCAGAATGTTATTTATTATATAACAGACAAGGATTAAAAATAAAAACATAACCACAAGCAAAATGAACAAAATACTTCTTTAATATTTATCTTCAAATTTCTCTGGTTCTCAAAAGTGTCTTTTTACATTTGATTGGTTCAGATTTTAACCAAGTAAGGCCAGTACGTGCGTTTAATTGCTGTGTCTCTTAAATCATTTGTTCCATGTCAGTTTCCTCTCACTCCCCTTTTTCAGGCCATTTTTTTGTTGAAGAAATTAGATATTTTGTCATCCACAACTTTCCGTATTCTCCATCCGGCTGGCTGTATTTTGTTATATTTTTAATTATTTTTTTATTTTTAATTGTAAAATACACATAACATAAAATTTACCATCATATTGAAATGTACGCTTCTGTACTATTAAGTACATTCACATTGTTGTGTCCTGTGGGTATTGTTTTTAACATATTCTTCTAGATCCCTTACTTTCTGTAAATACACTGGTGCCAGATCTAGAGAGGTTTGATTTAATTCCAGTTCAGTTTTTTACTTTTTTTTTTTTTTTTTTTTTGAGACAGAGTCTCACTGTGTTGCCTGGCTAGAGTGCCGTGGCGTCATCCTAGCTCACAGCAACCTCAAACTCCTGGGCTAAAGCGATCCTCCTGCCTCAGCCTCCCCAGTAGCTGGGACTACAGGCATGCGCCACCATGCCCGGCTAATTTTTTGTGTATATTTTTAGTTGTCCAATTAATTTCTTTCTAATTTTAGTAGAGACGGGGTCTCGCTCTTGCTCAGGCTGGTTTCGAACTCCTGAGCTCAAACAATCCGCCCGCCTCGGCCTCCCAGAGAGCTAGGATTACAGGCGTGAGCCACTGCGCCCAGCCAATTTTTTACTTTTTTGGTGAAGGGCCAAGGGCATAAATAGTGTGTTTGTACTTCATATAGCATCTCCTCAGAAGGCACATAATGTCTGGTTGTCCTAGTGATGAGCTTGATCATTTAGACCGATCCATTTAAAAATTTTCCATTGATTTTTTTTTTTCTCCTCTAGTGGTTTTGTTAGCCATTGCTGATCATTGTTCAGATCCATTATTTCATCAGAGCTTATAAAATAATTATTTTCCAATAGTGTAACTCCCTTTGCATTTATTAGCTAGAATTCTGTTAAGAACATTCACTCATCTAGTTTCTGCCAGAAATGCAGGATAAATGCTTGATTCTTTCCTGTTACTTTCCAGTTATCAGGTGACTAAGTTGGTTAATTTTTAGTTAAAATTATGAATTCATGAAGTTCATAATGACTCAATGAATTGTAGTCATTATTGTGATGTTCAAATTGTCTTATTATTGGCCAGTGGAAGCTTCTAAAAGCTGGCTCCTGTCTCCTCCGTAACTGAGCATCCTGGGTAGTGCCTAAGCTTGTTTGTGTTTGTCCTGTCCTGAAGTTAAAATCATCCATTTCTCCAAGGAGCCCCTAGTTCCTTTCAGTGGGATTTAGAGTTCGTAATATGGGTGTCTACTTTAAAAAGGTGTTGTTATTTTTGTTTACTTGGTTCTTCAGAATACCACTTGGTTTCTTTTCTTGATTCAACAGGCATGCCCAAAGAAAAATACGAGCCCCCTGACCCTCGGAGGATGTACACAATTATGTCTTCTGAGGAAGCAGCAAATGGAAAGAAGTCACATTGGGCAGAGCTTGAAATAAGCGGTAAGACATGGAAGCATGAATTTATGGTATGGAAATTAAGATATGGTAGAAAATTAAGTTTTCTAATGCCAATACACAAAAGAAGCAATGATTGTGTTTTACAAAAAAGTGCTAATTTATCTTAGAAACAGGAGGGTTCAATGGAAAGAACATGGTTTGAGTCAAAGTTCAAGACCCATTTGTTGCATATTCTTTCAGTATCCATGTCCTGTTGTACAGTGGGGATAATAGTGACAAGGATGAAATGAAAATTTACAGGTGAAATGCTAGTATGTTAGCTAACAAACCAGTGGTTTGTTCTGATACTTACTTCTCTGATAAGGTGGTATTGAGCTTTTGCTTTATCAAATAATAGATTTCCAGTGGAGTAGGAAATGGCTGGTCTTTATAGATTTTGGGATAGTTTTGTTTCTCCTATTTTCTTCATTTGCTTTTCAGTTTGTGTCTCTGGGGACAGCTTTATTCAGAAACTCAAAATCTTAAAGAGTTTGGAGCAGATCTCAAATTTCCCCTTCACTTTGAATGCCATATTCTAAGACATAGACATATTCATGGAAATATACAAGCCTTCGGACACAAAGATACCCTTTTCCCAGCATCCCTGCCAGTGGGCATATAGTCTCTTTCTAAATATTTCAGAGGTGGTGAAGGGATATTATTACTTTTCAGGGCAAACAATGCTAAAGAAATTTTGTGTTACTGTTGACCTAATATGCTTACCCATACCCTCCTTCCGATTTGCCCTAATTTTTGCCTTCTGAAACAGTACAGAACAAATTTTTTCTTCTTCCGTCTGATTGCTGTTTATTTTTAAAAATTTAATGCAGCAAACATACTGAGCATATGGTATGTGAAAAATATTTTGTCTGGTGCTGGCCCAGGCATATGGAAGAAGATGCATAGATGAAGAAAAACCCCGCAGTCCCTGTCCTTAGGGAGCTTATGACATATTAGGGAGTGAAAGGAAAGTAATACACAAGTGTAAGTAACAGACAAAATAGAGCTACCAAGTCTAGGTATAAAAGTGCTATACAGGAAGCAGAAAGAAAGTAATGATTCCTCCTTTGTTAACTCAAAATTTCCAGTTAATCTATTAAGTGAACTTAAATGCCCTCCTTTGCAACCATAGAAGTCAGTACCCACATGGGTCTCTCCTGTTTTCCCTCTTCTGATTTCTAGGGTGTTGGACTTCATTAGACCAAGTTCAGTTCAGTAAAGTAGGTGTGGTAGTAGACAGTGAAATTTCTCTCTTCTTTCCTCTCTCCTGTTAAATTTGGCCTTCTGTGCCAGGAGCCCAAACAGAAATACACTCTCTCATTTAGTAGTTACTCTCAAAGCACACAACTCTCACTTTTCCCTTTTAATTTCTGCAGGATTGGTATTTAACTATATTTTTCTCTCCTTTTTTCAGCCTGAATTAGCAGTTTGTGAATTATAAATCCTTTGTTTGTAAGGAAGTTTCCCCTATCTTACAGCATCAGGGTAAGCTAGGAAGTACTCACTTAGGTCATTGAGATTTTGTCTGTGAGGCTAAGGGGATTCTTCTTTCTCCCTCCACTTCATGCTGGGAACTCCTTGGCGATCTTGAGTCACTGTTGTCTGCTTACTCTGAAATTTAGGAAGAAGTTCTGTGAAAAAGATACAAAGGAAGAGAGGAGACTCCTCTAAAGTAACCTCCTTAACACGTAGTCATCTTTAACAACCATCCTCATGGAGAATAAACTATTGGTTGACTAGGTCTATACAGTGGGACCTTGTAATTAACAAAGCCACTTAATACGTAAGCTCCTATGTGTAGAAATTGTCTAGGCTGAATTCATTTCACGCTAAGACTGTTATTTCATATAGGTAATTTAGCATCGATTCCTTAGGATCCTGTGATTAAAAAGTTCTCAGGATCTGAGATCACTGAATCCTGGAACTGCAGTTAGCTCCTGTGCTGTTCTGGTTCCAGGGCTTGGGGGTGAGAGTTCCTTGTGCCGTTTGAAGGTAACCAGATAAGCTGGACCATTCTCTATCGTTTACTTTTTTTGTGTGAGACAGAGTCTCACTCTGTTGCCAGGGCTAGAGTGCTGTGGCGTCATCCTAGCTCACAGCAACCTCAAACTCCTGGGCTCAAGTGATCCTCCTGCCTCAGCCTTCCGAGTAGCTGGGACTACAGGCATGCGCCACCATGCCTGGCTAATTTTTTGTATATATTTTTAGTTGTCCAGCTAATTTCTTTCTATTTTTAGTAGAGACGGGGTCTCACTCTTGCTCAGGCTGGTCTCGAACTCCTGACCTCGAGTGATCCTCCTCCCTCAGCCTCCCAGAGTGCTAGGATGACAGGTGTGAGCCACTGCACCCAGGCTCTATCATTTACTTTTTAAAGAGAGCCACCTTCTTTTTTTAATTAAAATGAAGCACAGATAAAGAAAACCAAGCAATATGTTAATGAATTATTATAAGGCCAAAAAGCCTTGTGACCACTATACAGGTCAAAAACTAAAACTTTTTCACTTGCCTAAGAACACTCTCCATATATATACCACAACAGTCACACTACCTACCCTTCTCCCAAAGTAACCATCATCCTGACTTTTAAGTAATTGCTTCCTTGTGTTTCCGTATAGTTTTAACACCAAATTATGTATACCTGAGCATCACAGTTTTGTTCCCCCCACTTTTTGTTTGGTATGGCTTAATTTGCAGGTGTCTCTTCCATCTTTTTCTTTTCCTTACAATTAATGTGTCTGTGGGTGAACCTTTTGTTTCCCCACAGTCTTTTATTTTGCTGATTGCATAGTCATAATGCTGTTTAGCTTGTTCTTCATCCTCAGCATTTCATGCAAATGGGCAGCCGGATCCAGAGGCTTGATCAGACTAAGGTTTAAGCCCTTTGACAGGACTTGAGGTGTTATTTTACAGGTAGTGTTGTGTAGGTGGTGGTGTACTTTTTCTTGAGGAAGCATATAAGGTCCGAATGCCTTTTCTATTGCTGTTCATTGCCTAGGGCTGTTAATTCTTTGAGGGTTGCAAAATAGTGATATTTTAATTTTATCATTTGTTTTTTATTACCTTAGATACATTTATAAAGAGACACTTTCCCTCATTTGCTGATTGATTACCTAATGTACAATTTATATAGGAAAGGCAGGAAAACATGCTTGTTTTTTTAGTTTTGTTTACTAGTTTTTAAGATAAACTCATCTTTTGAAGGTTACCAATTAGAATTTTTTTAAGTATCATTATTAACTAGTATATTTAAACATTTGGGTTTCATACTTATTTGGTGAGTTACAATTATTACCTCTGTTGATACTTAAATTGTCCTGTTGTTGGCTAAGAGAGAACCTCTTTAAATTGACTACTGAGTTCTTCGACAGAACCGTAGTTGTGTTTGGTAGCTCCTTGCTATCTGGCATGACGAGGTTTT
>NW_012152940.1:259106-261029 GCF_000956105.1 Propithecus coquereli | reverse complement strand
AAAAAAAAGTATAAAATATGATAAAATTCACTCTTACTGCTTTACAGTTCCTTTACAAATGCATAGTTGTGTAACCCCTACCACAGTTACAATATGGAACAGCTTCATCACCCTGAAAACCTTCCCCATAGACAGATCCTCCTCCCACTCCCACCACTGGGCAACCACTGTTTGTGTTGTTTTTAAGGTAAACTTTTATTTTTTAGAGCAGTTTTGCATTCATAGCAAAATCAAGTGGCAAGTAGAGAGAGTTTCTGTGTACTGCCACTCCCCCACACGCATGGCTCCCACGCTATCAACATCCCCCACCAGAGCGGTACATGTGTCATAATCAGTGAAATTACATTGATATGTCATCACCCAAAGTCCATAGTTTATGTTAGGGTTCACTTTGGTGTTATATATTCCAAGGATTTTAAGATGTGTATAATGGCATTTATCCACCATTATAGTATCATGCAGAATAGTTTCACTGCCCTGAAAGTCGTCTGTTCTCTGCCTGTTCATTCTTCCTGCTCCCCGCCAACCCCTGACAACCACTGATGTTTTTTTACTGTTTCCAGAGTTTTGCCTTTTCTACAGTGTTATATGGTTGGAATCATACATAGTATATAGCCTTTTCAGATTGGTTTCTTTCACTCAGTGATATACATTTAAGGCTCCTCGTGTGTTTTCATGACTAAATAGCTCATTTCTTTTCTTTTGTTTTTTTGAGACGGAGTCTTGCTCTGTTGCCTGGGATAGAGTGCCGTGGTGTCAGCCTAGCTCACAGCAACTTCAAATTCCTGGACTCAGGCAATCGTCCTGCCTCAGCCTTCCGAGTAGCTGGGACTACAGGTGTGTGCCACCACGCCCGGCTAATTTTTTCTATTTTTAGTAGAGATGGGGTCTCACTCTTGCTTAGACTAGTCTCGAACCCCTGAGCTCAAGTGATCCTCCCGCCTCGGCCTCCCACAGTGCTGGGATTACAGGCATGAGCCACTGCCTAGCCACTCAGTTCTTTTTAGCACTGAATACTACTCTGTTGTCTGGATGTACCATGGTTTCTCATTTACCTACTGAAGGACATCTTGGCTGCGTACAGGTTTTGGCAATTTTGAGTAAAGCACGTTTTTTGTGTAGACAAAAGTTTTCAACTCCTTTAGATAAACATCAAGGAGGGATTTTTGCTGGATCATACGGGAAGAATATGTTTAGTTTTGCTAGAAACTGCCCAACTGTCTTCTCAAGTGGTGCCATTTTGCACACCACCAGCAATGAATGAGAATTCCTGTTGCTCTACATCCTCCTCAGGATTTGGTGTTGTCATTGTTTTGAATATTTGCCATCCTAACAGGTGGTATCTCATTATTTTAATTTGCAATTCTCTAATGAGATAAGATGTTGAGCATCTTTTTCATGTGCTTATTTGCCATTGGTATATCTTCTTTGGTGAGGTGTCAGCTCAAATGTTTTGCCCAATTTTTAATTGGGTTTTTTTGGTTTTATTCTTGTTGAATTTTAAGAGTTCTTCATATATTTTGGATAACAGCCATTTTATCAGATATGTCTTTTTGAAAATATTTTTTCCCAGTCTGTGGCTTGTCTTCATTCTCTCGACAGTGTCTTTCACAGAGCAGAAGTTCTTAATTTTAATGAGAATTTTGATCGGAACTGTGTTGACTCCATAGATCAAATTGGGAAGAACATCTTGGCTCTACGGAACCTTCCTATCCATGAACATGGACTATCTCTGCATTTATTTAGTTCTTTGATATTTTCGTCAGAGTTTTGTGGTTTTCCTCATACAGTACTTAACATTTTTGTTAGATTTGTACCTAACTCTTTCTTATTTTTTTTGTTGCTGATGTAAATGATGTTGTGTTTTTAATTTTAAATTCCATTTGTTCATTGCTGGTATATAAGAAAGTGATCGACTTCAAA
>NW_012152940.1:240929-258720 GCF_000956105.1 Propithecus coquereli | reverse complement strand
CATTATTAAGTTCCTTGTAGTTTTTCTTTACTGAGTTTTTCTAACTCCCTTGTTCTTTTATTGCTTCTGTGATTTTCTTAGTATCTTTTAGTGCATTTTGAAACAGTAGGTAATAGTTTTGGGGGCATGTTTGTGATACGCTTTTATCTGTAGGGAGTTATTCTGCTCCGTATGCTCTTCTTTTTATAATAACTTCTTGAAATACAACTTTTATGGGGTTGACTTAAGCACTTTCCTGTTGCTCATTTTTATTTGAATTTAGTTTTTCAGAACTTTCAGAAGGAGGCTCCAGGTAGTTTTTCTAATATCTGAGCTCTTTTTCTGTTGTTTTCATAGAGGTGGTCACAACTATGGGAACTTGCTTTCTGAGACTTTCTGGTTCTATTCCCTTTTCTCATTTTATATGTACCTTCTTTTTCCTTCATCTCTTTAATCCATGCCCTACTAATTTTAAATCCATTCTTGGAGCTTTTTTCTCAACGTGGGGCCTTGGCCGGCGGGTTTGGAGAGTCGCTGGGGCCTAGACTGATCCCCCCTCTTATTTCAAACTTACTGTGGACACTGTATATTCACTTGTTACTGACTTGGACTGAATCCCTCCCAGCTGCAGTGATGTTTTCAAATTGGCGCTGTCCAGTGTATACCAGTTGGTTTCTCTCTTTTCAGTTCCATTAGGCACATTTGTGTTCAGTATAGTTATTCAGCAGTCCCCAACCTTTTTGGCACCAGAGACTGGTTTCATGGAAGACAATTTTTCCACAGATTGGGGGTGGGGGGGTTGGGAGGGTGGGGCGTGGAACTCAGGCAGTGAGTTGAGCCAGTAAGCGTTGGGGAGCTGTTGTAAATATAGATGAAGCTTCGCCGCTCACCTCCTGCTGTGGGACCCAGTTCTTAAGTTTTATGGCGGACAGTTTTTCCATGGGAGGGGGCAGGGGCATGGAGCTCAGGCAGTGATGCGTGGTCCAGTTCCTAACAGGCCGCAGACTGGTACCAGGCAGGCTCTGGGGTTTGGGGACCTCAATAGTTATTGATATGGTTAGGTTTAAATCTGCTGCCTTGTGACTTATTTTGTATTCCTTCTGTCTGTTCCTTGTTGCCTTGCCTTTTTCTTTCTTTCTTTTTTTTTCCCCCCTTCTTTTGGATTAAGTGGGCATCTTTTTTAAAGATTCCAATTTATCTCCTTAGTTGACAAGCTATAACTGTTTTGTTTAATAAGGGGTTGCTTAAGAGTTTATAGTATAAATCTTTTATCAAGTAATATATCATTTCACATGTGGTATAGAAGTCTTAAAACAATATACAGACAATCCCCAACTTATTATCGTTCAACTTAAGATTTTTTTTTTTTACTTTACCGTGGTGCAAAAGCACTACACATTCAGTAAAAGCTGCACTTCAGGTATTCATACTACCGTAGTGTTTTTCACTTTCAGTGCAGTAGTCAATAATTACCTAAGATATTCAACACTTTGGTAAAAATAGGCCTTGCATGATATGATTTTTGCCCATTTGTTGGCTAATATAAATGTTCTGATGAGCGCATTTAAAGTAAGCTAGGCTGAGCTATGATGTTTGGTGGGTTAAGTATATTAAATGCATTTTCGACAGAATATTTTCAACTTAGGGTATTTTCAACTCACAATGAGTTTATTGGGACTAACCCTGTGGTAAGTGGAGACGCATCTGTACTTGTGTTTCTTCTCTCCTGGCCTTTGTGCTATCATAGTCATGTGTTTTGCTTCTACGTATAAGTCTCACAATACATTGTTATTTTTCCTTTAAACAGTTGAACAATAGAAAAAAGTTGTTTTTTATTTCCCACGTACTTAGCATTTCCACCGTTCTTCATTCCTTTGTGAGTGTTTTTGTTATTTTCCTTCTGACCGAGGACTTGTAATGGGGGTCTGCTGGTGATTTTTTTCTTTCGGGTTTTATGCCTGGAAAAGTCTTTATGTTGCCCTCTTTTGGAAAGATGGTTTTGCTGGGCATCGAGTTTTAGATTGACAGTTTATCTCTTTCAGTACTTTAAAGATGCTGCTCCACTGTTTTCTTGCTTGCATTGGTTCTGAGAACTCTGCTGTCTCCTTTTATGTATTCTTTTTCTGTGGTTACTTTGAGAATATCTCTTTATCACTGGTTTTAAGCAATGTGATTATGATGTGCCTTAGTATAGTTTTATTTTTTCATTTTTCTCGTGCTTAGGTTTTGTCGAGCCTTTTAGATCTGAATTTATAGTTGAGCTCACTATTTTTTTCAAATAATTTTTTCTGCCTTCGTCCCCCTGCCCTTTGGGAAGTACAATTATTTGTATTTTAGGCTACTTGCAGTTGCCTCATAGCTCACTAATGCTATGTTTACTTTATTCTTGTCTTTGTTTTTTTTTATTTTACACAATTTTTGTTGCTGTGTTTTCCATTTTATTAATATTTTTCTTTACAATCTCTAATTTGCCATTAATCCCATCTAGTAATAGTATAGTTTTCATCACTATACTTTAAATGTGAGTTTTTAAAAATATCTTCCATGTCTTTACCTAACATTTTCTCTCTACTTTTTTGAGCATATGTAATACATGTATAATACTTTTTAATGTCATTATTTACTAATTTTGTCATCCTTTTCATTTCTAGGTTGGTTTTTAATTCATTTCTCTCTCTTTGCATGCCTGATAATTTTTTATTGGACACAGTACATTGTGAATTTTACCTTTTTGGGGTGCTGGATATTTTTGTATTCCTAGAAATACTTGACCTTTGAGATACAGTTAAATTATTTGGAAACAGATTGATTCACTCAAAGCTTACTTTTTAAGTATTACCTTCCTGACTATTCTGTGAGTTAAGAGATCATCTACTTTGAATAGTGGGTACACAAACTATTCCTGACCCATGTGATCCCCAAGGATTGTTCCCTCTGCTCTTTTTGATTTGTCTCCACTTATTTCTCACATGTATTTCTAAGACTTGGCAGCGGGGAGGTTCCATCTTCATATCTCTAGATCTTTCTCTCTGTATAGCTCTGTCTTCTTTGGCCCTCGTGCGTACATGCATACCCATGGTTTCTTTTGCATCCCTCTGGAGTTCCTCTGTGTATATGCAAATACAGATACTTATTCCACACCTTTTATTTTTAGTACAAAAACTAGTATATTGTATATATTCCTACACTGTCCTTTTTTTCACTGAACATTGTATTTTAGAGAGATTCTTAGGTAACTATATAGCTAGCTGTCCTGTACTTTCTAAGCTGCATAATATTTCTGTTACATGTGTACTGTAATTTATTTACATTGTACTTATTTATGGTCAGTCGTCTGTGACAAGCAGTGCTGCAGTGTATATAACTTTATACATTATTATATCTCTGCTAATATATCTATAGATAAAAGGCTGTATGCGTGTGTGATTTTGACAGATGATACCTTGCTATTCTTTTTTATTTATGATGAAATTCAGAATCAGCTTATCTAGTCCATGACACTTTATTATGCTATTTTATAAATTAGGATGATTTATGATATGTCTTTCCATGTGTTCTTTTATATCCCTCAGGCTAATATACTTACTAGATTTATTCCTAGGTATTTTATCTTTTTGTTCATATTATAAATTGGGTCTTCCGTTATCTTAACTGATGGTTATATATGAAAATTTTTGTCTACTGTACGTGAACATGTTCTGTATGTTAACATGTATGGTCTCTTTATAACATAACAAATATATTTTATTGAGATATAATTCACCATACAATTCACTCATTTAATATGTACAATCCACGAGTTTTGTATATTCACAAAGTTGTGCGACCATTAGTACCAGTAATCTACTTTCTTCATCTATAGATTTGCCTATTCTGGACATTTCATGTAAATAGAATCATACATTATGTGGTCTTTGTGACTGGCTTCTTTCTTTTACTTTGCACAATATTTTCAAGGTTCATCTGTGTTAATAGTGTGTATCAGTACTTCATCCTTCTAATAGCCAATAGATATTACATTGTATGACTGTATCACATTTTCTTTGTCCATTTACTAGTTAATAGACATTTGGGCGATTTCTACTTTTTTACTTTAAAGAACGATGCTGCTATGAACACTCACATACAAGTATTTATGTGGACATGTATTTTCATTTCTCTTGGGTACACAATTAGGAGTAGAATTGCTGGGTCACATATACACACACATACATGTAAATTTTTGACAACAAAAAAATTAATGAGTAGATGAGAGGAAGTGTAAAATAATATCTTTTTTTTTTTTTTGTGATAAAGTCTTGCTTTGTCACCCAGGCTGGAGTGCAGTGGCCCAATCTTAGCTCACTGCAGCCTTCAGCTCCTGGGCTCAAGCAATAAAATGATAGTCTTTTTATCTTTTTTTTTTTTTTTTTGAGACAGAATTTCACTTTGTTGCCTGGGCGAATGCCATGGCATCAGCCTAGCTCACAGCAACCTCAAACTTCTGGGCTCAGGTGATCCTCCTGCCTCAGTCTCCCGAGTAGCTGGGACTATAGGTGCACACCATGACACTGGCTAATTTTTCTATTTTTAGTAGAGCAGGGTCTTGCTCTTGCTCAGGCTGGTCTCAAACTCCTGAGCTCGAGCTGTCCTCCTGCCTCAGCCTCCCAGAGTGCTAGGATTATAGTTGTGAGCCCCTGCACCTGACCAATAGTGTTTTTATCTTTCATCAAGGAAGTTATTAAAACTATGAAGACTGTAACCTTTAATGTATAAGTTTAAAGATCAGTTTTTTCATCATTTTTTCATTCTTCTGTTACATTAAAGGAACATATAGTTTAATGCATTTCTATTCCAATTTATTTTTTATATTGCTATATATATTGACCCCTGGAATGATGTAATGGTAATTATATCTGAGTAGTAGAATTTTGGTGCTTTAAACAGTGCTGGTCAGGTGCAGTGGCTCATACTTGTAATCTCAGTGACTCAGGAGGCTGAGACAAGAGGATCACTGGAGGCCAGGAGTTCAAGACCAGCTTGGGCAACATAGCTAGACCCCATCTCTAAGGAAAAAAATAAGAAAAATTAGCCAAGCGTGGTGGAGTGGCTCTGTAGTCCCAGCTACTCAGGAGGCTGAGGCAGGAGGATTGCTCGAGCCTAGGAATTTGAGACGGCAGTCAGCTATGATGGTGACACTGTACTCTAGCCAGAGTGACAGAGTGAGATCCTATCTCTTAAAAAAACAAAAAATCCCCCCAGTGCTAGATTATTTAATAAGCATGTCCATTTAAAGAATAAGTTTGTTGGGCTTTTTAAAAAAGTGTAGGATGGTGTACTGGTTTAGATGTTAGTTACTCTGCTTTCTAATTTCCTTTTCCCAGGGTCAAACAGTTATTAAATGGGAGAGCTACATAGTGGTAGAGCACAGACTAAAATGTAAGTTCCCTGACTCAAGTGCATTGTTTTTTTCTTTGCATCACACTGCAGCGTTCATTTATTTTGAGCATAATATTCTCGGTTTTCTCTCTTCTTTGTGTGCCTTCGCCATTGTGTTTGACTTTATGGATTGAAACTTCCATTTGTTAACTCACATGCTTTGGTCCATTAAGTACTTTTCCTTACCCATCAACTTTACTATTTTTAAGTGAAGCGTTATTGTGGTATTTAATCTGCCAAATGGTTGGCGGGGCCATGGGCAGGCCTGGTGCGGGGAGAGGGCTGGGGCAGGTGCGTGGGGCGCGGACCCCTGGGCCGGTGTGCAGGGGGCTAGGGTTTCTGGCTGCTGCTGGAGGAGTGGGATCTCGCGGGTAGGTGAGCTGGGGACAGACCAATTGGCCTGGGGGGAGTGAAGTGGGGTCCCTGTGGGGCAGAGGCTGCCCAGGGGAGGGTTTTAGGGGCCAGGAACCGCCTGGTTGGGTGAGGAAAGGCTGCTCAAGTCAGGGACACAGAGCCTGGGGGCGCCAGGCCTGGGGGCAGAGTTTGAGTCACCCTAGGGAGCGAGTGGGTGAGGGGTGGGCATGGGCCAGGCTTACGGGGGGCCCCAGGCCGGGGCAAGCTGGGTCCTACGTTGGAGGGCCAGGGCGGCTGCCTGGCGTAGGGGTTCCCTGGCTTTGGGTGCGAGGCCAGCTCTGGGCCCTGAAGGTCTAGGCGGGGGACCAGGCAGGGCTGGGCAGGGCAGGAGCTGGAGTAATGTGGGTGGGGCGGCCTGGGAAGAGGCTGGGCCCGGAAAGAGGCTGAGCCCGGCAGAGGGAGCAAAGGGTGGGACTGGCAGGGGTGGGGTGGGGAGTTGGCGAGAGGAAGATCAAAGCAGGAACGGTGCAGAGTTGGGGGGCCTGGGGCAGAGCGTGAACTGGGTGACTCAGAGATGTGTTCCCCTAATAGCAGGGCAGCTGGGGAGGGACTCAGTAAAAAGCAGCTAGGTGCAGGTGGGATTCCACTGCACCGAAATGACTGAGGATGAGGTCAGATGTTGAAGGTGAAAATAAAAATAATAATAATTTGCCAAATGTTCTCCTTCGTGCTCTTCATGTAATTCAATCTGATCTCTCTTTTCTCCCACTTAATCCAATTTGCAGATCTCAGGACACTGTCTTTCCTGAGGTTGTAGTTTCCCTTGCTAGGAGCCTGAAATCAGGAATTGTGACTTAGGAAAGTTCAAATTATTGCCTTTTCCAATTATAGTTGATTCTTATTTGCAGTATTATGTCCTATAAAGTCACCATGAACACTGAATTAGTGAAAACTGAACCATTGCTCCCAGGGGAAATACAGGGTTAAGTTCCATAAGCCTCTAGTCATAACATTTTTGTCAACTGATCAATACATGATCTTGTTTTATGCCTGTTTCTGTTTAAAGACACTCATCCAATTTAATATGTATCTTTGACTCATTAACGTTTAACTCACAGCCAACCACACTATCGCTCGGTCCTGAACACATCTTCTCTAACACTTTATTATATTCTGCATAAGGCACATCATAATGTTCTGGTGCTTAGGAACATTAGATGGTGCTTCACCAGTACGCTTGGGGGTCAATTTGAATATCAAAATCACCAACAAAAAATGCAAAATGCAAAAAACGTGGCACTTAATAGTGAAAGGAACACTTGTTAATGATACGAGAGCAGAAACAAGGAAGCAGAGCATTGCCTTGTTGGACCTCAACTGGGAACATGTGCATTGGGCATCTCAACATTTTTGCCACTTTTCGTGTGTCTGTAAATGACTGTGATTTTGGAGTTACAAATAAATTTTAGGGAGTAGTTTAATTCTGAAGTACAGAATTGGCAAATAATGAGAAAAACTGTAATTCCTCTGTTTTTTCTACAATGTCAGAGTTTTTAGACATTCACCCTAGATTTTTTTCTTCCTTGTTTTTTCTAAATCTTCAAATGTGTAGGTAGGTACATCTAGTCGTTTTAGTGTTTGCTAATCACCCCTCTGATTTCAGGAAATGCTAATTGATTCCTCCTGTCTCCTAGTATTTAGCACAGGAGGATTCTGGGTACTTTAGAATGAAATCACTTTCAAAACAGGGCTCTTGGCCGGGCGCAGTGGCTCACGCCTGTAATCCTAGCTCTCTGGGAGGCCGAGGCGGGCAGATTGTTTGAGCTCAGGGGTTCGAAACCAGCCTGAGGAAGAGCGAGACCCCGTTTCTACTAAAAATAGAAAGAAATTAATTGGACAACTAAAAATATATAGAAAAAATTAGCCGGGCATGGTGGTGCATGCCTGTAGTCCCAGCTACTCGGGAGGCTGAGGCAGGAGGATCGCTTGAGCCCAGGAGTTTGAGGTTGCTGTGAGCTAGGCTGACACCACGGCACTCTAGCCTGGGGAACACAGTGAGACTCTGTCTCAAAAAAAAAAAAAAAACAGGGCTCTTACCCTAGGTCAGGATAATCCCAGCCCTGCTCAAGTCACTAAACTGCTTAAAAGTGAATGCAAATTTTGGGATGCTTATGTATATATACAGTTTTATGAGGAAGAAGTAGATAGATGCCAACAGATTATCAAAAGGTGACTTCCTTTTGCTCATTGACCTTTCCCAGAAAATTAGGAACCTTAATTTCTTGTATTGCATAGTTCCACTGATAGAGATTTGTCTTTCTTCAGCATGCTATGTTCTTTTACTCCTGTAATTGATCTTTTAGACTGTAATTTTTTTTTTTTTTTTTTTACAGAAATGGAGCAACTCTAATGTTTTGAAATTTGCTTTTTTCTGCATCTTTCCACATTGGTGTATATAACTCTTTCATTCTAAAAGAGAATGGCTGGAGAATATCACGAATGAACCATAATTAATTATGCCTTATTAATGATGATTTATGTTGTAATTT
Organism: Propithecus coquereli; assembly: GCF_000956105.1. Classification (NCBI taxonomy): domain Eukaryota; kingdom Metazoa; phylum Chordata; class Mammalia; order Primates; family Indriidae; genus Propithecus; species Propithecus coquereli. Next base: position 250,420 of record NW_012152940.1, on the reverse strand, counting down.
TCCCTACTACCAACATTATATATCTTGGCATACCTGAACAAGTATCTTCATAGGATAAGTCACCAACTGTGGAATTGTTTTGGGGAAAAGAATACTGAGATTTAAAATTTTAGTAGATACTACCAGATCGGCTTCAAATGTAGTTGTGTCTTTTCCATAATGAATGTCTATTTCCCCTGTAGCCTTGTCAGTATTGGGTATATATCTTTTTATTTTGCTAGTCACATAAGTGGAAACTTTTATTTTATTGTTTAAATTTGTGTTTTTCACTACTGAGAATGATCATTTTTTTTTCATGTGGCTGACCCTTTGTTTTTTAAGCGATCTGTTCTTATCCATTTATTTTCCTATTGATTTTTTTGTTTTTGTTTTCTTTTATCTTTCATTATAGAACTCACATAAAAAATCATGTGGGCAGAGTCTTCATGTTATTTACCATTCTTTCCCCACGCCAGCATGGTAGACGCTGAAAGTCAACTGAATGAATGGATGTTTTCTCTTTGGCTTCCATACACGTTGGTGTCTCCACCCACCGTATAGAAATTTTACTTTTTAATGAATTCATACCTGACAGATATTTCCATTTTTGGATTCTAGGATTTGAGTTATGCTTAGGAAATATTCGCTTTCATTACTTTTCTGGTTTTTGGTATTTAGAAATTTACTCCAGGTTTTTTTTTTTTTGGTACATAGTAGGGGTCTGATTCCTCTCTGCCCTCCTCCGTCCTCTACCTCATGTGTGATTTAGTTATACGTGAATTCTTATAGTTGATTTTTCCCTGCCTTTCCCTTCTTCACAGATTTTCTGGTTCTCTTTCTGGCTACCCTCTACCTTATCTTCTTGTGGAGATGCCAGCTTGTTCTTCTGGCAGATGGAATTGTGATCACTCTGTATGGGGAAATGCGATATATAAATTTGCAGGTTTTTAAAATGAACCTTCCTAAGTCCATAGAAGTTGTGTTTCCATTCAGAGCATCTGTTTGCTTCTGAAGTCATACCCTTCTCCTCTCTTGTGTGGAAAGGGCTGAAACACATACAAAACATGGTAGGCACTTAATAAATAGTTTTTATGTATTAACGACTATATTCAGATTGAATATCAGCTGTGTGTTTTCAGTTTTATGAGGTGAAAATTAAGTAAAATTTGTTTTACAAGTAGTCTATGGTGTAGTGTGTACTTTAATTATTACACAGTAGAGAAAATACCTTCTTGGATTAATATATATTTTATTACACAGCTTTATTGAGGTATAGTTGACATGCAAAAATTGGCATATATATAACGTGAATAATGTGATATATTTTGACCTATGTGTACACCTGTGAAACTGTCACCACAATCATGTTCATCATTCCCAAAAGTTTGTAATCTCTCCTTCCTACCTCTTCTGATTCTCCATCCCTTCCTCCATTTTCAGGCAACCACTGCTCTGCTTTCTATAACAATAGATTAGTTTGCATTTTGTGGAATTTTTATATAAATGATGTCATACAGTGTGTACTTTTTTGGGGGGGGTTGGTCCGCTTTTACTCTGCATACTTACTTTGAGGTTCATCCAAATACTCTTGGTTTTCAGTGGTTCATTCTTTTTATTACTGAGTCCATTGTATGGATATGCCAGCATTTGTTTCTCTGTTCACCTGTTGAACATACTTGAGTTGTTTCCAGTGTTTGGCTATTCCAAATAAGCTGCTGTGTACATTTCTCTTTGTGTGGGCATAGCTTTTATTTCCTGAAAATGGAATTGGTCATATGGTAAGCGCATATTTGACTTGTTAAAAAAAATGGAGACTGGTTTGCAAAGAGGTCTTTTTTTAATCCTACTAGATGTCTTTGATCTGCACCCTCACCAGCACTTGTCATGGCAAGTCTTTTTTTTTTTTTGAGACAGAGTCTCACTGTGTTGCCCAGGCTAGAGTGCCGTGGCTTCATCCTAGCTCACAGCAACCTCAAACTCCTGGGCTCAAGCGATCTTTCTGCCTCAGCCTCCCAAGTAGCTGGGACTGCAGGCATGTGCCACCATGCCCGGCTAATTTTTCTATATATTTTTAGTTGTCCGATTAATTTCTTTCTCTTTGTAGTAGAGACGGGGTCTCGCTCTTGCTCAGGCTGGTTTCGAACTCCTGAGCTCAAACAATCCGCCCGCCTCGGCCTCCCAGAGTGCTAGGGTTACAGGCGTGAGCCACTGCGCCCGGCCGGCAAGTCTTTTAAATGTAGCTATTCTTCTGGGTGTTTAGTGCTTTCTCACTGGGCTTTTAGTTTGCATTTCCCTAATGACTGCTGTGGTTTTTTTTTTTTTTTTTGAGACAGGGTCTCACTCTGTTGCCCGAGCTAGAGTGCGTGGCGTCAGCCTTGCTCACAGCAACCTCAAACTTCTGGGCTCAAGCGATCCTCCTGCCTCAGCCTCCCAAGTAGCTGGGACTACAGGCAAGCGTCCATGCCCAGCTAATTTTTTACGTATATATTTTTAGTTGTCCAGCTAATTTCTATTTTTTTTAGTAGAGACGGGGTCTCACTCTTGCTCAGGCTGGCCTCAAACTCAAACAATACGCCCACCTCGGGCCTCCCAGAGTGCTGGGATTACAGGCGTGAGCCACTGAGCCCAGTCATGACTGCTGTTGTTGAGCATTTTTTCATATGATTATTTGCCATCTGTGTATCTTCCTTTGGTGAAATGTCTAATCAGATCTTTCACTTGTTTTGAAAATTGTGTTGTTTTCTTAGTATTGAATTTCAAGAGGGCTAATACTGCCTAATTTCAGGCAGTATTAGCCCTCTAGCTATGTTCTTTTTCAGAATTTTATTGGTGTTTTTAAGTCTTTGAAATTTTCATGAATTTTAGAATCACCTTACAAGATTGAAACTTTGGCATTTTGATTGGGATTGTGTTGACTCTGTAGCCCAAATTGGGGATGTCTGACACCTTAACAATATTGAAGTTTCTGATTTGTGAACACTATATATCTCTTCATTTATTTAGGACTTCTTTAATTTCTCTCAGCATTGTTTTGTAGTTTTTCGGTGCACAGGTTCTGCACAGTTCTGTCAGATTTACCTCTGAGTATTTCACCATTTTGATGCTGTTTTAAATGGTATTTCCAACTTTTCAATTTCTGATTGTTCATTGTTAGTATGAAGAAATACAATACAAATTTTTTGATCTTGTATCCTATGACCTTGCTAAATTCACTTACTACTAGTGGCATTTTCGTAGATACCACAGGATATTTACGTAGATGATTTTGCTGTTTTCAAATACAGAGAGGTTTACTTCTGCCTGCCAAGTCTTACTTTTCTTGCTTATTGTACTGGCTAGGACCTCCAATATAATGTTGAATGGGAGTGGCGCGTGTGGATATTCTTGCTTGTTTCTGATCTTCGGAGGATACCACTCACTCCTTTACCACTAAGCTTTTTGTAGATGCCCTTTATCAAGGTTAAGAAGTTCCATTGCCAAGCGTAGTAGCATGCCTGTAGTCCCAGCTACTACTTCTGGTAAGGTGGGAGGGTTGCTTGAGCCCCGGAGTTCTGGGCTGTAGTGTGCTGTGCCTGTTGGGTGTCCGCACTAAGTTCAGCATCAATATGGTGACCTCCCAGGAGTGGGGCACCACCAGGTTGCCTGTGGGGGTGAACTGACCCAGATCAGAAATGGAGCAGACCAAAACTTCCATGCTGATCATGCTAAGTTTTTTCTATTTTAAAATGAGAAGTAGATATCGTATTTTGTCAAATGCTTTTTAAAGTGCATCTGTTTAGATGATTATAAGATTTTTCTTCTTTAGTCCAAGATGAATTTATGTTGATTTAATGTTCAACCTTGAATTTCTGTCTGCACCGTGTATTGGTCCATTTCCTAGTTGAACATTTGAGTTGTTTCCTGTTTCTGAAAATTGTGAATAAAGCCACTGTAAGCATGTGAACAGATTTTTCTGACCCCATCTTTTTAATGTTTGTATTAATAGAATACATAGTGATTTTTACCTTTCATTTCAGATTTGTGTCTTTTCTTTTTCTCCTGATTAGTCTGGCTAGTGGTTTATCCATTTTATTCTGCTTCTGAAAGAACTGGGTTTGGTTCATTGGATTGTCTGTTTTTCCTTGTTATATTGTTAATATTTTGTTGACCTCTGCTCTTAGGCTTATCTCCTTTCTTCTGCTTACATTATGTTTAAATTTTTACTTCTCTAGTTTGTTAAGGTGAAGCCACAGTCATTGATTTGAAACTTTACTTTTTTTCTAGTATGCATTTATAGTATTATAAATTTCCTTCTAAGTTTTGCCTTAGCTGCATCCTACAAAGTTAGATATGCTATATTTTCATTTCCATTCATTTCAAGAAACTTTCTAATTACCCTTTTGAATGCTTCTGACCAGTGAGTTAATTTCTGTGATTTGGGAATTTTCCAGATACCTTTATGGATTTCTAATTTAATTGCAACATACTTTTGTTAGAAAACATACTTTTTATTATTTTAGTCCCTTTGAATCTTTTGAGGCTTGTTTTGAGGCTATGTTTTATCAGCATGTGATTCGTCTTGGTAAATATTCTTTGTGCCCTTGAAAAGAATGTATGTTTTGCTATTATTGGGTAGAGTATTCTAATAAAAATTAGGTCTGGTTTATTGGTAGTGGTGTTCAAGTCATCTGTATCCTTTCTGATTTTCTTTCTTATTGTTAATTGAGGGAAATCTCTAGACTATATGGATTTGTCTATTTTTCCTGTTAGATTTTGCTCAAGTAGTTTGATGCTTTATTATTATTATTAATTGCTGCATAAACGTTTAGGATTTAGGATTATATGTCCTCTTAATGAGTTGACTCCTTTATCAGTATGAAATTACTTTCTTTATTCTTTGCTCTGGAATCTACTTTGTCAGACATTAATGAAGCTATTTCTGTCTTTTGATTAGTATTGGCATAATTTATCTTTTTTCATACTGTTATTCTACTTGTCTTTATATTTGAAGTACGTTTTCTGTAGGCAGTGTATAACTGGGTTTTGTTCCTTTTTAAATGCAAATTGACAGTCTATTCATTTTAGTTGGATTGTTTAGACCATTTAATTTTAATGTAATTATTCTTATGGTTGGATTTTAAATCTACCATCTTGCTATTTGGGTTTTTGTCTGTTTGTTTTACTGGAAATCCCTTTATCTTCTAATATTTGGTTTTTTTTCATACCATTTATTCTTCTGTTTTTTCCCTGCCTTGTTTCAAAATAATTGAGTGCTGTTTGTTTTCATCATTCCATTTTACCTCCTTTGTTGGCTTTTTTTGCTATAATTCTTTGTTTCGTTAGTTGATTCAGTGTACTTTCAAGTAATATTACTTCAAGAAAACGCCTTTGTTTTCTCCTCCCATCCTTTATTCTTTTGTTGTGTCACTTCTGCGTGTTATAAACTCGACAGTATTTTGTTGCTAATTTTTTAAAATAGTGAATTATCTTTTAAAGAGATTTAAAATATGTAAGAAAAGTATCTCTTATATTTACCCACATAATTTACTATTTCTGGTGCTTTTCATTCCTTTCTGTTAATGCAGATTTTCCATCTGGTATTCTGTTTCTTCTGCCTAAAGAATTTTCTTTAATTTCCTATCATGTAGGTCTGCTTGCTACAAAATCTTTAAGCTTTCCTATATAGGTTGAGTATCCCTTATCTGAAATGCTTGGGACCAGAGTGTTTCAAATTTTGGAATTGTTTAATTTTGAAATATTTTCATATACATAATGAGATATCTTGGGGAGGGGACCTAAGTCTAAACATGAAATTCATTTATGTTTCATGTACACCTTATACACATAACCTGAAGGTAATTTTATACAGTATTATTAATAATTTTTTGCATGAAACAGAGTTTGTGTACATTGAACCATCAGAAAGCAAAGGTGTCACCATCTCATGTCAGCACTTAAAGTTTCAGATTTTAGAGATATTGGATTTTGGATTAGGGATGCTCAACTGTATCAGAAAAAGCATTTAACTTGCCTTCATTATTGAAAAATATTTTTGTTCAGTTGCTAGGTTAGCGGGATTTTTTCCCCTTTGAGCACATTAAAGATTTTGCTCCACTGCCGTCTCTCTTGTGTTGTTCACAACGAGAAGTCTGCTGGAATCTTAACTTGACTCCTCTGCATAAAATGCAGTTTTTTCCCCCCTCTGGCTGCTTTTTAGATTTTCTCTTTTTTATTTGTTTTAAGCCATTTAATTAAGATGTGCCTTTGTGTAATTTTCTTTTTGGCTTTTTATGGAATTTTCAAATGCTTGATGGATTCATTGAGCTTTTTGTACCTGTGGATTTATAGTTTTCATTACATAAGGAAACTTTTCTGGCTTTCCCTCTTTTTTGTAATAGCTTGAGACAGAATTCACCGATTTTTAAGGTGCACATTTAGTGTTTCCTGTATATTCACAGAGTTGTGCAACATTTACCACAATCAGTTTGAGAACATTTTCATCATCCCAAGAAGGAGCCATTAGCAGTCCTCCCTCTGGTGGATGGGAATACCTCTAGCCTTGGCTCTTTGTGAACCTGGGGATTGTTTGTTGCCCAGCAGTCCTTTTGGGTGTTTCTTCCTCTGTCTCAGGCAGTTTCTCACATGTATGTGCTGATCATTACTCAGTTGAAAACTTGAGGACCGGCTTCAGATATCTCTGTCTGTCCATTTCTCTCTGCTACTCTGCCTCTTGAATTCCAGTCACCTTGATTTCCCTGGACTTTCTCTGTCTCACATCTCAGGGGGAGATCATGTGCTCAACCTGGGCTGCCTCCTGCAAATGCTGTCCAGGAAGTAAGCTGAGGCAAATGTAGGGCCCACCTTGTTTGTTTCCCACCCTTTAGGGATCACTCTGCTGCACTGGTTGGTGTCTGATCTCTGAAATTTGATGATTCGTTTATATTGTCTAGTATTGTAGTTGTTGCAGGTGGGATAGTAGATTTTGTTCCTGTTACTCCATCTTGATTAGAAGTAAAAGTCTCCAAGGGGTGCTTTTTTCAGCCAATAGAAAATCAGTTTTCAAAGACTGGTATATTTTTATTTCATCTGTTTATTTCATTCTGTTCCAGATTAGTTGCTGAACTATTAGGGGACTATGGGGAAAGTTCTTAAATGGATTGTAGAAACATTGGTGTCTTATCAAAAAGTGCCAAAGTACAGATTGAATATTGCATTGCAAGTTATTACCATGCTATTCTTAGTCACTGAATCCTATGCCTACTGCTGTTTGATTATAAAGTTATGACAATATCTGAAATATTTCTGAGCAAGTATTTTTACTTGTATAATGCATATACAGTACAAATTTTATTTAGTTACATGGTTCTTGGTGCAGTTATCCCTTGGGTACTCTGGTCCTGAAATGCAACTAAACAGAATATCTTGTTTTCCTTTTTGCTTTAAGGCAAAATTCTTATTTTCTGGGGTACAGGTATGAGCAGCCTCTGAGATACTAGAATTTGTTTTTGTTTTGCATAAATCCAAATGAATCATAATGTTCAAATATTGGATTTATCATTATTATAAATTATTCTTAACTTTTCTCTCACATTTGAGGTCCTTTAATGGGTAAATTCTTTCCCATTGTGCTCTTAAGAATAAAAATGCAATCTAAATATTGATATATTAACTTAAATTTTTGGTTTAATCTGCTAAGTAGAGAGTTTATAATTGTAGCAGTGAATTGTTTGAGAATAGGTAAGATGTGCCCTTTTTACCCCTTCCCACAAATTTTTGGATAATAATTTAAGTTACTCATAAAAACATCTAAGTCTTATTTAGTCCACAAAACAAATTGTATAGAACACTATATAATCCTTCCCCATTTTTATCTTCTTTTACAGGAAAAGTAAGAAGCTTAAGCTCATCTTTATGGTCACTAACTCACTTGACAGCTTTGCATTTGAGTGACAATTCCCTGTCCCGTATTCCTTCGGACATTGCCAAGCTTCACAATCTGGTGTATCTGGACCTGTCATCTAATAAAATCCGTAGTTTACCGGCAGAACTCGGAAACATGGTATCACTCAGGTATGCAGATTCAGCTTAGTCCATAGTATCTATATGCCTCCTAAAACAAAATTATAGCCTTCGTTTTGTTAGAGAACAGCACTGTTCATTTAATAGCATTTAATAAAAATACACATAACTATATACTTTATGAAAAGGTTTTTGGGAAAATCGAATGTCAACTAATAAATAGTAAATTAAGTAGATCCACTGCCTGAGATTTTTATTGCGATGTTTTGTGTAATGTACTTATTCTCGAACCAAAATTTTTGGACAAAGTAGGGGTAAACGACTATAAAGCACTGTGTTGTCCCGCACACTGGCCTGTGACAGACAGTTGGGGCACCATGCCATCCTTCACAGCACTGTGTGGTCCAGGAAGCCACTGCCAATTGGTGACACCTTTTTTGCCATCCCAGGGCTTATATGTATGATAGTAAAGCTTGGACCTGAAAGAAGCCCAGATAGTAATTAAATTTGGAGGATTACAGTGTGATGTGTAGGATTTAGAGTCACATGGAATTCAGGTTGGAATCTTGACTTTGCCGTTTACAAGTTGTGTGATCTCAGGCAAGCTTCTTAACCCAGGATTAGGGATATTTGAGATAATGAGTAAAAAGCCACTGGCACCCTGTCTGGCACATACTGTATTTTAATAAATGGTAATTACTATTTTTTTATTACCTCTGTTTTATAAGGTGAATAGTATCTATTCAAGTTAAATACAAATCCAAATTCCAGCTCTTACGTTAATCCCAATGGAATGAATATCTTATCCATTTCATAGTACCTGCCTTTTCTCCATGGTTCCACTGGGTCTTCTCCTGCCTTCTGCCATTAGCTATGTAGTAAAAATGAATAAGGACTTCGTGAAAATTCCTTTGCCTTTATTGCTCCCAGTCCAGCCTTTTGACATTTTTCTAGGATTAACTATTGAGTATGTAATATAATCACTTTTAGTCCTTTGAAACAAATTTACTTGAAGAACTTTCTTTTCCATGTATATATTTGGAGATTAAACAGGAACCCCAGTTATTCAGAACTAGTTTTTCTTGTTCATTTTATGGCCTTACAGACTTTTGGTTTTCTCACTAGTGACCAAGATTGACTTAAATTTCAAGAACCAAAGATTATAGAAATAGTTTTCCTTCATACTTAAACATTGGTAAATAAAACTTAATTTAGGAAATTGCCAGTATCTCGTTGTTGGGTCTCTGGGGTTTTTTCCCCCCTCTCTATTGAAGATTTCTTTGTTATTTATATTATGGTTATCTATATAAAACAAATTACTGAAATGATCATACAGCTGCTGTTATTTCTAAAGTGAAACTTTAGAAAATATAGTACTAATTGTAAAGTTAATTGTGCAGCTATCATAAGCTGTTTTGAGTTGTTACTACATGATCGTTTTATCATTTTAGTTCCTTTTTTTTTTTTTTTTTTTTGAGATGGAGTCTCATTCTGTGGCCCTGGCTAGAGTGCAG
>NW_012152940.1:223377-240573 GCF_000956105.1 Propithecus coquereli | reverse complement strand
ATACACACAATTATTTGCCACTTTCACAAAGATACAGGACATTTCCATCACCAAAGGATCCCCTTGGTTCCCTGTTATAGCCACACCTACTTTTTCCTTGCCCCAGCTCTCTCCTGACAACCACGATTCGTTCTCTACTTCTGTCATTTCACTATTTCAGGAATATTATTAAATGGAAGCATACCGTATGTAACCTTTTTGAGATTGGTTTGTTCCACTCAGGTTAATTCTTTGGATATTCACCCAGGTTGTTGTGTGTATTGACAGTTTGTTCCTTTATACTGATAAGTAGTATTCCATAGTATGAACGTGTCATCGTTTGTTTGACCATTCTCTGCTGAAGGATATCTGGGTTGCTTCCAGTTTGGAGCTGTTATGAGTAAAGTTGCTATGAGCATTCCATGTGCAGGTTATTGTGTGAATGTAAGTCCTCATTCCTTTAGGATAAATGCCCAAGAGTGCAATTGCTGGGTCATTTGGGGGTTGCGTGTTTAATTTTTTAAGAAATTGCAAAACTGTTTTCCATAGCGACAGTACTGTTTTACATTCCTACCAGCAGTGTGTGGGTGATCCATTTCCCTGCATCCTCACCAGCATTTGATGTTGTCACTATTTTTATTTTAGCCATTCTGATGTGTAGTCATAGCTCATGGTTTTGATTTATATTTCTCCGATGGCTGAAAATACCGAACATCTTTGCATGTGCTATTTGTCATCTGTATTTTTTTCTTCTGTTAAATATTTCTTCATGTCTTTGTCCATGTTCTAATTGGATTGTTTGCTTGTTTATTGGAGTCCTTTATATATTCTAGGTACTCGTCCTTTGTTGGATATGTGGTTTGGCACATATTTTCATACAGTTATAAAATTATGTTTTATTCCTATAAATCCATTTTATTTATCAAAAAAACAGTATTTAAAAAATAAAAATACAAATATATGTTTACAAATGTAAAATCATATTCAACAAACATCAGCTGTATAAATGGTTCTTTGGAAAGTTTTTTTGTGTGTGGGCTGGACTGGCTGATGCTTTATTAAAATAAAGGCCAGTAAAATGTAAAATGAAGATTTTTTTCTGTTGTGTCTCACAGCCTAGCCCTTTTTCTTTGTATTCTGTTTTTAAATTTGAAGAACAGAAAAGTACTGTGTAGCAAAGTGTGTCCATATGCTTGACCACCAGAATTAACAATGAATATTTTGTCACTTTTCTATTAATTCTTGAATGTAAAATAAATAAAACATTACAAAATGTTGAGGATTTTTTTATTCCTCTTTCAGTCCTTCTCATGGCAGAGGCAGCTACTGTTGTATGTCCTTCCAGTTCTGAGTTTTATAATTTTATAGAATATATTTTACAAACCATAATTTGTATTCACTAAGAATTTTCACTAACTTTATTTGAAGATAGGGTCATCAGTCACTAATTTTCATACTGATTTAATGTGCATAAAAGCCTCTGAAATGTAAATGTTTGCAGGGGTAGGGCAGTCTTTATGGCACCTTTATTTTTGATGATCTCTTGCTCTTCCATTTCAAAAAGATCCTTTATTCTTTTACACCTAGACTTTTATGTTTCTTCCTTGGAAGTATGGTTTCAAAGAGACATTTGTTTATCTCAGATATCCTGTTGGACAGTATTACACATCTGTCTGTAATAGCAGTCTTCTTTTCACCGATTTCACCTTTTTTGGATAAATCCTGTTGTTTTTCTGAGCTTTTGCAGCTTACACTTTAATTCTAACGTTGCGCCAGCCACTTCTTAAAGTATTTGTATCATCTTTGCTGTCTCTGAAAATTTCTATCATTGATTTCTCATGGTACCTCTTAATTATTTGGAAGAGAGAAAAATGTGTCACTTCATAGTCATGTCTATTTGCTACAACAGACATTCATACAGAGCCAGTTTTTCTGCCTCATGAATCAGTTCAGACAGTTTTCTTTAAAGTTGATTGTATGAGGCTTGCATGCTTTGCTTCCCCCCACACACACACACATTTTTTCACACTCTTCAAAATTGTGCTATGGTAAAAGACAGGACTGTGACTTTAGATGCTCACTTTTTTTTTACTTAAACTTTTTATTTTGAGATGCTTGTAGATTCACATGCATTTGTGAGAAATAATGCAGAATAGTCCTTGTACCCTTTACCCATTTTCCCTCAATGATACTGTCTTTCAAAACTGTAGTTTCGGCCGGGCGTGGTGGCTCACGCCTGTAGTCCTAGCACTCTGGGAGGCCGAGGCGGGCGGATTGTTTGAGCTCAGGAGTTCGAAACCAGCCTGAGCAAGAGCGAGACCTCGTCTCCACTAAAAATAGAAAGAAATTAATCGGACAACTAAAGATACATAGGAAAAATTAGCCGGGCATGGTGGCGCATGCCTGTAGTCCCAGCTGCTAGGGATGCTGAGGCAGAAGGATTGCTTGAGCCCGGGAGTTTGAGGATGCTGTGAGCTAGGCTGACACCACGGCACTCTAGCCCTCAACACAGTGAGACTCTGTCTCAAAAAAAAAAAAAAAAAAAAACTGTAGTTTCACAGTATCATAAGCAGAACAGTCAAGATACAGAACATTTTGTGAAATAAGCTGGGCACAGAGAGACACATACTGCATGATGCATTTACATGTGGAATCTTAAAATGTCAAACTCATGGAAGTAGAGAGCAGAAATGGTTGTTACCGGAGGCTGGGGTGTGAAAGGGAGATGTGGGTCGAAGGGTGCGAAGTTTCAGTGAGACGAGGGCAATGGGTCTGGGGATCTGTTGCACAGCATGGTGACTATAGTTCATAATGAAGTGTATTTTGAAATGGCTAAAAGAGTGGATTTAAATGTTCTCACCACAAATAAGTATTTGAGGTGATGGGTACATTAATTAGCCTGAGGTGATCATTCCACGGTACATACGTGTATTGTAACATTGTGTCATACCTCATAAATACACACAATTATTTGCCACTTTCACAAAGATACAGGACATTTCCATCACCAAAGGATCCCCTTGGTTCCCTGTTATAGCCACACCTACTTTTTCCTTGCCCCAGCTCTCTCCTGACAACCACGATTCGTTCTCTACTTCTGTCATTTCACTATTTCAGGAATATTATTAAATGGAAGCATACCGTATGTAACCTTTTTGAGATTGGTTTGTTCCACTCAGGTTAATTCTTTGGATATTCACCCAGGTTGTTGTGTGTATTGACAGTTTGTTCCTTTATACTGATAAGTAGTATTCCATAGTATGAACGTGTCATCGTTTGTTTGACCATTCTCTGCTGAAGGATATCTGGGTTGCTTCCAGTTTGGAGCTGTTATGAGTAAAGTTGCTATGAGCATTCCATGTGCAGGTTATTGTGTGAATGTAAGTCCTCATTCCTTTAGGATAAATGCCCAAGAGTGCAATTGCTGGGTCATTTGGGGGTTGCGTGTTTAATTTTTTAAGAAATTGCAAAACTGTTTTCCATAGCGACAGTACTGTTTTACATTCCTACCAGCAGTGTGTGGGTGATCCATTTCCCTGCATCCTCACCAGCATTTGATGTTGTCACTATTTTTATTTTAGCCATTCTGATGTGTAGTCATAGCTCATGGTTTTGATTTATATTTCTCCGATGGCTGAAAATACCGAACATCTTTGCATGTGCTATTTGTCATCTGTATTTTTTTCTTCTGTTAAATATTTCTTCATGTCTTTGTCCATGTTCTAATTGGATTGTTTGCTTGTTTATTGGAGTCCTTTATATATTCTAGGTACTCGTCCTTTGTTGGATATGTGGTTTGGCACATATTTTCTCCCCATATGTAACCTGTCTTTTCATCCTTTTAACAGGGCCTTTTGCATAGTGAAAGTTTTAAATATTTATGGAGTCCATTTATCAGTTTTTCCTTTTATGGATCCTGCTGAATCTGAGAACTCTTTAATAGCTCTAAATCCCAAAGATTTTCTCCTGTTACGTTTTGTTCTAAAAGTTCTATGTTTTCCATTTAAGTCTGTGATCCACTTTGATTTAAAATTGAGTTAAAATATGTGAGGATTAGTTTAAGATTTATTTATTTTTTGCTATGGATGTTCCAATGGCTCTAGCACCGTTTTTGGATAGACTGTCTTACCTCTGTTGAATTATTTTTGCACCTTTGTCAAAAATCAGTTGAGCATATCTGTGTGGATCTATTTCTCGGTTCTCTGTTCTGTTCCATTGATCTATGTGTCTATCCTTCCAACAAACACACAGTTAATTGTAGCTCTGTAAGTAGCTCTGTTCGTCTTACTAGGGTAGACTGATTCCTCAACTTTAGTCTTCTTTTTCAAAATTGTTTTAGCTCTTCTAGTTTCTCTTTGCCTTTCTTTATAAACTTTAATCTTGTCTATTGTTGCAAAAAAAATATTGCTGAGAATATGATGTGAATTATGTTAAACCTGTATATCAGATTGGGAGAATTGACATCTTTACTGTGTGGAGTCGCTCAGTCTACAAACATGCTATATGTCTCTGTTTATTTAGATCCTCATTGACTTTTTTCATCAGTGTTCTGTAGTTTTGGGCATATAAGTCCTGTCCTTGTTTTGTTAGGTTTATACGTAAGTCTTTTTGTTTTTGTTTTGAGTGATTTTAAATGTTATGGCGTTGTGAAATTTGCTGTCCATGCACGTTATTCCAAGTATATAGAAGTAGTCTTCTGTTGCTTAACCACAGGGATAGTTCTGAGAAACGCATTAGATGATTTCATCATTGTGCAAGCATCACAGAGCATACTTTCACAAACCTAGATGGTATAGCCTATTACTCACCTAGGCTATATAGGATAGCCTATTGCTCCTAGGCTACAAACCTGTATAGCATATTACTATACTGAGTACTGTAGGCTGCTGTAAGTATGTGTGTATCTAAACATAGAATGGTACAGTAAAATACAATATTATAGTCTTACAGGATGTGGTCCATCGTTGACCAAAGCATTATGTTATGCATGACTCTACAATGGATTTTTTAATGTTTATCTTATATCCTGCCATTTAGTTGAACTCACTTCCAGGAGTTCTAGAAGGTTTATGGTTTTTTTGTAGACTTCTTGGGCTTTTCTATGTAGAAAATCATGTCATCTTAAGAATTTTTGCCTCTGTATGCATGAGGGTTGTTTGTCTATAGTTTCGGTTTGTTCGTTTTATATTTATACTCTGTTTTTGGTAGCAGAGTAGTATCAGCTCCATGTAATGAGTTTGAAAGTATGCCCTTCTGTCTTCTGGAAGAAATTCTGTAGAATTGATATTAATTCTTTAAGTGTTTGCTAGAATTTTCCAGTGAAAACATTTGGGCCTGGAGATTTCTTTTTTGGTCATTTTAAAATTACAAATTCATTTTCGTAATAGCTGTAGGACTATTCAAATTATCTATTTCTCATAGTGAGTTAGTCGTGATCGTTGTGTTTTTTTGAGGAAGTGGTCCATATGTATATATACACATACACACACACATGTATACACACATATATATATGGTTGTTCATAGTGTTCCCTTATCCTTTTGCTGTCTGTATGGTCTATAGTGATACCCTGTTTCGTTCCTGATACTGGTAATTTTTGTCTTTTCTCTTTGTCAGTCTTGCTACGTGTGTCAGTTTTATTGATATTTTCAAAGAAACAGCTTTTTAAAAAATTTCTTCTATTTTTCAGTTTTCAGTTTCATTAATTTTTGCTCTTTGGTATTTCCTTCCTTCTTGCTTTTGGGTTTATTTTGTTCTTTTTCTCTAGATTCTTGAGATGGTAGTTTAGATTATTGAATTGAGACTTTTCCTGTTTTCTAATGTATCTCTCGGCCCTGCTTTAGTTATGCCCAGCCACAAGTTTTAAAATGGTTATATTTTCATTTTCACTTGCTCAGTACATTTAAAAATTTCCCTTGAGACTTTCTCTTTGAGCTGTGGATTATTTAGAATTTTCCAGTGCTTGGAGATTCTCCTATTGTCTTTTTACCAGTTTAAGTGAAACATAGAAACCTTAACTCTCTTTACATCCTTCTATTCACCCGCATTTATAATGTAATTGTCTAAAACACTTCCTCTGTATACATGTAGAATCATATCAGTGTTACATAATTTTTTTTTAACTGCCAAACATGATTTAGAAAGTGTGAGAGGAGGCCAGGCGTGGTGGCTTATGCCTGTAATCCTAGCACTCTGGGAGGCTGAGGCAGGAGGATCGCTCAAGGTCAGGAATTCAAGACCAGCCTGAGCAAGAGTAAGACCCCCGTCTCTACTAAAAATACAAAGAAATTAGTTGGACAACTAAAAATATATAGAAAAAATTAGCCAGGCATGATGGCGCACGCCTGTAGTCCCAGCTACTCGGGAGGCTGAGGCAGGAGGATCGCTCGAGCCCAGGAGTTAGAGGTTACTGTGAGCTAGGCTGATGCCATGGCACTCTATCCCGGGCCATGTCTTAAAAAAAAAAAAGTGTAAGAGAAGGAAAGCACATATTTGCCCATATTTTTTGTTTACCATCTTTTTTCTTCTTTTCTAATGTTCCAAGGTTCGTTCTTTTATCATTTCCTTTCTATTTAGAGAACTTCCTTTATTGGTTTCCTTAGGGCAGATCTACCAACAGCAGATTCTCTTGGTTTTTCATCATCTGAGAATATCTTTAGTTCTTTTTTATTCCTGAAGGATATTTTCACTGAATGTAGGAATCTGGGTTTGAAAAGTTTTTTCTTTCAGCACTTGAAAAATATTATGTCACTTCCATTTGGCCTCTGTGGTTTGTGATGAGAAATCAGCTATCATTCAAATATTTTTTTCCCCTACAGAAAAGGTGTCATTTTTCTCTAGCTGCTTTTAAGATTTGTTTCTTTGTCTTTTGTTTTCAGAAGTTTAATTATGATATGTGTCTTGCTTGCTGTGGGCTCCTTTGGTTTTTTCCTGTTTGGGGGTTCACTCAGTGTCTTGAATCTGTAGGTTTATATTTCTTGCCAAGGTTTGAGAGTTTTGGGTGGTTATTTATTTTTTTTTTTTAATGCTTTTTCAGTACTGTCTTCTTTCTCCTTTGCTTCCAAGCCCCTGATGACATAAACATTAAATCTTTTGTTACAATCCCACGAGTCCTGGAGGCTCCCTTCTTTTTTTGGGGAGAGGGAGGGGTCTGTTTTCTTTCTGTTGTTCAGATGGGGTCATTATTTCTATTGTTCTGTCTTCTGGTTCACTGATGCCTGTTTCCCCTCTACTCTGCTGTTGAGCCCATCTGCTGAGCTTTTTATTTTTTGGTTTTAATATTTTCATTTGGTTTCTAATATATTTTCTTTATTTGCCAGAACTTTGTTTTTCTTTGCTAAGTCTTCCTGGTTTTTCATTTATTTCAAGCATGTTTGTAACTTCTCATTGAAGCATTTTTATCATGACTGCTTTATCTTGGTCATCTAGTTCTGATGTTTCTGTCATCTCAGTATTAGAATCTATTGTTCATCTCTTTTCATATGAAATCTTCCTGGTTCTTAGTGTGATGAGCAATTTTCACTTGAAACTGGACTTATTCGTATTATGTTGTGAGACTGTATTTTATTTAAACTTTATTGTAGCTGGCTTTCTCTAACACTGCTCTGGCAAGAGGAGCAGTGGCACTGTCTCCTTCCTGCCAGCAGAGGTAGAAGTTCAGGCTCCACTTAGCCTCTGTTGACACCTGTCAGTACCGCTGGGCAGGGGTGGCAACTTTGGCTCCCCACAGTCTCCACGGACACTGCACTGACGTGGCCTCGTTACCTGGGAGATGTGAAAGTCTTGACTGTTTGGCCACCTCTGACGGCAGAGGAGGTGAAGGAAGCCTCAGTGCTCACTGAGGAGGAGAAGCTTGTGGTTGCCTGGAGGGGATTGAAGTTGGCACTGGAGCACTCCTAGCTCTTTCTTACTGGGGTGGAAGTCTAGACTGCCCACTTGGTCTTTGCTGTCATGGGCCACATTTTTTCTTTGGTGTTTAGCTGGAGTAGAGTGGTTCTTATCTAAAGCTTTTATCTTTTTAGGCAGCCCTTTCCTGGTCCTTTGGCTTTTATCTTTTTTTTTGAGACAGAGTCTCACTCTGTTGCCTGGGCTAGAGTGCCGTGGCGTCAGCCTTGCTCACAGCAACCTCACACTCCTGGGCTCAATTGATCCTACTGCCTCAGCCTCCCGAGTAGCTGGGACTACAGGCATGCGCCACCATGCCCGGCTAATTTTTTCTATATATATTTTTAGTTGTCCAGCTAATTTCTTTCTATTTTTTTAGTAGAGACGGGGTCTTGCTCTTGCTCAGGCTGGTCCTGAACTCCTGAGCTCAAACGATCCTCCCTCCTCAGCCTCCCAGAGTGCTAGGATTACAGGTGTGAGCCACCGTGCCCAGACTATCCTTTGGCTTTTGTTGGGCGTTTTTTGGTCTGCACCAATTGGTGTTTTTGTGTTGCTGGTTTTAGCTCCATGCCTGGCATAAATGAGGCAAGAAGTAAACTCAGGAAACTCACCACTTTGTCTTTCCTCAGGTTCTGAGCTCTCTAGCCATTCTGCCTTCTCTCTTCTTTCAGATTCTTATATTTGCTTTACACATAACGTACAGGAATTTTAATTGTACTTAGTGGGAGGAATAGAGAAAAGTATGTTTATTCCATCTGCCCTGAAGCAACTTCTGTCATTTACTTTTGTTTCTTTCTTCTGAGGACTCAATGCCATGTTTTAATTCCAGAATTTTATTGTTAACTTTACCCTATGTATAATATTTTCTTTTTCTAGGTAGGGAAGAACAGATTAATTTTAAATTTAAAGGAATTCCCGAAAGCAAGCAGACATGGGAGAAATACACCATTGGGCTTCAGATGCATTTATTAGAAAGTAATAAATGTCTTTGGGGATGGTTTTTAGTTTAATAAGAAAGATCTTAAAAGGGAGGATCATATTGTTACAAGTACTCAGCAGTCACCTCTAAATATCTCTTGCACTAGAAAGTGACAAAAAGCATCATTTAGGTCTGGTTATAATAGCTGCTTGCCTGGTGTTGAGAAGTTTTCGGTTGGCTTCATTTTCTCAAGATATGCTTAAGAAACGGTCCTGATAACTTTCAGGTTATGACTGTACCTATCTCATAGAATTTTGACTAAATGAAAATTTGAAAAGCCTGTGGTAGCTGTAAAGAACTGTACACATGTGAGGCAGTGATGCCCTTGTAACTTATCTTCCTACAAAGAAATACTTTGCACTTAGAGCAGCACATTTTTACTCTTATAATTCTTGAAATCCTAGAATCTTAAAACTGAAAGAGATCTTAAAGGTAAACCTACCTCACTGCTTTTCCCATGCGTGTAACCCAACTTATTTGAAGGATACTGCACTACCGCGTAGCACAGGACATTTCATCTTAAATAGTTTTGCTATTTGCCCACCTCTTCTCCTCTGAGTTGGATTTTCCTGTTAGATTTTATCCCTTGGTCCTCATTCTGCCTCTGAGCCTACTACTCTACATGAGAGAATAGGGGGAAAAACACCTTTTTCTTTAGGTTGTAATCATTCTTATAGACCACATCCTTTCATTTTCTTCATTTGGTATGCTTACGATCTTTCACCATTTTATCTGCCTTCTTCAATATGTAGAATTTATCTAGTCTTCGTTAAAGTGAAACTGTGGCATCCAGAATAATACACACCACTTGTGTAGCATGGATAGAAACTTTGCTCTTTGAAGCACACTGCACTGTACTGTTATTTCTCATATGTACATAAGAAATCCTGAGAGGTTTTGAGGCTTTTGTAGATAATGTAACTCTTTGCTTTTGTTGTTGGCATAAAACATTTATTGAATTTACAGATGACTCATAGCCCCAGGATTTTTCTTAACTCACTAAGGAAATGAGTTAACTCTTAAACTAAGTCTACCCCATCTTGTTACTTTATTTAGTATAATTTTTAAAAATCTGAAGTGCAAGACTACATTTGCCATTAGGATGTTTTCTTATTAGCTTTGTGGCATTCTAGACCTTCGATTCTCTGATTCATTAATACTGGCTTTCATCTTTCCCTTCTCTAATTCCTCTTCCCACCACTGCAATCACTGCAGTTTTGCTCACTTTTGATCATTATAACCGTCTTGTTATCAAAAGTTTTGGTGAGGCAAGGTCACATACTGAGCACTGCTAGAGTATTTCTAAGTTGATGACATTCCATTAATAATCATTTTTGAGTACCTCAAACTTCCCATATAGAAAGATTTTGGTGTATTTTTTGAGAACATGGTATGAATCATTTTTACCCTTCAAAAACTTAAAAAAAAAAAACAACAGTATTTTCTATAGTTTGGTATTTTACTGGTAACTATTACATTGTTGTATAATATGTGATCTGATCATTTCGGTACGTTTTTAAATTTTGAAATATTTATTACTTGTCTTGGTTTCATTTTACCTATTTTAAAAATATTTCCAGGAAATCCACTTACCCAGGATATATTGAACCTCTATCAGGAACCAGATGGAACAAGAAGGCTACTGAACTATTTGCTTGATAATTTGTCAGGTACTGCAAAAAGAAGTAAGTGGTCATTTGCTTAAACCTTTTTATTAGGAAGATATGTAAGAATATTATTTAATTCTGTGTTTTCTGTTCAACTAGTTTCAACAGAACAACCACCTCCAAGATCTTGGATTATGTTACAAGAACCAGACAGAACAAGGCCAACTGGTTGGTAGCCTTATTTTTTTTCACTCTTGTTTTCACTTGGTCTCTGTAAGCCTAACAGTATTGTTGGCATGCTTTAGATTATGGGCAACATTAAGATAGAATGTTTAGAGTTGATTTGCTTTGGGGGGTAATAATAAAGACTTAATCACTTCGATGTATATTATGCTATAGAAAGCATGCTATAAAGCAGTGCTTCTCAAATGGGTTAATTTTATCCCCCAAAGGACATTTGGCAATGTCTAGAGACAATTTTAATGGCCAAAACTGGGGAAGGTGCTGCTGGCATGTAGTGGATAGAGGCCAGGGAGGCCGTTGAGCATCCTGCAGTGCACAGCGCAGTCCCTGACGGCAAAGACGTGACCCACCCAAAATGTCGATAGTGCCAGTGTTGGGAAAGCCTGCTGTAAAGTATTGATCAAATTCATTTATAGTAAATAATCAAAGTCTTTCCATATTGGAAGTTTACAAATCCTAGCATATTTCAAATGTATTTGACATTACAAAGTTGTAAGACAGTTAAAACCCTAACTTGAGAGAAAAATTGAACTAATGGCCTCTAATCACTTTTTAACCTAAATTTTATGAAAATAGTTTGGGAGCTTCCATGGTATGTGTATCAGAACTTAGTCTGTGAAACGCCTTACATGAACTATTAAGAGTTGCTCTATAGAAGAAAACTAGATGTGCCTGTTAAGGAAACTTCCTGTCAAGTTTCCACATCCTACATTAACGATTGATGGTATGGAGGGACGGAGTGTAGAAACGAGAAACTTAGGTCTTCGAGGCTGAAGGGCTCAAGATCTTAGTCTTTTAGCTTCCAGACCTTCCGTACATCCCTCTGCAGGAGGTCATGCACTGTGTTCTAACTTGTTCACGTATCTGTCCTCCTTTCGTTGTCCATGTTTATTTGTGTCCCCCCTGTCTGGCATATAGTAGCTTTTCAGTGAATATAGATTGAATGAATAAAGTCAAACTTAACATTTAAGTGAAAACTATTACTCAAATTAATTATACTTTTTTTCCTGCCACGTGTGTGAATAAGTAAAGTTATTTTTCCTACAGCCTTGTTTTCTGTCATGTGCTATAATGTTCTTTGTGATAAATATGCGACCCGGCAGTTATATGGCTACTGTCCATCATGGGCACTAAATTGGGACTACAGAAAAAAGGCCATTATTCAAGAAATCTTGAGCTGCAATGCTGATATCATAAGTCTTCAGGTAAGTCATACAGAGGAGTATTTAGATTGCATAAATTCCCTGGCACTGATAAAGCAAGGAGCAAACTAGGAATACATTACACTGACACATTTGAAGTTTTGGTTTCTGTAGTTCTTAAAATACTGCCTTTTTCTGTTTTTAGTGACTCTGTGGAGCACGACCTGCTTTGCAGCACTGTGCTGCCAAATAAACAAACGGGGCGGGCCAGGCTTTGAATATTTGCTGTGACAGCTAAATATTCGCCTTCCTCCCCCTCCGTTGTCCCCACACACTGTTTTTTAATTGGGTGGCAGAGCTACTGAAATTCTGGCGTTGTCAGGTGTAATTTTGCTTTACCACCAGGGCTGCTAGAATAATCAGGGCATAGTGGAAAAGGGCTGGACCTGGTGCACTGTAACTTTGCGTTGTCAGTGTGACTCTCATGATAATGTAAATGATCTTGGTGAAGTCCCTTTCTCCCTGTGGGCCTGAAATTACGATTGCGAAGTTCCTCCTACCGCTGTGGTTCTTGTTCCCCACCAATTCTAGGACATAAGGCAGTGTACAAGCATAGGGGTATGTGTCTTTCCATTCATTATTCCTAGACAACAAAGAGTTGACCTTGGCATCTAGTACCTGTACAGTGACAGGTAGGTGTTATGGTTGGTTTCAGATGAGTAACATTGAAAAGATGTTACATTCTTCAGTCTGCAGATCAGTTCTTGGAAATTATTTTAAGCTCTCAAACTGTATATACAGAGTTAATACATGGGACTGATTTTTGTCTCATGAAATAACTTTGCCATTTATAATTTTTCAGGAGGTTGAAACGGAACAGTATTACAGTTTTTTTCTGGTAGAACTGAAAGAACGTGGCTATAATGGATTCTTTAGTCCTAAGTCCAGAGCCAGGACAATGTCAGAACAAGAAAGAAAACATGTTGATGGCTGTGCAATATTCTTCAAGACAGAAAAGTAAGTCATTTTTTTAATTTTCTTTTTCCTTTTTTAAAATTTAGTAATTTTCTATTTTTTATTTATTTTATCTTGTTTTATTTGCCCTCACCTTCTGAGGCATCATCTTATTTTTAACAAAGAAAATTTTCTCAGAATTTGCAGGATGGGGGCTAAGGGTGTGGAAATTAATTGGTAAATAAAAGAAAGAGGCACTGTATTTTTTCCAAGAAAACAGTGCTGTTGACTTGGGGGAGTTTTTTGTTTGTTTTTAATCATCAGAAATAACTTGTTTTGGAGACAGACTGAAAGTGCTGCTGTTTCTTCAGGTGTTTACTAGGGATTAACTCCAATTGTTAATTGAAATACCTTGTAGTAATTAACATTCCCTCTAGGATGATAGAGGGATTCTTTAAAGTCATACTTGGGAACCAAAGAGTTGTTTAAAAATTACAAGATGGAATATTCCAACATGAAACCTAAACAGAAGATGACTACATTTTCCTAAGTTGCAAATGTCTTTTGAGATGTTATTTGTGTCAGTAACAAACTGAGAGCAACTTGATATGGATGTGGGAAGCTTGGTGCTAAATGTGGAAGATTTTCCGTAATGTGACTTAAGTACCATCGTATCTGTTAAGGAAGTTTGGGAATACTACATTTCCCACACAGCTAACATGTTGGTATTCCCAATTCTATGTTTGTGTGTGTGTTTTTGTTTTCGTTTTAGATTTACTTTGGTTCAGAAACACACTGTTGAATTTAATCAGCTAGCAATGGCAAATTCAGAAGGGTCTGAAGCTATGCTGAACAGAGTCATGACAAAAGATAACATTGGAGTTGCAGTACTGCTAGAACTTCGAAAGGAATTGATTGAAATGTCATGTGAGTGATCCTTTTCACTTTCTGTAAAATTGACCTCCAAAATTTTTAATAGTTCCTACTAGAGATCTTCAAAAAGAATAGAAAGCAGAAATTTCATTGTGTATTAATGGTCTTGTCTAACACCTGAAGAAACTCAGTGAGAATTTGTCTTTTGTAAAATATCGTGTCTTTTTTCTCTACCACAAAGCTTAAGATGAGAAAGCATTGCCCAGAAATGTATTACAAACCTTGAAAGGCATAAAGCAAAAAAATTTTTTTTTTACTCTTAAGAATTTTTCACATAAAAGAAATGTTGAAGTAAATCATCATTAAAATAACTGCTCAGGGGTAAGAACTCCATATACTCCCATAATTTCTTGGCATCAAGGTTATTATGTAAGCTAACTTCTCTTCCTGATCTACTTAAAATAATTATTTTAAAGTTAAGTTTTGGATAAATGGACAATTTATTTCAAATTGAAAGTATATTTAGAAGTGACCATTATGCTAAGAACTGAAACTTCTTTCACTTGAACAGTTGGAACTGGGAATATTTAACGTGGATAGAAAAGATGAAAGAGAACTTAATGACTGTCTTAAATACATCTGAGAAAGAGGGTTTAGATTTAATTTTGTGAAGCTCGATTTAGGACATCCAAACTAAGACCAAAAGTTTCAAGGAGACAACTTTAAATAAATATCAAGCTGTCCCAAATAGATAGGACTGAATGCCGTGTGCTGAAAGCATCAGCCAGAGGCTTAGGTGTCTGTTTCCTAGATTCGCTGTAGGGCATATTCAGTTCTCAGGTGGGGAATTGTCAGATGAATTTTAGGTATCTTTCCTATTCTGAGACTCTGAGATATTATTTGCTTTCAGATTCTGTAAAAACATATGGGCTGATGGGTGGGTTTTGTCTGCTTGTTTTCTTTTTATCTAATGTAGCTGGAAAGCCACATCTTGGAACAGAAAAACAACTTATTCTTGTGGCTAATGCTCACATGCATTGGGACCCTGAGTACTCTGATGTGAAGTTGGTACAAACTATGATGTTCCTCTCAGAAGTGAAGAACATTATTGATAAAGCTTCTCGAAACCTCAAATCCAGTGTATTGGGAGAATTTGGAACTATTCCACTTGTGTTATGTGCAGATCTTAATTCTTTGCCGGACTCTGGTAAGAACAGAATGTTAATTTATATAGAATGCTTTTGACTTAAAACATTTTTGTAATGTATTGTGTTTGATCATTCCAAGTTTAGTCAAAATGAAAATTGAGTTTGTAGTGGCAGCCATGAGCAGGTTTAAAAATTTTTTTGTGTAGGGTGGGGGAAACTGTTTTAAAATGAAATAGTATTATGGAACCCTAAGGAGGAAGGGTAGTATAATCATCTTCAGTAAACACACAGGTGGTTATATTTTATTATCTCCAAGTCATACATAATCCAGACTCTGAAAAGGTTTATTAAGACAGTTGCTTTGGGATTCCAGCATATGATAATATAATTATAGTTTAAATTTAAACTATATATTATAGGATCTCAATTTTTTTGTGTGTCACTTGATCAGGAAAAGACAACTCCAGGTGGAAATTGAGCTCCTTAACACAAATCAGTCAAGTGATTTTAAGAAAGAGCAAGGATCCTGATTTTTATCACAACGTAGAATACAAAAAGCTTGATCTTGAATACTTTTCCACAGATAGTAGTCATAATAAACCATAGCCTTTGTACTATCAAACTAAATATTTCTTCCTTCTTCATACTCACACACAAGAATACTTTTCCTTGGACTTGGATGAATGAACACGTTTGGAATAGGTAAATTTGGTAGCACATTATTGCCATCACAATCGATAAGAGCCATTAAGAAGAAAGAAACTGTTAAATTTGTTTTCAGGGAAAATAAAGGTATCTAAGAACTGTAATTCTTCAGTCCATTTTATCAAGCTGTCTGGAGATTACTGCAACTCAAGTAGTTGAGGATTATTTTCTGGCAAATTCTCTGCATGCATTCTACCCTCTGTGTAGCTACAAAGCATCTGCGGGGGCAAGGAGAGAATCTAGTCAGATAAGACACATCTGACAGCCCTTTCAGAGTTGAAAAATACAGTATTTTAATAGCAAACACATGGGGAAATGTTCAACCTTGCTAACTAATTAAATGAAAATTAAAATGTATTTGCAGAGCCCATCTTATGCTTAAGAAATTGGGAAAACATGGTGGGAGGGGGCCAAAAAAAGAAAAAGAAAAAGAAAAAAATTGAGAAAACAGTGTCCAGGGATGGTGAAGTTGCTCTGGAACTAACTGGTGGCATGTTCTTCCATAGTTGGCAGTATTCTAAAATGGCACATTCCATCCTAATCTTGGGATTTTATACCAACTAAATAATTTAGCATAAGCAGAAACCCGCATACTAAGATATTTATTATGGTGTTATCTTTAATTCTTTTTAAAAAGTGGAAACCTGAATTTTTAAAAATAAGTAGTTTAGCAAATATTGTACACCAGCCCAGTCGTATTATGTGACCATTAAAGAAAGATAATTGGGAAGACATATGTTCACATGGTACAGTATTAAATGAAAAAAGCAAAGTGTAAAGTATTCAGCATACAGTGATTACGCATAAAAATAGATGTGGACAAGTTCTGACAAGTGTACAAAAACGAAACATTTCAGAAAGTAGGAATATATGTGGTTTAAAACTATTTACTATTGCATGACCTTTTAAAATTACCTTTTGTACAGCATATCTCATATATGACAGTGAAAAAAGTACCTTTCTCTTCATTATAGGTGTTGTAGAATATTTGAGCACTGGTGGAGTAGAAACAAATCATAAAGACTTCAAGGAACTGAGATATAATGAAAGTCTCACAAATTTCAGCTACAGTGGGAAGAATGGAACAACCAACGGAAGGATCACTCACGGTTTCAGGTTAAAGAGTGCCTATGAGAGTGGCCTGATGCCTTACACCAATTACACATTCGACTTCAAGGTGCGTCTTGAGTTAATGACAGGCTTTCAAAACCTTCATTTTACTGGCAAGTCTTGTGACTTCAGTATGTCTTTCAAATGTGGGTATTTGTTCAGACTGGAATTAAGCAATCATGACATTTTTGACAGCAGTATTTATTTTATTTTATTTTTTTTCCTGAGAGAGGGTCTCACTCTGTCACCCAGGCTGGAATGCAGTGGCATAGTCATAGTTCACTGCGGCCTTAGGCTCCTGGGCTCAAGCGATCCTCTTGCCTCAGCCTCCTGAGTAGCTGCGACTACAGGCACATGCCACTATACCTGGCTAAATTTTTTTTTTTTTAATTTTTTTTAGAGATGGGGGTCTCACTTTTATATTTTAATTTAACTGAAACTGTACTCTCTTGAGTGCCAAAATGTGGTTTATGGCCGGGCGCAGTGGCTCACGCCTGTAATCCTAGCTCTCTGGGAGGCCAAGGCGGGCGGATTGTTTGAGCTCAGGAGTTCGAAACCAGCCTGAGCAAGAG
>NW_012152940.1:217066-222102 GCF_000956105.1 Propithecus coquereli | reverse complement strand
ATCCCACAGCTGGGTGCTGCTGAGGAGATGCAGGGCAGGTGGAGACAGCCTTCCCTCATGCAGCTGTGGTCTGGTGGGAGAGACAGGTCTTGGCCACACAAATGAGTATGTAATTGGGATGAGCATTAGCAAGAGAAGAGAATTGGTGGTAAGCAGTATTAAGTGTGTGGCAGCAGGATTCAGGAAGGTCTTCAGAAAGTGATTGGACCTGACATTTAAAGGTTGGGAAGGAATTCACCAGATGACAAGTAGAAGAGAATGTTCCAGGCAGAAGGGACAACATAGGGAAGAGTTTGGTACTACAAACTCCTCCAGCCCCCAAAGGCTAGTGATGGCAGCAGGGTAGAGAGCAGGGGAAAATGGCACAGATTAGGTTAGGAAAGAAACAAAGGCTGTGTCCTAAAGCAGCGGTCCCCAATTTTTTCGGCACCAGGGACAAATTTCTTGGAAGACAACTTTTCCACTGACGGGGCAGGAGTTGGGGGGAGGTGGAGAGGCAGAGCTCAGACGGTGGTGCGTGGCCCTGTTTTCCTAATAGGCCACTGACCAGTACCGTGCATTGGCCCAAGGGTTGGGGACCCAAGTCCTAAAGGGTCTTTTAGGTCTCATTAAAGATTTGGTAAAGATAGGAGGAAGAATGCTTTATTCTGCTAGATTTGACACTTGGGGAACCATTTGGTTTATGTAGTACAGACCTCTTCCTATAAGCTAGGAAATTTCATTTGTTTGTTTACCCTTACATTACTGTAAGGGTACATGTCTTGAAAGCACTCAGTATTTTAGTATTATCTTACGTGGGGCCTTGTCTTTTTTTCCCCTTGTTTTTCAGGGTATAATTGACTACATCTTCTATTCCAAACCTCAGCTGAACACGTTAGGCATCCTGGGACCTCTGGACCACCACTGGCTGATTGAGAATAACATCAGCGGCTGCCCACATCCACTCATCCCCTCTGACCACTTCTCACTTTTTGCACAACTGGAGCTCTTACTGCCTTTCCTGCCCCAAGTTAATGGCATTCACCTTCCTGGTAGGAGGTAGTTAAGTACCTTCAGAGGACAACCTTGATTTACTTGTAAACTCGTGAAAATCTGAATATAGGGGAGTGAGGTATGGCCACTAGGGATTTTTTTTTCCTAATGATGATTTGAATTTTCAATCTGATTATTCGATAAGGATACAGTATGAAAGCCAGGTGCTAGCAACAGACAAATTCTGAGCCCAATATGCTTTATATACTGTTAGACAGGGATTGGTGTGTTTGCACCTATCTTTAATTTGTTACAAGAAATTTTCCTGTTTCTTCAATATAATATTTTCATGCCTTGAAATAGGAAAATGTTTGAACAGCATATTCTCTTTGCACAGAGATCTGTAGCACTACTTTTTTGAGGCCAGTAGCAACATCCAGAGACCATTCTTCCATGCTTTACTCTCTCCTTTTTCAGACTTGTTTGTAAAATATAGAATTTGAATTTAGCCTTTATGATTGTATATGATCCACAGAAGACCTGATTTATGAAATTTTGTAATAAAAAAATCAGATTTGGAAATGATTGTATTGTAAACTAAGGCTAAATTTTTTTTACCTGTTCCATGTGTTATAAAGGCCAGCTTGTAAAAGAAGCTGCAACAGACTTTCTCTGCTCATGATTTGCACTGTTAGGGTTTTGTTAGCCCTTTTGTACTACTTTATTTTTAAATTGAGAACATTGTTCTTTAAATCTAAATCTGCTTAAACTTTAGAACATTTTCTTGGACCAGAGGCAACTTATTCATGAATTTCTGAATTTTTATGGAAACTATCTACCAGGACAGATAAGCTGAACAGTGAATGATCTGTAGGCATTTATGGCTTGAATGTAATGGTTGGTATATGTACATTCTGATATTTTTAAATCTTTAACTTTTTTAAGTTAAAAAATTACAGCTGCTTAGGTACAGCTTCTTAACTCCTTTTCGAGACACTTCCTGTCCTATCTCCACTGTGCCTGCCTAAATCTGTTCTCACGAAGCACTGCCTGTGCATGCAGAGAAAATCTGTGCATCCTCTTTTATATTTTTAAAATCCTATTTAACATTTGTGAGAATTTTATGAAAATGCTTTTGTATGAGCTGTGGCTTTTTTCCCGTTGTGAAGCATTGAGTATCCCATTTTGGAACATGTTCGCAGGGTGGGCCCCTGGATCTTTGCTCACCAAACCCAAGCACTGCTTCTTGGTGTCATTGCACAGTGCTGCTTGTCACCCAGGATACTACTATCATGTGAATTCCTTTTGTTATCCATGTATTCCTTAGTCTCCGTTTTTTTTTTTTTTTTAATCATTCCCTTTTTTAAGAAAAAGTAATTTTCCATTTATGAAGCAGTATAAATTAGATGCATTTTCAAAACGGGTCCCTAAGACAATTCTTCGTATCATTTTTAAAGTGACTAACTCATTTTAGTATGTCACCCAAGATAACAGTTATATCGTACCCTGTGTTTTGCCCATAGTGCCATTAGTAGTGTAGAGATGAAAGCCGGCTTTGACTTTGCAAAGTTAACTTGTATATGTTCTATTCTCATTGATTCATTCTTCTCTCGAAAATCAAATGAATTCAGAGGGAACTTGGTCTAACTGCTTTTGTTTCAGCTGCAGGCAGGGGGGCAAAAGGACACCATGTGAGCATTAAGGAAAAAAATAGTTATTAGCAATTTTTATACAGAGAACGAGTCATTTTGGATAATGACTTAAAATTTTATGAAAAAATGTTCAGCACTTAAATGTGCTTATTCTGTTTTTAAGAAAAAATAAAATTACATACTGTTTAAGTAAGTGATTCTTTTTTTTCCCCCTCTCCCGTTCAAGAAAATTCTCCAAAAGCTTTTATTCTTGAATCTTTGTCTTGGACCTGGTTTTTCCTTTGCGTTTTCTTTTCTTTTCTTTCTTTCTTTTTTTTTTAAGATTTTGTTGTGATGTTGTTGTGTTTTTTTATATTTTGCTTTTTGTTTAAGTTGTGCTGACACCAAACACATCCAATTTTGTAATCAGTACATTGGAAAGCTGGTATTGATGTAGAACCAGTGCATAACTTTTTATGGGGTTTTTTTGGTAAAGTGTGAATAAGAGTTGTGTTTACTCATTTTTCCTAAACACTATGTTGGTAATGTGCATCATGACAATTTCCAGTGAGGGTGAGCTGGAGCTGGTTGGACTGAGACTGAGGAAGCCGCTTCTCCTGTGATCTGCATTTATGTAATCACAAGTCCAGAGAGCTGTATGGAAGAGGGAGGGGCGGAGCACTTACTCATTTTGTATTTGTTAATCGAGGATGTAATCTTTTCATAGATGCTGAAACTAGAGTGCACTTGTTAGATGCTAAAGGTTTGAGCTTTACACAAAATGTTTTCATCTGTATTTGTTATTGTCTATGGTATATTTGAATTTTAGGGCAGCATATTAAGATACAATGCCTGTTATGTCTTGAAAATACTCGTTTTTGCCTCTTCCAGTCACACTGCATTCTGTGGGTCAGTTTGAACAGCTTCTCCACCTCATTTGAATAGCGATAAATTGAACCAAGGGTGTAGATTTTCAACTGTAACCTTCAAAAGAGAAAGAAATATTTGGGGTCTATAGAAAATAGTCATACCAAAATAGACTATGATACTTTTGTTAAGCAAGGTTTTGTGTTTTAAATATTTTCTGTGTCCTGAATAATTTCTAATAATCCACATTCCCTATAATGCAATAAAAACTAGTATATTTTCACAGTGTAGATTTTTTTCAAAAATGTTTAACAAATGTATTTAATGTATTGCCATAATGTAATTTCAGTGTTCTGCTGGATAAATCCATCTTAGGAATAGTTTACAGAAAATTTGGGGCGTGTTTTCTGTTTTAAAGATCAGAAATTTGGAGGCACTCAATTCCTTTTTGCAAATCTCTCAAAGTACAGTTTACTATATTGGTGGTAATTATTTATGCCCTGGAAATTTAAATAATGTTCATCAAAATTAATTTATGGCATAATTTATGCTAAAGTTGTAGAAATAAGTTGTTGATTGCAACTTTAATAGCCCTAGAAGATGGGCAAAGAACATCTCCAAGAAATGTGTTTTGGGTTTTTTATTTGATTTTGGTGACAACCAGGAAAACTTATTTGGGGTTTAGCACTTTGAAACCTAGGGACATTATTAAATTGGATGGAATGCACTTCTAATTGTCGAAATTAAAATTTCAAAGCTCTTCTAAGATTCAGGTTTTCTGTAACATTCAAGTTTCAGATTTACACTTTTATTACTAAAACTTAATACTAAACTTATGGAATTAGTTTCCATAGTGACTTTTGAGATTTTGAAGTCATGTCATGTAAGGACAAAAGCCAACCTACGTAAAACAATTACAGAAGTTTGTTCTTTTAATGAACTAATCAGAACATCCAGTAAAATGTTGCAGATAATTCAAAGAACAACTTTAGCAGGTGTTTCTCCCCCACTCATATACAGTGTTTTAAGATGTTCACTTTGCTCTTCTTTTTGGTTACGTAAATTTTGATAACTGATACATTGACATAGTGTCTAAAATAAAGTATCTAGTCTTTATTCACAGTACATTATGTTGTGTAATGCACTGGACTAACTCTTGTTTACCGTTCATGTAACAAAACCCAGCACTTATCTGCACTAAGCTCAAAGAATGTCACATTTGCCAGGCGGCTCTTTGATAAGGGTGATGGGAAACTGAATATATACCATGTGGACTGGTGGTAACAAGGGCTTTTACTGTTCTTTTCAGTGGAACCTTCTTGGTCAAATTGTAACTAGTTAGTAATATATTTATATACAGGGTCTCATTCTTTACCGATGTATTTTCCTACTCATAGCCAACCAATAAATTCAGTATCTGTTTCAAATATTTTAAAAGTGTAATTTGTATAGCTGTAGTATTGAGGTTTGAGAAAAAGCAAATGTTAATCAGCAGGCCACATATTTAAAATTCTGATTCATCTGGGACAGGGTTCTAACTCACCCTTCCAAAGGGAAGAGTGAACC
>NW_012152940.1:212342-213529 GCF_000956105.1 Propithecus coquereli | reverse complement strand
GTAAGCCAACAGTTACCTATACAAGAGCTTTCTAATACTGTTAAAGATCAGTTGATTCAAAATTTGAAAAATTTAAGGTATTTGTTTAGATGAGTGTGCAGTATAAAACATTCTGCCCAGTTAATACTTTGTGTACAATGTGTCTTAAAGGATTTCCAAATTTACAAAGAAACATGAATTCTTAGCCTAAAAAAATCAAACTTGTGGCATAGATATTTTTGCATCTTTTCCATCTACTAAAGAAGAACTTTAGCTAGATATGAAAAAGAAAACGGAGAGAGGGTTTGTCATATCACTGCAAATAGTGCTCCTGCTATATTAGGTCAAAAGTCTGGATTTACTGGGATTTTAATGAGCCTGAGTTTCTCTTTTTGTTTCACCATATGGTGCTTATTGGAAATAAAGTTGTGTTCAGTTTTCTGAAACATTCTTCAAAAGGTGTCCTGGACACCCAGTTGCTAAAATTGTTTAGTATATAGGTTCAAATCAACAAGTCATCACCAGTTTGTGGACCATTCAAAGAAATAGAAGACAATTTAATCTTGTCTTTTGCTAATTGGTTTAATTATGGAGGAGTTTTAATGATTTACTGTTCTGTTGATTCCAATTTAAGATTATCTTGCAACAGAAGGAATGCTTGCACATTTTCTCACCAGTAGCGCTCTAAGTAAGAATGAACTAAAGTGAAGCTCCAAGGAAAAAAACTTATTTGTGACCTTCAGGTACAGGTAAAAGAATTTATGTGGAAAGTAAAACTTCATAATACAAATCAAGAATATGGATTTTACCTATTTTCTAACATTTCTAACATTCTATTTTTCTAACATCAAACGTAAAGTTTGATCGTAATCAACATTTTGTAAATTGCAAAAAATACAAGTAAAATTTGAAGGACACTTTGTTGGTAAGTTTAGAGTTGCTTTTTAAATTATGCATTACCCCTTTGAATTTGATGTTAATAATCTATAGAGTCAACAGAATAATTTATGAGTACTTGGAGAGAAACTCATATAAACGTTTGCTACAAAGTTCAATAGCTTCTAAAAAGGAAGCACCAGTTCTGTTGATGTGGATCCAAAATTTTTTAAAAACGATTTTGGGGGATTTGATTGAGTTATGAGAAAATTTTAGTATATTTGGTACAGCTTTGTTATGTGAATCAACTTTTTCAACAGTGTGTTTTATGA
>NW_012152940.1:208549-212087 GCF_000956105.1 Propithecus coquereli | reverse complement strand
CCGTGATAAGGGGAAATGGTGTAAACTAATGTATTTCCTTATTGGCTGTGTTATTCTGTATAACACTCATATCTTTGCCAAAGGTCAATTTTATATTTAGGCAACTGATGGTTTTTTTGCATTTAGGATTTTTGTTGTTGTTAACCATATACCTCATAATATAAGAAATGGGCTCATGTGTCTTCCTTCTTTTGGAAGGAGGTTGACGTATTTTAAATAAATACTTTCAAATACAGTAGCAAACATTGTGTTGGGATTATGCTGATTCATTGAATGTTTTACTTGTTACATGAATATTTGTTGTATATGTAAACTTTAAAAATATGTGACTTCACAAAGTCTTCATATGTTGGCTTACCATTGAGAAAAAAACATTAAGTCCACTTGCTTTTTAGAAACTACTTCTATAACAAATGTAAATTTTTATGTAGATGCTAGAAAAAATAATTTAAAATCAGAAGACAATTTAGGTCTAATGAATGCTGAAATGCTCAGTTTTTAAAGCAGGCATGTTCTACTTGATCTATAATACAGTCAAAGGAGATACTTTCTGGGAAATTCGTAGTTAGGTGATTTTGTCATTGTGCGAACATCATAGAATGTACTTACACAAACCTAGATGGTATGGAGTGTACGCTTAGGCTGTATGGTATGGCCTGTTGCTCCTAGGCTATAAACCTGTACAGTATGTTACTGTACTGAATACTGAATAAGACAGTTTTAACACAATGGTAAGAATTTGTTTATCTAAGCAGAGGAAAAGTACACTAAAAATACAGTATAAAAAATTATACACCTGTATAGGCAGTTCCATTATAACCTTATGGGACCACCATTGTATATCCAGTTTCTCCTTGACTGAAATGTTGTTATACAGCACATGACTATATAATTTTACCTGTATAATCGATCTTGTTCCTCCATATAATTGTCAAAAAATAAATTAAAAAAGTTAATGAACTATGCCATGTTACTTTATAAATTCTAGTTACTGCTCTTTAAAGGAACAAGTAGCTAAAGAAACACGAACTGAAATCTATTTGGAATAAAGTTTTTAGGTTTTAGGTAACAACACTGTATATTTGAGACTTCCCTTTTTAGACTGTTATTTAGGTATTCAAATTGATTTTAAAATAAGCTTTCACAAATATTACTAAGACAATTTTAACATAATGGGTTATATTTTAGAAGAGTTTTGTAGAAGATAGTTTTTTACTAGAATTTTAGTAGGAGAATTTGAAAGATACTTCTGTAAGTAAATTTCCCTCAAATAATATTTTTAAGTAGCTTATTCCCCAAATGAGCCTAACCAACTAGTCTATAACTAGGAATTGGGAAAACTGCTGGATTACAAGGTAGTTTGAAACCCAGTTTCTACAGTTGCTTTAGCACATTTAACATTTTTTTAAATCAAATGAATAAGATGTCAGTTTTCTTTAACTGCGTACTTCAAATCACTCTAATTTACCAAAAGCTATTATTTGGGGCCTGTCACAAGAAATTTTGCTTACCTTATTAGTGTGACCTGAGGCAGGCTTCAAGAGCTTTTATTGCTGGATACTTTTCAGTTTAACCAGCAAAGTGAATCTAAGCTGCTGGGCTTGCAAAGTTACTACTAGTAAGCTGCCTAAGCTTACTTAAAACTGAGACATTTGAGGGAAACAAATTTACAGGCATGATTCCTGACTTAGCTTGTTGACCATTATAATCTAGTGTAACAGGCACTAAAGTTATACCAGGTATGGAGGAAGCAACTCTGTCTGCATGGGATTACAAAATCTTTCAGTGGTGACCTTCGAGCTGGAGTTTGAAGGACTAAGAACTTGTTTTCAGAATGAATAATAGCTATGTTAAGACCTTTTATGAAATGTGTGTAAATATGAATAGCCTTTTGAACCACATGCTAAAGTTTGAACTTCATCGTGTAGGTGGTGGAGGAGCCGTACAGGGTTTCGACTGGGAGTAGCATTACCAGATTTTTGTGTTAGAACGTTTGCTGTAGCAGCACCGTGGAAGATGAGTGAAAGAATAAGACTGAATTGTCATCAGACTAGTTAGCTGGCTTCTGGTAAGGTCCAGTTGACAGATGATAAGCTGAGGAAGGCTTGCAGAGCAGTTAGCATAGAAAAGGGGAATTTGAAGTGTTTACAAAAGAGAAGTGAGCTCCTGCCTCACACATGGGTGAACAGACAGGTAAGTGAGTTTTGAAGTCACTTACTGGTTCATTATATGAGCCCTGACTCCACATCTGCTGTGTCTACGACCAACGCCCTCATTTTTACTTTACTGATTTGACAAAGTATTTAGTGAAAGAACTTTCTCAGCTGCATTTTACTTCATTTTTCTTCATTTCTTGTTATCTTCCTCCCATCCAAGTACTAACCAGGTCCGACCCTGCTTAGCTTCCGAGATCAGACGAGATTGGGTGCGTTCAGGGTGGTATGGCTGTAGACCATTTCTCATTATCTTTCTTTCAGATTTTAGTCTATAAGAGTTCCAGCGTGCTCCCACTAAGCAGCTGAGTAATTAAAAATAATAAAAGATAGCATTTGATGCTAAGTTGATTCTTTCAGCCTGTTTCCTTTAGGCTTTTTGTGTTATTCAAAATGGTTTAAGTGTAAAAGGATGGCCTTTCAGAGGCTACTGCTAAGACGAAGCATTAGAAGACAGTAAATAGAGCAGCACATAACAGATTGAAGGTGTCCAAGAATTTCTAAACTCAGCTAAGTTTACCCCCATGCAGAGGATTAGCTCTGTGTTCTCCGATACGGTGGCCTCTAGCCATGTGTTGCATTTGAGCACTTGAAATATGGCTAATGTGCCTGGTGTTGTAAAATTTTTTTTGTCGCTAAACAAAACTTGATTATTTTTATCGGACCATATTTTCCTTTAAGTGTTGCAGTGTTTAAGATAAGGACCCATTGCATTGCTTGTCTGTATTGCACATAAACGGGTCATCAGTTGATGTCAAAGAATTGATTCCATTCTAACAATGTTTTACTACTAACCAAAGCAACATTTTAATGTGTTTATCTGAATATTTTATGCAGACAGCAAGAATTACTGTACCTATGTAAATCCTTATTAGTAATTAAGGTACCTGTGTTCATACTAAATTATTTTCCTAGTTTACAGAATAAGTATGGACAAGTTATTAAATTTTAAGATCAGTTCTGATACAGAATTGAGTGGAAATGCGGAGCAGGTTGTACAGCTGGAACAGTAAAAACTAGGTCTAGCGGGTTTCAGAATGAATGACAATTGCAGTTTGCTGCACCAGAGCAAAAGAAGAGAGTCTGTTTTGTGGGAAAAGATACAGGTAATAAAACAACAGTAAGACATCTTCTTAAAGTACATATTGAATTTAATGTTTCCTCTCAGTGGTCAAAAATAGATGAAATTAATCACCTGAAATCAGAATTAAATGTCCAACAGAAAGTTTTTAAACAATTTTGTAACAGGATGAGATTGTAGATTTGGCCAGCTATAAAAGGGCTTGTATTTTTGCACAGAAAAAAATATTTTTCTAATAGAAGGT
>NW_012152940.1:203391-206259 GCF_000956105.1 Propithecus coquereli | reverse complement strand
GAGGGAACACTCCTTAACTCATTCTATGAGGCCAGTATTACCCTAATATCAAAATTAGAGTTATCTCAAAGAAAGAAAACTACATACCAGTATAACTTACAAATACAGACCCCCAAATCCTCAAAAGCATACTAGCCAAACTGGATCCAGCAATATATTAAGAAAGGATCATACACCATAACCAAGTGGGATTTATCCCAAGAATGCAAGGTTGGCTTTATATCCCTCAATTAATGTAATGCATTGTCGGCAGAAAAAAGGACAAAAGGACGGGATGATTTGGCAAAATTTTAAGCCCCTTCATTAAAAAGGAGAGGGAAACCTCCTCAACCTGATAAAGCGCATTTATAAGGAACCCATGGTTAATATCATGGTGCAAGACGCCCCCTAAGATCAGAAAAAAGACACGATGTTCTCCCATATTTGCGAAAGATGTGATCTTGCACATAGAAAATCCTAAGTAACCCACACCGCAACAAAGTAATAAAAAAAAAAAAATCAGAGCCAATAAATGAGTTCAGCAGGGTTGTAGTAGCATACAAGATCAATATACAAAAGTCAATTGTGTTTCTATTCACTAGCAATGAACAAAGATGAGATTAAGAAAACAATTCCATTTACAATAGCCTTAAACAATAAAACAGGAATAAATTTAATGAAAGAAACACAAGACTCATACACTGAAAACTACAAAACATCATTGAAAGAAAGAAGATCTAAATGAAAGATATTTCATGTTCATGGATTGAAAAACTTAATATTGTTAAGATGCCATTACTCCCCAAATTGATCTACAGATTCAATGCGATCCCTGTTTTGTGTGTTGCAGAAATTGACATGCTAATCTTAAAATTCATACGGAAATTCAGTGGACCCCAAATAGCCAAACGATCTTACAAAAGAAAGTTGGAGGACTCACTTCTTGATTTCAAAACTCATTACAAAGTTACGGTAATCAAGACAGTGTGGTACAAGCGTAAGGATAGCATATGGGTAATGGAATTGAACTGAGAGCTCAGGAATAAACCCTTATGTTATGGTCAGTTGAGTTGTGACAAAGAAGCCAAGACACCAAAATAGGGGAAAGCATAATCTCTTCAGAAAATCGTGCTGGGATAACCGAATTCGTGTTTTGATTAATTTTTTAGACACATTTTTTTTTTTAATATCTCATTGCAGATTTGGTTCCAGACCACTGCAATAAAGCAAATATTGCAAGGAAGTGAGTCATATAACGTGGTTTCCCAGTGCATATAAAAGTTATGTTTACATTGCAGTCTATTAAGTGTGCAACAGCATTAAGTCTAAAAGGCCCCAATGTACATGTTTTAATTAAAAAATAATGCTACAAGTGCTAATGATTATCTGAGCCTTCAGTGAGTCGTAATCTTTTACTGATGGATGTTCTTGCCTCAATGTTGATGGCTGCTGACTGATGTGGGTGGTGGGTGCTCAAGGTTGGAGTGGCTGTGACAAGTTCTTACGAGACAACAACTTGCCACACCACTTGACTCTTCCTTTCACGAGGTACCGGTAGCGTACAATGCTGTTTGGTAGCGTTTTACCCACAGTAGAACTTCCTTAAAAATTGGAGTCAATCTCAAAATCTGCTGTTGGGATATCAACTAAGTTTATGGAATATTCTAAATCCTTTGTTGTCATTTTGACGGTGTTCACAGCATCTTCACCAGGAGCAGATTCCATCTCAGAAAAACCACTCTTTGCTTGTCCGTAAGAAGCAGCTCCTCATCCATTCAGGTTTTATCCTGAGATGGCAGCGACTCAGTCACACCTTCAGGCTCCACTCCTGACTCTAGTTCTCTTGGTGTTTCCACCACATCTACCATTCCTTCCTCCACTGAAGTCTGGAACCCCTCAAAGTCATCCACGAGGGTCGGAATCAACGTCTTCCAAACTCCTGTTAATACCGATATTTTTACCTCTTCCCATGAATCACAAATGTTCTTAATGGCATCTGGAATGGTGACTCCTTTCCAGAAGATTTTCGATTGACTTTGCCCAGATCCATCAGAGGAATCACTATCTATGGCAGCTATAGTCTTACAAAATATATTTCTTGCTTGAAAGTTGGAATTACTCCTTGATCCGTAGACTGCAGAGGAGATGTTGTTAGCAGGCGTGATGACCAGAGCAATCTCCTTCTGCAGCTCCGTCGGAGCTCTTGGGTGATTTGGTGCACTGCCAGTGAGTGGTAATATTGAAAGGAATCTTTTTTTTTTTTTTTCCGAGCAGTATTTTTCAACAGTGGGCTTAAAATATTCAGTAAACCATGCTATGAACACATGCACTGTCAGCCAGGCTTTGTTGTCTTATTTATGGAGCACTGACAAAGAAGATTTATCCATTTTTAAGGGCCCCAGGACTTTTGGAATGGTAAACGAGCATTGGCTTCAACATAAAGTCACCAGCTGCATTAGCCCCTAGCAGGCGAGCGGCCTGTCCTTTGATATTTTGAAGCCAGACATTGACTTCTCCTCTCTACCTGTGAAAGTCTTAACTGGGGTCTTCTTCCAAAGTAAGGCTATTTCTTCCATATTGAAAATCTGTTTTTTAGTGTAACCACCTGCATCCGTTATCTTAGCTGGATCTTCTGGATAACACTGCAGCTTCTCCATCAGCACCTGCTGCTCCACCTCACACTTCCATGTTACGGAGATATTAATAAAGTCTTTCCTGAAACTTCATGAACCAACCTCTGCTAGCTTCTAACTTTTCTTCTGTAGCTTTCTCATCCGTCTCAGCCGTCATAGAATTGAAGAGAATTAGGTAGGGCCTTGCTCTGGATTAGGTTTTGGTTTAAGGGAATGTTATGGCTGGTTTGGTCTTCTATCCAGACCACTAGCTTTC
>NW_012152940.1:201821-203341 GCF_000956105.1 Propithecus coquereli | reverse complement strand
CGAGGTGGGAGGATCGCTTGAGCCCAGGAGTCTACCTTTGCAGTGACCTATGATGACGCCACAGCACTCTGGCCCAGGCAACAGAGCAAGACCTTAACCCTTTCAAAGT
This sequence comes from Propithecus coquereli, assembly GCF_000956105.1. Lineage (NCBI taxonomy): Eukaryota > Metazoa > Chordata > Mammalia > Primates > Indriidae > Propithecus > Propithecus coquereli. The sequence goes on along the minus strand of NW_012152940.1, from coordinate 203,232 downwards.
GCTGCAGTCTACTCTTCCACCAGTTTATGAGGTTTTTTCCATTGTTCCACAATTTTACCAATGCTTATTTTTATCAGGCTTGTAAATTTTGACAGCCTGGTGGATAGGAAGTGGTATTTCACTGTGGTTTCAATTTCTATTTTCGTTATTAAAAACAGGCATACTTGTTGCTATTTCGGAGTCCTCTTACGATTTTATGTCTACTGGGGATTTTGTCCTTTTGTTGATTCATCATAGTTCTTTATATATTCAGGATACTTGTCCTGTATCAGTTATGTGTGTTGCATATATTCTCTCAGTTGACTTTTAATCATTTTTTAACTTTGTATTTCGAAATGTTTGTAACATATACTGTAGTGGATTTAATCTGCTCTGTCCACTCATTGCCAAGCTTCAGTTACCCTTACGTGGCCAATCTTGTTTGGACTAGGCCCCCCCCAGCAAACACACCCTGGATCATTTGGAGACAAAGTCCTATCATATCATTTCATCTGTAAATATTTCAGTATATATTTCAAAGTGATAAGCATTCTGTTTAAAAAATGAAAGCATTATGCTATTAACCCACCTAAAATATTCACATCATTAAATAGTCAGTGCTGACATTTCCCCAGATGTCTTTTTTAAAATTTACATTTTGCTTGAATCAAGATGCAATACACAGTTTCATTTTCTTATCATCTGAGTGTTTACTGGAGTAGCACATTCAGTTTCCTTCAAGAACTCTGTATTGACAACTTGGCTAACTGATGCAAGAGGCCTAACTTTTGGCCTATCTCGGCTTTCAACAGGTCTTCCTTGCTCAGATCAGTCATTTCTAGCTTTTGATGTAAAGTGAGAGACGCACTTGACTCTTCCTTTCACTTGAACACTCAGAGGCCACTGCAGGGCGATTAACTGGCCTAACTTAAATACTGTGTCTCAGGGAACAGTGCTGCCTGAGGAGAGGCAGAGAGATCGGGAACAGCCGGTCAGCGGCGCAGTCAGGACACACGCAACATGTATCGGTTGAGTTTGCTGTCTTGCATGGGCACAGTTTGTGGCTCCCCAAAACAGCTGCTAATACAGTAGTAACATCAAAGATCACAGATCACCATAACAGATACAATAACAATGAAAAAATCTGAAATACTGTGAGAATTACCAAAATGTGACACACACAAGGTGAGCTCGTGCTGTTGGAAAATGGCACCAAATGACTTGCTTAATGCAGGGTTGCCACAATCTTCAATTTGTAAAAACCGCAGTATCTGCAAGGCACAACGAAGTGAAGCGCAGTGAAACAAGGCATGCCTGTGTCCACAAGCAAGAAAATAAAGGTGGGCCTCCACCTCACATCATAATACAATAATTAATTCAAAATGAATAAAAAATATAAATGTAAGAGTCAGAACTATAGAACCCCTAGGGG
>NW_012152940.1:174331-200467 GCF_000956105.1 Propithecus coquereli | reverse complement strand
TAAAATATTTTATCCTACACGTAGACACCTTTCTTAGATAAACAGTAATGTACTGTCTTGCAGTGGGTCCCCCGGAAGCACTCTTCGAGACAGAGATTTGTGTGCACGGATTTTATTGGAGAAGATACAGCAGTGGAACAGCCTTTCGAAGATTCAGCTGAGCCACCAGCTCCGGGACACAGGACACCCAAATTAGCCACCACGTGTGCTAGTGTTGGGGGACCCGAGGCATTAATGCTGCCCCTGGCGAAGTCGAACTGCAATGCGGTCAGAAAGGTCCCGGGCCAGTGGGTAGCTCTGGGGCTGTGAGCACCTGCAGATTCCTCTGCCTTGAGGCAAGGAGGCCCAGCCTTCATAACCTGCCTCAACCCAGCATGGACGCAGACTGCCTCTGGGGTAGGAGGTGACCCTGGGCAAGGTGGATTTCTTTGACTGAGGGCAATTCCCAGAAAGCAATTTAGCTGATTTCTACCAGCTACCAATGCTCCCAAGAGCCACGGGAATGTGCAGCTCCTTCTGGAGGGGAACTGGCGTCTACCACAGCCCACCCTCGGCACTGTTCACTCCCACAGTGCTCGTGGCACAGGTTTGGGACCAGGCCCTCCAGGACTGTGCTGCTGACACTCAGGGGCTGTCTCCGAGCACTTTGCTTCCCCTTCCTGTTTTCCTGGGGAGATCCCATGGTGGAGGGAGCAGAGCTGTCTTGGGATGGGGTCCTTGGACCACCCAGCATCAGCTCCGACAAGCTCCTGTAGCATGTAGTGCTCCCCGGGAGATTTACTTGGACATTTTAATCCAGTTAATTAAGGAATTGTTGCCATGACCTGCAGAGAGCCTGGATATATAACGCTGGGAGAGGCTGGCCTAGGGTCATATCAGGGTCTGGGTCCCCACTGCCTTCCTCACCAGAGATGCAAAATGATTCCTCTCATTCTCGGTTCATTGTTGTCCAGACCAAAGCCTTCCGGAAAGATTCACAACCCTCGACAATCGTAGGGGCAATGTGTTGATACTGAGATTTACATGTAATCTCGATCCAGGTGGCTTCCTTCCTGTTCTGGTTGTGCTGTAAATTTATCAAAATGGCCAAAAAAAAAAAGTTTAAATTCCTAAATATACTTGTCAAAATAGGAATAGAGGAAGGCCAGAGCCACGTTTTAATTATAAGATCGGTGAAAACGGGTTCCGTGTGCCTGGACTGGGGGCACGGAACAGTTATGCATGCTTTAGCGAAGGCGTTGACTGGGCCGCGTCCCTGAGATGCAGGCGGGATCTGGGGTCTGCGCCACCTTCCCGTCAGCACTGCGGGGCAGTCCGGAAGCAGTGGCCCGTCTGGTACAGCAGAAGCCGCTAGGTTATTCGAATGAAGCCACCAGAAACCACAGGGAAACAAACATCCGCAAATTTTCTGTAGCCCCCAATTCTGCCCATCCTAAGGGAGAAATCTGTAAGTCAAGGGAAAAAATTAAAACTTTCAAATATTAGCAACAAATGGCTTTGGTTGTTCGGTGTGTTCTCACCAATCTTCAACAATTAGATAATTTCCATGTTTCATAAACACAGAGCAATTTAGTTTCCAGATCCAGTTTAATTCTGATACCTGCCTGATCTCTGTCACCTTTCATCGCTGGCTTTAAAAAGGCCACCTGCCAAATGTCCGCAGCCTTCCTCTCTTCCTGTCTCTCTCTCTCACGCACACACTCACACAATCCGGGACCTGCTCTCGGCCCCCACGGAGATAGATGGGCAAGAACACATCAACCCAGTTGCTCTTCACCATGTTTATTGAGAGAGGGAGGGAGGCCGTGGGTGTTCAGGTGGGCAGCGTCCTGTCCTCAGGCAGGGCTTCTCCAGCCTCCGTTCACCCAAACAGTGTCAGGGCCCCCTGGAAAGGAGAAGCCGAACTTGAGTGTGCCCTGCCCCTCACTGCCACCAAGAACTCAGGCGGGAACTCAGGCAGCTACCGGCTCTGGCGAGGGCTCCCAGGAGAGACGGGGAGCGGGCCCTGGGACAGAGTGCCATAGTCCCCCGGCAGCCTCCCCACGGGGGCTGCATCCATCCCACGCTCCACCAGCCCCTGCAGCTCAGCTATGGTCAGCCCAGTTCACACCCGAGGACCCGGGCTTCTCCCAGGGACAGGGCTTGAGAGAGCAGGATGGACACGAGCCCTGACGTAGGGCCGGAATGCCTCTGGGACGATGTTGCGGATGGCTGGGGAGGGACACACGCCGGGAGGTGCCCGTGGCGCCCGCGTTACCAGCAGCGTCTTCACGGCCCCCACGGCCTCGGGGCCCAGCTCAGCCACACACTTCTGGGAGCCCTCTATGAGGTGCTCCACGGGGATCCCCAGGCTGGTCAGCATGAACTTCAGGGGGTTGAAGTGGCTGAGGAGGGGGTTGGCCACGGCCCCTGCGGCAGAGTTGAGGGCAGCCACAGGCTGGGCCACAGGCTTAGCCACCGAGTCCACGAAGAAAGCGGCAGCTACAAACACAACGGGGAAGAATCAGCCACCGTAGGTAGGGGGCCCAAGGAGACCTGCTGACGACTTGTCCTCCCGGGGAGGTCCTCAGGAGAGCCTTCACCTGCCCAGCACCCCTGGGCACCCACTCCCTCCCTCGCTGGTGCTGCCCGGTGCCGAGTCCGGGGTCACAGAGATGGCTCTAACCCAGCCTGGGCTCTGGAGGGCTCCCGCTGGTTGGGAGCAGCAGCCTCAGTACGGACGGCCGAGCCCGGCGAAGAGACTGCTGCAGAGAGGGACACAGAGGCAGCCTGGGGGTAGAGAAGGACAGGCGGACTCTGCAGGCTCCCCACGGGAGGAGCCCCTCGTGCTGTGCCCGGACAGTCACCAGACGGGGAACAGATGGGTATTCCTAGACCAGGGGCGGCTGTCGGTGGGTCAGAGAGAGAAACCGAGGCGGGCAAGGGTGTGAGAGGAGGCCAGAGGGCTCGAGGGCCACAGGAAGCGGGGGGGGGGAGGACGGGAGCCCTGGGGGGCAGGAGGCCGGGCATGGGAGCTGAGCCTGGGAGGACCAGCAGGAGCAGCCTGGCTCTCCGCGTGTGGATGGCTGCGGCAGGGAGCCTGGGGCTCACTCACCGGGGTGGCTGAGCAGGGCCACACAGAGCACCAGGAAGGTGGTGGTGAGTTTCATGGCGCGGCCGTGCTCCGTGGACGCTCCAGGACCTACGACGGGCTTCCCGGAGCCTGGCCCTGAGGGTTTCATATACCCCGTCCTCACCCCCTGCTGGGCTGGGGCCTCACCCTGTCTGCCTGAGAACCTCACTGTTTGCTCAGCTCATGCGCAGAGCCCCAGCCAACTTCCTGCTCTGGCCGGTCGACCCTGGGAAGCCCGTGTCCCCTACCCCGCCCGGGTCTTGGGGACTTCCTCTTGGCAGGGGCCTTCTCCTGGGAGCAGGAGCAGCAGCTTTGCCCTGGGCTCTGACCCGGGTGGGGAGGAGGCTCCCCCCAGGAGGGAGGGCCGGTGGGCTGCAGAGCTCACTGTTAACTGCAGGTCTGCGGCCCCGCCCTTGCCCAGATCCATCACCATGGAAATGTCACTCACGGGGGTCCTCGGGGTTCCTTCTAGTCTGGGGAAGCCAGGGTGGTTGAGCACTGGAGAGGAAACTCCATGTGGCCCCCTAGGTGACGGGGCCCTACTCCTGGCCACCTCCCTGATAGAGCCACAGGCAGCCGCTAATGTGACTAGGAGGACCTGGGACATTTTTCTGTCTTTGAAATTAGTCTCAATGCCGTGGATGGTCCCGGTTTATTCCAGTTTCTCCAAAAGTCCTTACTCATCCGTCACCTATGGAAGTATGACAGGTGGAGGGCAAAACATAAGCATACCCTGACGCAGGCTCACCGGTATGGTAGGAGGTGCCAGCTCTTCAGGGGTGTCCTGGCACGTCTCTGCGGTGGCTCAGCGAGCACCTTGACCTTGGCAGCGTGGGGCCTGCAGACTGCCCGTGGCCAGCGTGCTTGTTGTTGCTGTTTGTGTCTTTACTTTTCCTTGACTGTTTTGTCTGGGGGATTTTGCATCATACACCTGGAGTTTGGTTGTGTATGTTTTGTTGATCATTGTGGAAGTAATTTCAACGGGAAATGCATTTTCAACTAGTGAAGATTCAGTACCTTCCGAGGGCTTTTCTGGAGGAAGCTTCTTGCCGTGCCGTGGGGCCGGCACTGTCCTCTCAAGGCATTCGCCAGATGGACGCTGCTCTGGCCGGTCGCCCTTCTGGAAAGCCGGGCCAGCGGGTTGGATGACCACCTCCCGCCTGTCACGTTAACCACCTTGTCACAGGCAGAGGGGCCGATGAGGGGCAGTGAGGTGGGGGCTTCTCCCCCAGAGCGGAGGCCGGTTCCCAGGGAGGCAACCGCAGAGCAAGGGGGAGAAGGAAAATTTGAAGAGGCCTCGGGTATGTTTCTAACAGCTTCATTCTCCCATTCCCAAACTGATGGGAGCAACACTTCAAATTTCTCGTGACCATTGTCAAGTTAAACACAAAGAAAGCAAGCCCCACATTTTCCCAAACAAGCGATGACTAAAATTGTTTTCCGTTTTTGAATGATTTATTGATAGAAGATTAGCGAAGACTTTGGGGGAAAAAAATCTCCAGTGTTTGTTTACAAGTTGTATAGACAGCAGAAATCTCTGATGGGATTTCCGTGTTGGTCTGAGCTCAACTCCCAATCTCATTAGTCTCCCTCTGTGCAAATCTAATTCTAGAAATCAGTCCTATGATACAACCAGACATGCCGACAAAAATGCTTCAGGAGGGTGGTCATGACAGTCATTTATACGAGGAGCGCAGGGTGACTTTTGTGGGCCCTAGGCACTTTTTCCTTTGTGCGTGGGTGTCTTTCTCCTTAAAAAATACCAGAAGTATATTTAATAATGGCACTGGCATAAAGATAAATATAATCCCGGCTGGATCCATTATAATATATTCATTACTATTAATTTTTTCTTCTGATCTAAAGGGAAATGGAGATGAAAGCTTTTTCCCGGACCCTACATGCATCGCTATCCCTCGGCTCTGGGCCTCCCAGGCCTCGTGGGGAAGTTGACCATGACGGTAAATGACAGGAAACCAGCTATCAAGTTGTCGCAGAAGCTGTGGTCCTTCTCTCTGATGCTGCTGTCAAAAACGATACCGGAAAATTTCGGGATCCGGACCGGGCTGGGCGTGCGCGCGGGGCGATGGGCTCCTCCCGGGGCGCCCGCGGCACCGGCGCCCGGCAGCCCCAGCCCGTGTCGCGGGGGATCGTTCCAGGCGCAGTTTGCCTCCGACACGCAATGAAGGTTCTCGGGACTTCTGTGGAGCCCAGCCCACCCTCTTCCACAAAGGGGACCTGCCCAGAAGGGGACAGGTGCTGCCCCCGTCACGCCAGGAGGTGCGCGCGGCCTCCGCGGCCTCCCAGCCCTCGTCGCAGAGCGGCCGCCGCGTGTCCCCGCCACGTGACGGAGCCCCGCCCTGCTGGCCCGGAAGGGATTGGCGCTGGCCCGGAAGGAGCCCTCCCGCAGTTTCTTTTCTACCTCAACTTTTTTATTGCGGTAAAGGTCACAAAGCGTAAAATGTACCGTCTTAAGCAACCGTAGGACTGAAACTCTGTATCCGTTAAGCACGAACCTGGCCCTGGCAACCACCTTCCTGCTTCCCGTTTCCGGGGTCGGGCGACTCTGGGGGGCCCGGGCGGGCGTCGCCGCACAGAGCTGTCCTCCGTGCACGGCGCCTCCGTCCGTGCTGACGCTCGGCCCCCGCCCGCCGCGCGGACCCGGCTCCGCCCCCCGCGTTTCAGCGACCGTGCGTGACGCTGCGGGAGCTCCGGCGTGCGGGCGCGTGTGGGAGACGCTGCTTTCCGCCGCCGAGGCCCGCGGTGATTCTGTGTCTAATTTTCTCTGAGAACCGCCGCACTTTCCCTCAGCGACGGCGCCGGCTGGCTCCCCACCAGCGGCGACCAGGGGCGCCCGTCTCCCCGCAGCGCAACACTCGTCCTCCCGAGCGGGATTCTGGCGGCTCGGCCCGCGTGGTCGGGGTGGGTGACGGGAGCCGGCGCAGCCCCTTTCCCCGCGCGGCCTGGGGCCCTGCGACGCGGCCGCGGGGAAGGACCAGAGCGAGGGGCCGAGCGGAGGTGGCGGCCGCCACCGCGGGTCCCGACAGGCTTGGGGGCCTGGGGCGTCCCGGCGCCCCTCCAGCCGCCCTGGCGTTCTTCGCCTGTGCAGTGAACAACCTCCGCTGCCTCTCGGTGCCTCCGTGCACCTGCTCCCGCCTCCCACGAACGACTGCAGGCGCGATCCCCACCACAGCCCGCGCCAGCCCCGCGAGTGGTCGCGCCCATTTCGGCCTCCGCTTTGGCTTTCTGCGGGCGCCGCGGCCACTGGCCACACGCCTGGCGGCCGAACACAGCTCGCGTGGCTGCGCCGGCAGTTCTGGACGCCGGAAGTCCCGCGTCACCGGGGCGGAAGCAAGGTCCGGGCCCGCGGCCTCCTCGGCGACCTGGGCCTCCTGGTCCCACGGCCTCTTCTGCGCGGGCGCGGCCTCCTGCGTCATCCGGGACGACCCTCGTCTCCGGATAATTCCCTCAACCGCAAAGCAGTGCTTGAGGTTCCGGGAGTCAGGAGGTGGGAGGTTGGGGGGCTCCGCATGGGTGGCGCACGACGTCCCCTGGGCCAAGGCAAACACTCGAGCCTCACCCGCCCCTTCGGGAATGCAGGGAGTGCTGGAAGGTAAACAAGGGCTTCGGCCAAACATCCAATTGCGGCCCTGAGTGCCAGCCCCCCGGCGCTCGGGCTGGAGCCACGAGGCACGAGCCTTTGTCTCTGCCCCGCCTGTGCCACGGCCCCGAGTCTGCCCACGGGGCGGTGGGGAGGGAGCCGGCCACGCAGGCGGCAAGGCCCAGGCGGACACGGCGCAGTGACTTGTCAGGCGGAGTGGAAGGGACGCTCAGGACCGAGCCCATCGGGAGTGTGGCCACGCTGGGTGGGTGGGCATCGCCCCTGACCTTCCGCCCAGACGTCCTGTTGTCGTTGGAGATGCCGTGGAGGTCCTCGGTGCCCACGTCTGCTTTCCCTGCGACAACGCACTGTCAGGCAGTGTCACAGGCGACGAGCGAGGCTGGCTAGGTCACCCCGTGCGGGTGACGACTCTGACACGGCTCGGGTATGAACTGTCCCGTTCCTGTTAACCCGATGCTCACCCACGTCCGCGGACAGGCCCGGTGAGGCTTTTCCTCATCCTTCTGAGCAACTTCCCCCAGCAGGGGATGGACGGGCCGTCCTGAGGGCTCAGCCAGCGCCCTGCTTTTGTCCAAGGTCCTGGGGCCCCTCCCGAGGGGGTCCGTGGGAGCTCCTGGCTGTAGCCTGGTCTCTGAGCACCCGGCCGGCGCGACACGCAGGTTCCTCCTGTGGGGGTTCTCCTGGGCCAGGGCCAGCAGGCAGGTCCTCCCTCTCTGCTGCCTCCACGGGTCGCCGGAGGACAGGCGGGCACGCCCCAGGCTCTGCGGCTTTCTGCCGCCGCTGGGCTTTCTCCCGCACTGGTCAGGCATCTGGGCCCCCCAGATGCCCTGGCTCACCCACCAGGCACACGAGGTGTGTGTCCTGCCCAGGGGTCACCCCACCGGTCCCAGTCAGCACTCCCTCCTCGGCCTCCTTCCTCCTTCCTCATAGCTCAGCCGCATGGGCCCTGGGGCTGTGGGCAGCATCCTGTTCCCGCTCTGTGGGCCCCTTCCCCTGGGTCGACGCTGCTCTGGCTCTCTCAAGCACTTCCTGTTGCCCCCTCCCTGTCCAGGGCCCTCCTACGGGCAGAGCCCTGCCCTGGGCGGGGTGGGCAGATGCCTTCCACAGGGTTCTTGCTGTGTGGCTCCAGGGCATTGGTGACTGTGACAGAAAAGCTAAGGCACGTGGTGTAAGCGAGGACTGAAATTCCAGGGATGGGGCTGCCTTCAGGCAAAGCTTGATCCAGGCTCAAATCATGTCACCAGGACCTTGTTCTTCTCTGCCATCTCTTGGCTCCTGGTTTTTAGATGGCTGTCCTCCCTGGGGTGGCAAGCGGATAGCCAGCAGGGCCAAATCCCAGATACTGATTCAGGCTCAGGGTCATGAACCCTGCTGCTGTCCCCAGGGCCTCCCATGAGATCATACCAGGTCCCTGTTGCTCTAAGAGGCTGTGCTGACCACAGCAGCAGTGTCCAAGGAAACATGGTGTATAATTAGGTCCAGTCTACCTTTCAGCCTGGGCTGGGTTGCAGCCCTATTGAGTCCATGGACTGAAGGTGTGGCCAGCAGTGGTTTCCTAAATGGAATGGTATTGGGTGTGGGGTGGGTATTGTCACCCTCACGAATCAGAAGAAACACAGCTCAGAGAACATCGGTGACCTACCTGAGGTCCCCTGGACAGTCAGAGTGGGTCTGCGGGGTGCCCAGGCCATGCTCTTCCCACACCCAGTGTCGCCACGGACTGGAAGTTCCCGTGTTGACCGGCGCCCTTACTGCCTCCGTGCACCGGGGCTGGGAGCAGCTGCCTGCCAGGCAGGGGTGTGAGTTGGTGGGTCAGACCCCTAGGGGTCCCTGGCCAGAATCCAGACCAATGTTCTACCACATGGTGCCCGTGCCTCCAGGCCTGCCCTCTGCCTCTGGGCGTCCCTCTGACCCCCTAGGACATGAGCACTCTCAGCCCCTCAGCTGCCATCCCGAAGCAAGAGCCCTTCTAAGAAGTTTCAACAGCTTAGAACCCAAGAGTTTAACGGCAAATCCTTCTGTTATGCCCATCTCTCTCTGGTGGGGGGGATTGAATGCATGACTTCCAGTTACCTGGTTGTGCCCAAGGGAGTCCATGTCCTCCCCTTTTTGGGCAGGGGGAGCTGCCTCCTTCCGGAACAGGGCCATGTGCGACTGCCTAGCTGCACACAGACCGGCTCCGATGGAGCTCCTGGCACCTCAGAGAGCCAGGGACAGGGACCCAGGAGCTGTACCTGCCTGGCTACCTGGACCCCCGTCCCACAGAGGGCAGCCCAGGCTGTCAAGGATGCTGCCTGAGACATGTTCCAGATCCCCTAATTCCCTGCATAGTCTCTCTGAGCTCCTCCCCAAGCCCGGAGGCAGTTCCCCCTTCGGATAGGCTCCTTGCACGCCCCCCTCGGGTCTCTGAAGGGAGTGTGGTGTCCTCCACTCAGTCCAGGATGGAGAAACAATCCACTGTCCTTGCAGTGGTGGCTGCAGCCAGTTTCTGCTAAATTACTCGAAAGCAGAACCATGGGGGTGCTTGTTGACTTAACACCTCGCAGTTGGTCACCTATGAGGGATGCATTTCCTCCTATTAACATCACTTTGATCCCGATCCTTCTAAAAGCAGGCGGCCTCCATCCACGCCTCGGTGCTGCAGCCTCCGCAGGTCTCTGACCCCCTGAGAGGCGCACGCGTGCGCCCGTTCATTCGGCTGCAGACGGAGGGACAGGAGGATGGTTTGGTTTGGGTTGCTGTGACGAATTACCGCAGAGGAGGTGGCTTAAACAGCACATTTATTTCTCCCTGTTCTGTAGCCTGAGAAGTGCAAGATCAAGGTGCCAGCAGATTGGGTGTCTGATGAGGGCCCATCCCCGGTTTGCCAACAGCTGACTTGTGTTCTCACGCGGTGGAAAGAGGGTGAGGGAGCTCTCTGGCCTCTTCTTCAAGGGCACGAGTCCTATTCTTGAGGGCTCCACACTGGCGCCCTAACCACCTCCCAAAGGCCCCACCTCCTGACACCATCACATTGGGAGGAGGGTTTCAACATACGAGTTTTGGGGGACACAGCTAGTGTGTTGCAGATGGGTAGTTAGGGGGCTGCTGGGAGCCTGCGTTGGTTGGTCGATGGGTGGGCAGGTGAGTCGGGGGGTCAGATGCCGCTGCCCACATCACCTGGTTGGGGCAGGGCCTTCCTCCTCGGTGTGGTCGCCCAGCACCACTGGGGCCATCGTGACTGTTACCACCAAAGCCCTGCAGGGCGGCAAGTCACAGGCAAGAAACTGAGGCCCCGAGGGGAGGTGCCGAGCCCGGATCACCAGCCTCAGGGTGTCACACCAGATCCCTCGCCCCACTGGCAGCCCCGAGCAGCCCCCAGAGCCCAGCCTGGCCCAGGCTCTCTGCCCAACGGCCGAGGAGACCCAGGCCTCACTCGACTGTCTGGAGGGCGGCCCCTGTCAGTGATGCTGCCGTCCCCTTCCTGAATCTGCAAGCAGGGATCTCGGGGGGCAGCCCCGTGACCTGGGCACAGGCCAGCACCTTGGACACTGCGGCCGATTATCCGGGCTGAGCGCCCAGCTTTAAGAGTGGCTGGGTGGGCGTGTGAGGGAGGGGCCGGCATGGTGCCGGAAGCCGCGTTTTGGGCTCCCTCCTCCAGTGCAAGGGAGCTTCAAGGGCAGCAGCCCCGTGAGTCCGAGGCTGCCCCTGCCTCCAGGCCTGCCCTCCGCCTCTGGGCGTCCCTCTGACCCCCTAGGACATGAGCACTCTTACCCCGTCGTGTGTGCTCTTCTCTGCTGGGGACTCCTGCTTTCCTCTGGCCCCCGGCACCTTCCCAGGCCTCAGGAAGCCATGTAGACCCCCAGCTGGGGGCCAGGCTCTCTGTCCCCACCCTGCCTCACCCTGTCCTCCCAGCCTGACTGGCACTTTGGCTGAACCCCGTCCTTAGCTGAGGACGCCAAGGGCCTCAGGTGAGGAGGGCGGGGCAGGTCTTAGGACGTGCTGTTGGAGAGGATCACGTGTTTACTAGGAAAAGGATTCTTTCCAGACATGCGGTCTGTGTATCTGTAGGATTCTGCACTGGGTCCAGCTTTTTCTTCCGGGTCTTTCAGAGTCGTCCTGGCCTCCTCAGGGCCGCCCTGGTGCAGCCAGGGTCCCTGCACCAGATGCCAGCAGTCTCCTCACCCTTGTCCTTCAGGATCCCTTCTCGGAGCACAGACGACAGCCAGAGCATATTGCCCCTCTCAGAACTCCCCTGGAGCCCTAAAATAAGACAGACTCCCGACTCTGGGCCCCCAGGCCCTACAGCGCCGCCCACACCCCGCCACCCCTCTTGCCCACCCCGCCCTGGACTCCTCTGCCAGCCCCACTCACAGGTCTCTTCTCACGCAGGGGCTCTGGCCTGTGCGCTCTGTGTCCCAGGGCCCGGGACCATGCGTGGCTCAGAGCAGACACCCTCGGCCCAAGCAGTGCCCATGCCGAGGGCAGCGGTCACTTGGGGACAGGCATCGAGGGGCACTCCAGCTTGCCCTCGGCCCCGCGCCTCCCCCAGAGTATGCGACTAAGGGCTCTCTGGCAGAAGTGACTGGGAGTGAGGGGTTGGGCTGGAGGCGGAGGGACCAGGGGGTGGTGAGCACCCGGGAAGGGCTGGAGCCTGAGAGGGGATGAGAGGGTTCCTCCGAGACAGAGGACGCCCAAAGTGGGAGCGCGCTGTTGCCTGCTGCGACTCCCCTGCTCCCTGGCTGGCCGAGTTCCCATCGCACAGCCTGGAGTGGCCTGCGCCCTGCAGGGGAGGGTGGAGCCGGGCCTGGGGGGACACTTGAGCCCAGCCCTGAAAGTCCAGCCCAGGCAGGACCAGAGCAGCCCGGAAGTGTGAGTGCAGAACCCGCTCCTGCCCGCGGCCCCCGAAACCAGCATGGGGGTGCCAGTTCCCACCGCACGTTTCTGGGTTTGGTGACCAGAGCAGTCCTGGGTGTGTGGGCACATCCTGTTGGCTGACACCTGGGGTCAGTGGCTACAGTCAGTCAATTACATTGGAAAGTTAAGATGTCTAAACCCAATGCGGAGTCTTTTCTGTATGCCCATTTAGATTTATTATAGAGGCAGAAACAACAGTAAAGACCAAAAAATAATAAAAACGCAAACAACCCACCAGAAGCAGTTGCCTTCGTGGGGAGGGGCTCTCCCCCCAATTGCGGACAGCAGGGCTGCCCTGGACGCCCGCGGGCCCGGAGGGCGGGAGAGGCCTGGCAGCTGCAGGCTGCACCCCAGGGCGGTGACCTGCGTCTCCTGCCCCTGCCTGGGGTCCACTCTGCTTTCCTGGGCGCGGGTCCTGCTGGCCGGAGCCTCCAGCCCTGCCCGGCCCTTGCCTCCTGGCTCCGGGCTGCACAGAGCCCACTGGCAGGGCTGCCGCCACCGGTCACCGCCAGCTTCCCTCTGAGCCCCTGGAGAGCCGACGCCTGTCGGGACCGCCAGTGTCACGCCCCAGCCCGCGGCCACCGTTAGGGCAGCCGCTCAGGGGTGCGGAAGGCCCCGCGAAGGCTGCAGTCTCCTCCAGCGGTCTGCACCACGGCCAGGGCTCGTTCCCTGGGCGGCACCGAAGCCTGGGTCCCCGCTCAGACGCCCCTGACCTCGGGGTTCAGGCAGGCACCAACCAGCCAGGTGACCTCGGGCGGGCGCACCCCTCCGCCCATTCTCCAAGTGGAAGCCAGGGTGGCCGCAGGAACCTGGCCCACCTGCGGGGCCCGCCCTGGGCCCAGCCAAGTGTCCAGGACCTTGGTGGCTCAGCAGGCAGGATGGAGCTCCGGTCCCTGCAGGTAAAGCAGGCCGGAACAGAACCAGCCGCCGGGGGGGAACAAGCCGCAGGCCGCGCTTCCTTCCCGTGGCCTGTCCAGGGGACTGGGGCCGATGGCCCCGCAGGGAGGAAGGTTAAAACCAAAACTTCACGGAGGGCTGGGACTTCAAGACTGGCATCAAGTTTATTATTATCTCTTGTTAAATATATTCCATCTTCTCAGAGAACATTGTCTACAAAGGCGTAGTAGATTTTCTTCCCAGGTACATGTTTGGGTGTGCAGTTACGTGACAGGAGGGGAGGTGACACAAACAGGTGGTTTGCACGCGGGCGGGGCCTCCGCACCTCACTCGGGTCCTCCGTGGACAGCAGCCCGGGGCTTCCCCTGGGGAGGCCAGAGCCCAGGCCCACAGCCAAGTGAGTGCAGAGGGCGGGGAGGGGCACGGGGATGAGGATCACAGTCATACATGCACGCAACTATCGCAGAGTTAACACCACACTCGGAGGGGGCCGAGCAAGCCCCTGTCCCGCGCAGCCGCCTGTCCTGCAAGCGCCTGTTGGAGTGGGGGTCGGTCTTCGGGTCCTCACCCGGGGGAGGGTCTTTCTCCTGGTGGGGGTGGCGGGGCAGTGTGAGCCGGGATGGGAGGCCTGGGCAGCATGGTCCCAGCCTTCAGGGGGCCTCTGGTGCTCCCCTGCGAGGGCCGAGGCTTGATCTGCCAGGGTGTCCGAGTCAGGCCCCCAGGGCCACAAGAACACCCACTGGCCGCTGAGTGTCACCACGCAGTGCCAGCTCCAAGGCCCTCCTCGGTGCAGCTCACAGGCTCGTTTCCTGTGAGGACCGCCATGCCTGGGAGGCACCTCAGGGGGCAGAGCCAGCTCGAGGGAAGGTAGAACCACACGGGGCGGCTCCAGACCGTCAGCCGGTTCTCCACGTTCTGGACCAGGTGGGGAGACTGGGGCCTTCTCCAGAGGGAGCATCTGCTCTGACAGCCCCTGACTCGGGGCTGAGAGTCGCTGCCCCTGGGCTCCCTGCAGACTGAATTTTGAAAAGGAAATTCTTCACAGCAGCCGAAAGTCTCTGAAGTTCTAGTGAAAAAGACCCATTGGATGGTCCTTCTCGTTCAGGGCCAGGGGTGCTGGTTCAGTCTGGCACTGGTCCCTCACGTACAGACGGCCACCCCACGGGACAGTCAGCTGTTTGGTCGGGCTCAGGAGGACCCCGATGCCTCACTGCTGCTTGGGGAAGGAAACGCGGCACCTCCCTTCGGCCTCGGCCGGGGGTGAAGAAAGCCGTTCCCCGCGGGAAGGGCGGTGCACTCGCCGGTGGATGGGGCGGCGTTGTGGGCAGGGGCTGGGAGAGCTGGCTCAAGGCGGGCTTTACCTCGACCCCTGTGGGACTCTCGGACCCACACATTCCTCCTCAGAAAACGGGCGTCATGCCGCCCACCCACTGCTGAGAGGAGGTCATCAAGGGAACATTCTCCATGAAGTGCCCAGCTCGGGGCCGCCCCTGTGGACACCGAGCTCAATGGCAGCGGAGTCTGAGGGACAGCAGGGCCGGGGCGGCTGCGGGTGGCCCTGGGCAGGCGTGGTGCCCTGAGCCCGGAGTCTGCTCTCCTAGCTGGGGAGGCTGCGGACAGGGCAGAGGGCACTTCTCTCTGGCCAGAGCTAAATGAGATGAGTCCCCACCTGGGCCCCCAGCCCTCTGCTGGCCCGGCCAGGCCCGGCCCCCAGGTGTTGGAGCCCAGGCTCAGCCGAGGGCAGGGCCGTGGTCTGAGGCCGCCTTAGCAGCTGTTGTCCGTGAAGAAGGGCGCGCGGGCAGATGGGGCGCACTCGTCCTCCTTGCACGGCTGCGACAGAGCCCCGTACTCGCTGTTGTAAAACACCTGGCCGCCTCGGGCTCCCGTGTCGGGCCGCGGCTGCCTCCCGTGGGGGTCGGAGTGCACCCCGGTCACGTCCACGTCCTGGCCAGGTCCTTTACCGCTGCCAAGACAGGGAAGATGGCGTAAGAAGAGGGAGGGGACCAGACCTGGGTCAGGGTCTGACTGGAGTCACCAAAGACGAGCCGGAGCGTGAAGCTGCTTACGGACTTTGAGAAGCACACACAGCCTGGCCTTCAGAGCAAACCAGGTTCATCTGGCAA
Source organism: Propithecus coquereli (assembly GCF_000956105.1). Taxonomy (NCBI): domain Eukaryota; kingdom Metazoa; phylum Chordata; class Mammalia; order Primates; family Indriidae; genus Propithecus; species Propithecus coquereli. Next base: position 185,817 of record NW_012152940.1, on the reverse strand, counting down.
ACACTGGAACTGTCTTGGTCTCAAGCCTGGACACGGGAGAGTGAAGAATGTCCGACTTCACCCCCCAACCTGTCCTGTTCTACCCGGCCCTCTCAGGGATGGCACTGACGCGCCCCAGTCGTGCGCGCCAAGCACCACGGGTGGCCCTTGCTTCCTCCCGTCCCTCACCCCGCACATCCATCCCTCCCGAAGTCCTGGCCATCCTAACTCCAAAACGCATGTGCACGGGTCTCCGTTCCCCGGCCCCTACTGCGGATCGCGCCGAGGCCTCGCGGGCTCTGCGACCTCCTGGCTGTCCGCCCTGCCCCCACCACCGCTGCCCGTAGCCCAGCCTCAGAAAGGCCCTTCAGGTTGGACACACCGTTCTGGTCCTGACAGAGCCTCAGTGGTCCCCTCACTCCCGGGATGAAATCCGAGCCCCCGCCCCCGCCCCATCCTTGGCCGTCCTCAGCTTTCACTGTGAGTTTTTTGAAGATGTTGATTTATTGTGGTTTTGCTGTTGAAAAGGCTCCTGGCTGTCCTTCTCTTTTCTGCTTTGTAAGAGACTTGGACTTTTTTGCCTGAATTCTCAGAATATTTATCTTGAAAGTCAAATAGTTCTACTAGGATACGTCTCAGAGTTTACTACTCTAGGCCAGTTTTCCCAGGTATCCTCCCGATATGTAGACTTGGGTCTTCTTTTATTTATTCAAGAGTTATCTGGAATTTTAAGTTTAAAAATATTAGTTCTATTTACTGTTTGCATTTTGTCCTCGGGGACCCCGGATCTCTTCCGTACCCGTCGCTTTCTTCCCACCCTTTCTGCTTCTTCATTTCCGCTCTGACTCCCCGGCATCTGGCCCGTGTTGGCCGCTGCGGGTCTGGTGCTACACTCTGTCCCTCCGGCACCCTCTTCTTTTTTGAGGACTTAAATTTTTTTATTTCAATTTCTTTCTTGAATTTAGTCAGCTCCCATTTATATCTTCACATTGTTTGCCACTTTCTAGTCTGAAGTTTTGAATTTCTGATTCTTGTTGTTGCTGCTTGTTGCATTATATATTTAATTCATGTTGGAGGGTTCTGTTTCTGTTTCATTAACAATTTTTTCTACTGAAAAGTTTTAAGTCTAGTTTTCTGTTTTATACTTATAACAATTCTGCATGGACAGTGCTTATTTTTTCTGTTCATGATTATTATTCATGTTGGCGTCGCCTACACCAGAAATAGCTTGGAAGAGACTCAGGTGGCTCCCAAGGTTCTTCACTCGAAGGTGCTGTACAGGACCCACACTTTCAGCATCTGCTTGAATTCTCTAGACTGCATTCTTCTTTCCAAGGGCTCCACTCACACCCTCTGTCATTCTGCCCCCGGGGGCCGGCCAGTCTCCGACGCTGCTCCATGCAGCCAGGCTGACCCACCACAAGCCCCTGGTTTCCAGATCTCCTCTCACCAACAGGCTTGGAGGAAACAGCACACCACGGGCTGTGGGATCTGGCATCCCAGGTGGCCACGGAAAGGGCTGGAGGATGCCACCAGGAAGTGAGAAAGAATAACTCCCGTTGGACAAGTGCTGACCAGTGGTTGACAGGAGACAGGAAAGGACGGGGCAGATAAACCCCCTCCTTCTCCCACGGGCCGCTCCAAAATGCACCCTTATCTTGGCACGTGTTTGTGGAATGTTCTATATGCCCAGGGAATGCACCTGCCCATGATCCGCGGCGCCTCTTCCTGGCTTACCATGATGTGTTTCCAAGGGAAACACGTGTCCCCTGTTGCCACGCTAGTGAGGTGCTGTTTCTGTAATGTGGGTGTGTATCTTTCCTCTTCTGAATTCTGGATACTGCCTTGCTTCTGTAGTACCTTTATCCTCTGGAACTTTCTTCTTCCTTCACCACGGAGCACCTGAGGTGCAGCGCTCCCTCCTGACTCACTGCCCTCCCCAGACAGCCACTGCCGTGCCTCAGGCCTGACCGGGACTCTGCTCTCACCAGGGCAGCCTCCTCCGTCACCCTCCAGCCTGTGTGGCCACGGTCCCAAGGACCCGGTCATGCTCTCCTCCGATGGGACAGCACCCACTGGACTCTCCTGAAGAGCCGTGTTGTTCTTAGGAAGGTGGGTAGAGGTTTGGATTTAAATGGCATCGTCTTCTGGTTTACCTTTTTACTTAATTACCTTTATTTGAATGACACAACGCTGTCTGGTAAAGAAACATTAGCCAAAAACTGTTTCTGTAAATGTACCTATCGTTAATTTCCTCAAACCAGGTTACTAATGGAAACCGCCTGACAGAATCAATTAAAAAACCACAGGAAGCAAAGATGCACAGACAGACACAGTTGTTGTTCCTGGGCACGGCCACGGCCGCCTGCGCTGACGGCACTGCAGACGCAGCCTGTGTGGCTGGCGGGATGAGCCACCGCGTGGTTGGTTAAGTGGCAGAGGCTGCGGATGTACTTTCAAGAAAGGCGAAAGCAACATCGACTATCCTCATGTTATGCAAATAAATACCTGTGGTTCAGGGTGAAATACTCAGTGACAACAGCAAATTTGGTTCAGAAACGGTGCAGGGAGAAGTAAAGGATTTGCTCTGGAAAACTGTGCCCGATGACCCTGAAAGGGGCTCTTGGCAGACGGCAATGTCAAAGGTGCAAGTGGATGGTCTGGAGAAAGAGGGACGGACCAGTGCTTTTACGACACTGTAGGTCCTGTCACTTAAACAGGTGTGTATAAGTAAACGAATAAAGTGAACATTTTAAGTAGGCACTTAACTCTTTTCTTCCTATATTCTGAAAAGTTTAAATATTCAAGTTGGACAAAACTCCCCCCCACCAGGGATATCTTGTTGGGCAAGTGGAGACCGTCTTCTATCCGGGTCCCCCTCTGTACAGGCGTATGTGGGTATTTCTCTGTTATCAAAATACATCTCCAGACAGCTCAGGTTACGGTATGTGCCTGGCCTCTGTGAGCACTGGGCAAAGTGCTGGGGTTTGGGGATGAGGGCGGCCACCCCCGGCTGGCGGGGGGTGCGTCACCACGATTTCACAGAGTGCAGCATCTGAGCATCTGCAGATGAAGGGGGTGCCGGGGCCAGCATGGGGATGGCGGGGCTCTTGTGCTAACGTGAAGGCCCTGGGTCTCAGGGCAGCTTGTCTTGAACACGCAGAAAGGTACCGGGGCCAGGAAAGGCGTTGGGAAGAGTGAGGCACACCCAGTCCCAGCCTCCCTGGCTGGGCCACTGCTTCAGCCCCTCCTGGGGAGGGCAATACCAACGCCTGCAGGGAGGCGGCTCCGGAAGCCCTTACCTGAACCCGCTGGCTTGTCTTTGTCCACTCGCTATCTGTTCGAACTCCTCTGAGGCCAGCACCATCCCACTGTCCGTCTGGTTGTCCTGAGTGCAGAGAACAAGCCGTGGCTGCAGCCCCCACAAGACCCTCCCACAGGGCAACCGCCCCAGCCAGGACGAGCCAGCAGTCACCGAGGAGCCACATCTGGGTTTAGTGGGCCCTGCTACCCTTCAACCGTGGCTTGGCGTGGGAACTGCAGAGAGCTGGGTGCCCCCAAGGTCTCCATCTGGCCCTGGAGGCAGGAGCCTAGGTCCCGGGGACCTGGTGAGGACCCCCACTGTGCCCTACAAACCAGCCTCCCTGGGCGGGCCCAGCAGCCCTGCCCATCCCGACCAACAGACCCGCCAGAGAGGGAGCTGTTTTCCCACTGGGGTCTCTGTGCTGCTGCCACAGAGAGGCCTGTGTGGAGTCACAGGGATGCTGGGAAGGGACAGCTTGGGGGCTGTGGTGTCACACGAGGGCAAGACTCAACCGACACGTGCCATGACATTTTCAAGGGACAGTCTTTTCTGTTAAAAAATGTCTGCGTTGGTTTCTGTTACTTGCCTCAGGAGTTCCTGACACTGACTCCCTGAGGCTGCCCCGCCCCGATCTGAGGCCTCACCCTGCCCATACCACAGAGGCTCTGTAGGCCGTGGGGGTCATGGGGAATTCTTCAAACGTCTTCATCCTGGAGGGCCCCTGGCTCTGGGTCCCTCTGGCCAGGCACCCGGGAAAGGACACACAATTGTAGTATCTGTGGGGAGAAATCAGAAAGTGCTGAAGAAACGTACCCCAGAACCTCTCCTGGAAGCTCCCCCCGCTCCTTCTGACCCCTCACCTCCTGGCAAGGGCCCCATCCTAGGGCCCGGGTCCGGGTGCCGCCTGGGGCTCCTCCCAGGCCCTGCCTCAGATGCCCACCGTGCAGCCCCAGGGGAGGGGCCTTGGGCATGCCCTGCCCCACCCTGGCCTCGTCCTCCCCGAGTCCACTGCTGTGCTCCGCAGTGAGGGGGCACGGCCAGGCCTCATGCGATGTGGAGCTGGGCCGCACCAGTGTGGCCTTCGCCCCAAGCTAGGGGACAGGTCTGGTGTGCAAGCCAACTGGCCTGCCCACGTGTACACACGTGAGTGTGCGTGTTCGGGTGCCTGGTGGAAGGGGCCTGGCGAGATCCAGCTGACTATTCTTGTCCTCAGGGCCTGGCCCTGCCCCACGCTGGCGCAGACAGGGCAGGACTCTCAGGGCCTGGGTCTCAGTAGCGCTGGTGGGAGTGTGGACGGCACAACTTTCCTGGGGTGTGAGCTGCCGGGGCAGGAGACCTCTGACCTAGAACTCTGGGAACTCAGGCCAAGTTCCCAGAGTGTGCGGAGTGAGCGGCCTTCCCTGGCCCCGGGGGCTCTGCCAGAGGCCCCGCAGACTCACCCCAAGATGAATCGGTGATTAGATCCCAGGAAGAGTCTGGCCCAAACCCAGCCCACTCCACGTTCTCTCCCTGTGAGATGTGCCCTTGACGTTGGGCTGGGGTCTCCCGGGGACAGGACTGCACGGCAAGGAGGATGCCAGTGGGCAGAGAGGACTGAGGCCAGCAGACGGCAGCACAGCGGACAGGCCCTGGAGGGCCCCTCAGTGGACGAAGCCTCCCAGAGCACCGTGGGCCCCTGCGCTGTCCTTTAAGACCACCCGCTGAGTTGGGGTACACTTGTCTCTCAAGTCGCTACAGTTTGCGTTTCCTCGATGGCTCAGCGGGATGAAATACACCTGGTCCACGGCCCTTTCCCCGGCCTCATTTTTGGACTCGGCGGGTGGCCGACCTGGCAGCCAGGCTGTGGCGGCGTAGGCTCGGCGGGCTGTCCTCAGCATCGGTCTCGGTGACGTGCAGGGCAGTGGTGGACGCCTGCAGGAAGCTGCCCTCCTCGGAGCTCTGAGAGCTGCGCAGGGCCACGGGGTCCTCCTCCTCCTGGTGGGAACGGGAGAGGCAGCCAGGGCCAGAGACCGACGGGTGCTGCCCCGTGGCCCCCACCCCTTTCCTCAGCACTGCCCGGGCTCCCACCCCTGAAGTGGGGTCACAGGACTGCGCCCGCAAGTGTGTGCTCTGAGGATGAAATGAGCTAGTGCCAGAGCCTGGCATGCTTCGGCTCTCAAGGCAGGCGAGGGGCAAGGCTGCAGAAGGCTCGCAGTGCCAGCCTTGTGCAGCTCCCTGCAGCCCTCCCTGTGCCCCATTTGCGGAAGAGGCAGGCGGGGCTGGCTGGGGCTCAGTCAAGTAGCCTCACACCCACCCCTGGCTGCGCCTGCCATCCGAGAAACCAGGCTGGGCACTTTCTACCTTCTTCGTTGGGTGGATCCGGACCCAAAGCGCCCATCCCGGCCCCTGAGTCCTGGGAAGCAGGCTGCTCCCCTGTCCTTCCCTCCAGGTCCCAGGGCACAGGGTGCCTGCCGTGAGCTGGGTCCCTACCCTTGAGGAGCACCGTATGGGGAAGAGAGACGCCAGGACACGCACCTCAAGGGCCCATGTGCTCGGGGGTGGGGGCGGGGGCAGGGTAGGCACCAGGTGCAGGGACACAGCTCGATGGTGCCGCAGGAACCAGCCTGGGGCTCTCTGCGGGCAGGGACAGGCTCTGACCATCCGAATGGTGTCCAGAGCAGGCACCAGTGGGTGTGTGCTCAAGAGGAAGATGCCTGTGTCTCGCCTGGGCATGCACCACCTTGCCAGGCAGCTCAGAGGTGGGCAGAGTTTAGGGGGGCCGAGAGGGGCAGCCGGGGCCCAGGCTGCAGCAGGAGGGCCGAGAGGGGGCTCACCTGCCGGGCCCCGGCCTGGAGCAGGTCTCCCAGGATCTCCACCAGCTCTGAAAACGCAGGCCTTGCCTTGGGGTCTCCAGACCAGCAGCTCAGCATGACGTGGCGTCTGGGGGAAAGCAGGCTGCTGACTGTGGTCTCAGGGGGCCCACCCCACCCCCAGGCCCCAGCCCCAGCCTTCCCTGGGGCCCTCCCCCCTGCTCTGTCCTCCTGCTAGAGCCCTCCCCCCTTTCCAGCTGCCTCTCACTCCTTCAGTGTCAGCTCAGCCCCCGATCACCCCGGCTCTGGCTCCCGTCGGGTGTTCCCAGAGCGCCTGGCCTCCGCGCCTGGTGCCCGTCAGTTACGCCGCGTTACCCTCTGTGTGTTGTGAGGGTGTTGGCCAGGCCTGTCCTGCTGGCTCTGGCCTCCCCAGCGCCCCCTGCTTATCTCACATGCCCATCTCCACGGCCCGTTCCCCGCCCCCAGCGCCTGCAGGGTGGGGGAGACTCACATGGCAGGAGTGGCCAGCTCCGGGGCCCTCATCCGGGTGCCGTCTTTCAGCCGCTGGCAGAACTCCTCGTTGATCTGCACCCCAGGGTAGGGGGAGGCCCCTGACAGCAGGAAGGGGGTGAGGTGGGTGGACAGCAGGCTGCTGACTGCTCAGCCCAGCTCCCCAGATCATCCCTGTCCAGAGCCCCCCTCTATTCCCCTTGGCAGGGGAGACGGTGGCTCCCCATGCTGTGCTATACCTGGGGGCCTGGGCATTCACTGCCTTCCCAGGCTAGTTCTTCATGAGGTTAAGAGAGGATGATGCCACCCACGTGCTGGGGTGCCCTGAGCGTCCGTGGATTTGAGAGTTAGGAAATCAGTTACCGGGATCCTCAAGGGTGGGGAGCCACACAGAACCCGTGTCCACGAAGCCTCTCACTGCGCCTGACACTGCCTGCCTGCACCATGGCCGCCTCCAACACAGGGGGCCATGGGCCCGGACGCCCGGCCCTGGGTGCTGTCCTCCCTCCCTGGGCCCTGCTGCCTCACACGAGCCGCCAGGCCTCCTGGGGTCTTCCTGCTCTTTCAGTTTCGGTAATAGCATGAAGCACTGTTTCCATTTGGTGATGTTTTAACTTTTCCTCTTGCTCATTGCCTCCCCTACCCTGGCGTGGCGATTCACCATGTTCACCGTGGGGCCCCAGTTCCCACGTGGGACACACACAAGTAAGTGTGTCAGTTGAATCAGCCCGGGGCTCCCTCTGGGGCCTGTGGTCATCCGGGGGCTGCCACCTGAACAGGCTGGACCTGGCATGGGCTCGGGCTCACACCCTCCAGAAGTGGTGCCGGGGCTCGGGGGTGGCCCACATCGGAGGCAAAGTCCTCTTGAAGGCTGGGCCAGGCCGAGGGGAGGCGGGGGGCTCTTGGCGGCCCATGAACTACCTGCCTCAGAACCACCTGGTGCCCGTCTCCAGGTGCCCAGTCCCTGGCACCAGAAGGACCTATCCTGCAGCTGGGAGCTGGGTGATTCCTGGGCCGGGCACCCCCTACACTCACCCAGGGAGAAGATCTCCCAGAGCAGCACCCCAAAGGACCACACGTCGCTCTGCGTGGTGTACACCTTGTCGAAGATGCTCTCAGGCGCCATCCACTTCAGGGGCAGCCGGGCCTGAGGGCGGTGGAAGGAGGCGTGTCCCACGGTTGGTGGGGAGACAGGGCTGAGGCCAGACACTGAGGCCCCCCCCAACAAGTCCCTTCTGTCTGGACCCAAGGCTTCTTCCCGCTGCCCGTTCTCCTGGGTCTGGCCAGGCCCCTCTGTCCCGTGAGCTTTCTCAGGGCTGGGTGAGGGGGGCTTGCAGCCCCTCCCCACCATCTCGCGGCCCCACCCTTCCTGACTGGCCTCTGCCTCCACCCCTCGGCCACGCCCGGGACCCACCCGCTCGCCCCTCCCTCTGCCGGGCGGAGCCCTGGTCCCCGCTGCTTCCGAGCTGCACCAGTGAGCCGCACGCCGCCCCGAGCCCGGCCCTGAGACGGCCCGAAACGCGCGCCCTTCTGCAGGGCAGACGCCACGCGACGCCTCTGCACACCCGGGCCCCGGAGGGCGGGCGCAGCAAGTCGGGGCCCTTCACGTGGACCGCAGCACCGTGGCCTGCCCGTCAACTTCTGTCTCCACTCCCCTGTCCCTGGTCGCCTCCGTGGGCGGGTCACAGGGGCCCCGTAGGCTCGGGCCCCCAGACCTCGGCGGGGCCCCCAGACCTCGGCGGGGCCCGGGGGCAGTGCGCCTCCAGCGGCAGACCGAGGAGCCCAGTCGCCCCGCCAGCTCGCCCCCTCCGGGCGGGAGGTCCGCAGCCCCGCCCCTCCGCGACTCGCCCCGTCCCCGCCCGGGTGCCCTGCACGCACACTGCCCTTGCGCACGTAGTCGGGGTCTTTGTAGATGTCTCGCGCTAGGCCGAAGTCGCAGATCTTCACCACGTCGCTCTCGGACAGCAAGATGTTGCGAGCAGCCAGGTCCCTGTGGATGCACTGGGGGCACGGGGGGCGGGGGCCGGGGGACGTCAGCGCAGGCCCCGAGTGACCCACCCCTGGAGCTCCAGGGCCTGAGCCCTGCTCTTTTGGGGAAGAGTCCAGAGCATCCCTCGGGCTCGTTACAGAGGGGGCTTGTGGAATCGTGGGGACGGCTTGGGGTCAGACTGACCCCAGCTCCGCACCCACCTCTGCACAATGGGAGACGCTGATGGACCCCAGGGGTGAAGGTAGGACGGAGCGCGTGGTGGCATGCAGACGGGGCTGCGCCCTTCTCCCCTCTGGAGGGCCTGCCAGGGGAGCTCACCTTGCGGGAGGCCAGGAACTCCATCCCTCGGGCCACCTGGAAGCTGTAGCAGACAAGGTCTTCCATGGTCAGGGGCCTCAGCCACAGGTCCTCGGCTGTACAGAGTGAGGTGGTCTCAGGGGGAGCCTCCTCCGTGACTTCCCTCCTCTACCCAGCCCCAAAGGCAATGTTCGTTCACCCGGCCCTGGCTGCCTCCCTCCGGGCTGGGCCCCTAACCAGCATGTCACCCCGTCTCCTACCCCTCAGCCCCACTCACTACTCACTTACCACTTACTCAGTGGTAAGCAGTAAGATACCCACTTACTGCTCTGTTGCACCTTCGGGCCTGTGAAGTTTAGCCTAAAGCAGCCTCCCTGCATACTTACAGTTTGGCCTAAAGGTTTCTCCATACTAGTGAACTGCAACCTAACTGGATACGTAAACAGACTACGACCTGCTCTTGACCAGTCACTGAGTTTTGGCCGCTCGAAGGCAGCCCACTGTTTCCACCACGCTCAAATAGGACAAATGCCAAACGATAACCAGCCCAGCTGTTTCTGCATCCTACTTCTGTTTTCTGCATGTCATTTTCCTTTTTCTGTCCATAAATCCTCTCTGACCCTGTGGTAGTACAGTTTCTCTCTCTCTAAGCCGATGCTGGGCTGCCTGACTTGCAGATTGTCCTTTGCTCAATTAAACTCCGTAAAATTTTATTTGTCTAAAGTTTTTCTTTTAACAGATGGTGTCAGAAGTGAGACCTGAAGTCGAGCTCGCAGGGACCCCCAGGAGCACCGAGTGGCTAAGCATTTTGCCCACTGTTCTTCACAGCAACTGGGGGGCGTAAGTATGTTCTCTCTTGGGCTCCAGTGTTTTGAGCCACCTGAGTTTGAGACAAGTTTTGATCTGAACTGGGTTCAGAAGTCTGACAAAAACTGGACTGGGTCCAGGACTGGAGCCAGTAATTAACTGGCTTGGATCAGTTAAAGGCCTCCGATGTCTGACTGGGTTAGGCAGAAAGTGGAGTAAATGGCAAGACTGCAGGGTGTGCCAACTTGTTTTTAAAAATTCGCAGGAATTTTTGTGTTCTACCGTCTTTGTTTCTTTTTCCTGTGTGCTTAGGTAGAGAAAAATCATTGGCTAAGCTGATCAACGGGATGTGGGAGCCAAAGTCAAGACTCCAGGTAAAAGTGGGATCCTTACTTTCTAAACAAACTGAGCACTCTACGTTCTGGCTACATCTATCTATATGTGCATAAATACTAGGCCTCAGAATAGCAAACACAAACATAACAAAATCTTACAAAGATAATTTAAAATTACAGTAAAACATTCCAAATAAACAACACTGTAATTTAAAAAGTACATTTAAAAATGAGGGCCCTCGAATTAGTCTCATCCAGGGATGCGTTTTATTTTTAAAAAATTGTTAACATTTTTTTAATTTTAATTTTTTTTTTTTTACAGACAGGGTTTCTCTCTGTTGCCCAACCTAGAGTGCAGTGGTGTGATAATAGCTTACTACAGCGTTGAACTCCTGGACTCAAGCAATCCTCCTGCCTCAGCCTCCTGAGTAGCTAGGACTACAGGCACTAGATGCTACCATGCCCAGCTAATTTTTAAATTTCTTGTAGAGTCGGTGGGTCTTGCTGTGTTGACCCAGTGGTCTCAAATTCCTGAGCTCAAGCAATCCTTCTGCCTTAGCCTCCCAAAGTACAGGTGTGAGCCACCACGCCCAGCCCAGGGACGCCCATTAATGTATAGAAGCTTCTAAAAATATTTCAGTATTTTTATTCCCTCTTTTAAAAGATTCTATAAAAGACACATAAAAAGCTTACGTGATTAATTAATAAAAAATTAAATCTACTAACCTTTTGCTTAATTGCTATTCTGCCCCAAAGGCAAAAAAAAAAAAAAAAGCTATCTTGGATAAAGTGTTTATAAAAAGGAAGCCCTCAGATAAAATAGGCTTACTTTTTTTCAGCTCTATACATGCTGAGTCCAGACATAAGACAAAGCTTTCTTTGCCCTATTCCCTAATGGGCTCCACCCTAAACACAATAATTTTAACTAAAAAGCAATAGCTAAGTTAAAAGGCCACCCATTAAACTGCTCTCCAAAATACACCTGTATGACATTTGACTATTCTAAAACCCTTTTATAAAAAAATTTACATCTAAAAAAAAAACTCCATTTATAAGGGTGTTTACCTCTATATACTAAAAACTCTTACCATTATTTTAAATTTACATATTGAGCTTTACTTTTGTTTAAGGTGCTTTTCCTAGTCATTTTGTCTTAACCAGATTTTTACCAACACCTTTTTCCTTCATTTGGGCAAATGATGACACAATATTTTGGCCTAAAGTCTCAGCTCTGTGCTTTTAAAATATAAATTTTCTACCTTATTTCACCTAGAGTTATCCCTTTAAAAAAATTAGGGCCGGCCGCAGTGGCTCACGCCTGTAATCCTAGCTCTCTGGGAGGCCGAGGCGGGTGGATTGTTTGAGCTCAGGAGTTGGAGACCAGGCTGAGCAAGAGTGAGACCCCGTCTCTACTAAAAATAGAAAGAAATTAATTGGACAACTAAAAATATATACAAAAAATTAGCCGGGCATGG
>NW_012152940.1:144182-174281 GCF_000956105.1 Propithecus coquereli | reverse complement strand
TTTAACAAAATACTCCAAACTCTTAATATTATCCTCTTAACAGTCATAATAATAGTCTTCCTGATATGCTATATTCTCTCAAAAGTTTTAAGTAATTAAAACCATAAAAGGTCAAATGGTTTCTCTGACTAAAACAACAAAAACTCAAAAAAAAAAAAAAAACCCTATGAGGACACCATAACCTATAAATAACATACTGAGACCAAAGACCCAAAATAATAGTAACTAAAAAAGGTCTCCAAAGCCCTAAGTTTTGGTCACACTCTAAGTAAAAAAATTTTAAACAAAATTATGAGGCCATTATTTTAGACTAAACTCATACACTATGTCCCAACAGGTCAGTCCAGAGTCAGTCATACTAAATTCCACATAATCAAACTAAAACTTTAAAAAAAATCCTACAGGAGTCCAGATTTTATTTTTCTCCTGAAAACACAAAATTCTCCTGTATCTCTTCCAGAAAAATAATCTAAAGTCCTGATTCCCACCTTACAACCCGCCCCCCGTTCTACTATTTCCCAGTGAGATTTAAGACCAAATACATTCACAATAGTCACAAAATAACATCATATGTCAAAAATTTTGGTCAAAACCTTTTAATTATCATTTTGGCTAAATAAAGTATTATTTTACAATTACCTATAATCCTATTTTGGTTAAGTGTTTTAAACCTTTGATATACATGACAGTCTTCCTAAACTCCAATTTTTAAAAAATTTTTTTTTATTTTTTAAAAGCCAGTCAAATTTAGCGGTGGGAGGTTGAATACCAACTTTAGTGACACTAATGTTAATAAGTTCTGATAACCCACTACCATCAGACCAGCCCTAAAATCAAATTTTGAATTGAAAATTAAGTCTTTTTTCTGACCTCACACTAACTTTGAGACGCTACAGAGGCCCCTACAATATCCAAAAGAGAGATAACAAACAGGCTTATTTAATATGTTAAATTATATAAAAATATTGTCAAATAAAAAATAATGTTTAGCTTTCTTCAAATTTTATACTTTTATGTTATTAATATATGTTCCAAAATTATATGAGATTTCTACAATTCTGATGTCTTAATATATAATATTGTCATAATTATGATTGTTAAATTATGATAGGCCACAAAAATAACTAAATTTTCTTGTCAATTGTGTCTTTAACTATGACTATTTTAAGTCATTTCAGTTAATTATTTAAATTCTTTTTTTTTTTTTTTTGAGACAGAGTCTTACTTTGTTGCTTGGGCTAGGGTGCCGTGGCGTCAGCCCAGCTCAAAGCAACCTCAAACTCCTGACCTCAAGCGTCCTCCCGCCTCAGCCTCGCAGAGTGCTAGGATTACAGGTGTGACCCACAGCGCCCAGCCTGTCATTTGAAATATATGATTATATAAAAGCTTTTTCATATAAGAGGACTAATACTATACCAACAATTAAAAGGTTATTTAAAAATGTTTCTCTCATCGGATATTTTAAAAACTCTAATAATAAATATTTCACTAGACAGGTTATAAAACAGATATCACATGCACAATAACATTAGACAAAACTAAATCTACTGACCAATCACATTGGACAAAGATATTATAAATTAATGACAATCAAATCTATTTCCAGTAAAAAACATAAGTTAACCCCTTATAAAATAGTCACGATGTCACTAAAAAATCACTCAAAGGCCTATGCTCCTAGTAATAAAACCTCACATACCTTCCACTGCTAAACTCTAATATGACTAAATGCTGTAAGACTTTAATACATTATGTCAACATATATTTTCATCAGATAAAAAAGCTTTTCATGGTCCACTGACTAAAGACAATCGGACCCTCCACAATATAAAACCTGAAGATTGGGTCTTCTAACAATGACATCAAGAAAAGACTGCTCTTGCCACCCGCACTGCAACAAAACTTTGGGACCTTAAACCTCAAGTTTGTAATCTCACAACTCAAAGGGCCCCTTCAGATTCTTAAAATTATACACCCACTAATGATCTTAAGATAAAACCAACCAAAAAAGTTTCTCCCCCAAATCAGATGACATTCTAGATACAGACAACTTTCCCAAGATCGCGAATCAAGACTTCCCTACCCTCATGAGACTCTTACCTCTCAAGTTTTTCCTTACTTAGTGACTCTAAACAATAAAACTGAAAAAGGGGTCTTTTATATACACCTATGGGATATACCTTTGTTTGTAAAAAAATTTCATAGCCAACCTTATGCCTAGACGACCTATACCTTAATAAATAAAAAATAGGCCAATATAGATGAAAATTGTTAATAATACCTTTATTACTCCTTAATCAGTCAAAAACAAAACATCAGTTCATTAAGTTGTCTGAGGTGATTTGTAACCTACATTATAGATTAAAAAAATTATCAAAAGGCCTTCACCCTTCTAAATGGACATCATTAAGTTACTGTTTTACATCGTTTAAAAATAAATGTGACAATAATTAAAAATTTATCCCTCATAATAGATTATACCAGATTCTACTACAAAGGCTACAGTTACACAACAGACTTCTTTAAATTCTGTTACTGAAGTCACACTAAATAATAAAATTACTCTAAATATTTACTGACTGGGTAAAAAAAAAGTACAGTTACTGACATTACTTATTGCACATAAATAAACACATTAAATATTAATAAACATTCAATTATAAAAAATTAATAAACAGACCACTTGATGAAAACAAATTGTTTATGACTCATTCTTTCATCTATTTAATTTTAATTAATTTAACAAAATACTCCAAACTCTTAATATTATCCTCTTAACAGTCATAATAATAGTCTTCCTGATATGCTATATTCTCTCAAAAGTTTTAAGTAATTAAAACCATAAAAGGTCAAATGGTTTCTCTGACTAAAACAACAAAAACTCAAAAAAAAAAAAAAAACCCTATGAGGACACCATAACCTATAAATAACATACTGAGACCAAAGACCCAAAATAATAGTAACTAAAAAAGGTCTCCAAAGCCCTAAGTTTTGGTCACACTCTAAGTAAAAAAATTTTAAACAAAATTATGAGGCCATTATTTTAGACTAAACTCATACACTATGTCCCAACAGGTCAGTCCAGAGTCAGTCATACTAAATTCCACATAATCAAACTAAAACTTTAAAAAAAATCCTACAGGAGTCCAGATTTTATTTTTCTCCTGAAAACACAAAATTCTCCTGTATCTCTTCCAGAAAAATAATCTAAAGTCCTGATTCCCACCTTACAACCCGCCCCCCGTTCTACTATTTCCCAGTGAGATTTAAGACCAAATACATTATAGTCACAAAATAACATCATATGTCAAAAATTTTGGTCAATCTCTCAAAATTAAGAAACTGACTTTAAAAATTTATTAAATTAATTTTTAAGCTAAAACTACCTCCGTACATATTTTAAATTCAGTGTAAACGTTTCTCCCCACATAAACTGTAACCCAGCTGAAAACGTAAGCGGACCATGACGAACTGTCTTGTCTTTTCTTTGAGGGTCTCCCGCGCCCAGGCCGAGCGCAGGGGCGTCGTCGCAGCTCCCTGCCCTAACCCTAACCCCAACCCCTAACCCTAACCCCAACCCCTAGCCCTAACCCTAACCCCTAATCCTAACCCCAACCCCTAACCCCTAACCATAACCCTAATCCCTAACCCTAACCCCAACCCCTAACCCCTAACCCTAACCCTAACCCTGGGCCCCTGGGCCCAGGCCGAGGAGCCGGGACTGTGACCCCCTCCCGATCAATCACCGAACTTTGGCCGAAGGCGGCTAACTATTCAAACCGTGTCCAAACCGAGCCAGCTGTTTCTGTGCCTCGCTTTCCTGTCTCTGTCCTCGAATCCCGTCGCCACGCGGGGTCTCTCCAAACTCCCTGGTTCCGTGCCAACCGCACACTCGACTAACTGCTAAACCGCGGGCTGTCCAAGGGGTTCTCTTAACCGGCCTTCGCACCCGCCACTCGGCTGCGGGCCGGTCCCCACTGTTGGCAAGGCAAACTCCTACTCATCCTGTGATGCCCAAGTCACACGTCCACTCTCTGTGGAAACTGTCCCTGCGGGTCGCCCCCTCCCAGGGCACAGTCCTTCACATTCTCTCCCATGGGAGCCCCCACCGAGGCTGGGTTGCCCCAGGGTGCCGCACCCCGAGTTTACCCGCCTGCCAGACTCAGCCAGGGAAGCCCGGCGCTGACCTTCCTGCGCGGGAGCGGCCCGCCGCGCGCCGCCCTTGCCCGTCAGGAACCGCGCGAGGAGGGCCCTGTCGCCGCTCCCCG
Organism: Propithecus coquereli; assembly: GCF_000956105.1. Lineage (NCBI taxonomy): Eukaryota > Metazoa > Chordata > Mammalia > Primates > Indriidae > Propithecus > Propithecus coquereli. Next base: position 170,013 of record NW_012152940.1, on the reverse strand, counting down.
GCCTCCGATCCGCCCTGGCGCCCTCCACCATGGCGCGGAAGCGCCTCCGCTGCTCCGGGGACTTCTCCTGCGGGCGCACAGAGCAGAGCCGCGGCCACGTCACCTCGGCAGAGCCCGCGCGCCCACGCCCGCCCGCCGCGCTCTGGGCCCCGACGGCGCGCACGTACCGCGCGGGGGTCGAAGGCCTCGCGCTTGGCGCGCAGGAAGTTGGAGAGGTTGCCGTACTTGCAGAACTCCACGATCACCATGAGGGGGCCTGGCGGGAGCGGCGGAGCCCGCTCGCTGGAGCGCCAGCCCCGCCCGGACGCCCGCCCCGCGCCCGGCAGCCCCCTCCCGCCCGAGCGCCCCGGCGCCCTCCGCGCCCCAGTACCGTTGGGCTTGGTGCACGCCCCCAGGAGGTTGACCACGTTGAGGTGGTTACCGATGTGAATCAGGATCTTGAGTTCCGACATCAGGGCGCGGTGCTCGCTGGCTGTGGCTCCCTCTGGAAGGGACACAGGGCCTGGCAGGGGCGCGGCCGCCCTGGCCTCTGCCGCAACCCCGCCCGCCCCGCCTTCCCGCCGCCGGCTTAGCCGGGCGCACTCGGCGATCTCGGGGCGGCTGCGGGGGAGGGGCGCGCAGCGTCTTCACGACGTCTTTTGGCCCCACTGAGGCAGGGGGTTCCAGTGGGAGCCCGGCTCTGACTCCCTGCGCCTCCCTGGAGAACCCTGGGCGAGGCTGCCTCTGAGCCTCAGTTTCCCTTCCTGCACCACAGTCCCCTGCTCCACCCAGAGCTGCTGTTCCTCCGCAGCTCGTCCGCCCCTTGCACCCGCTGACCCCGCACCTTTCAGCATTTTCACGGCCACGGTGTCACAGCCGCTGCCCTTGTGGATGCCGAAAGCCGAGGCTTCTACCACCTTCCCGAAGGCGCCGTGGCCGAGCACCCTCCCTGTGGGGCAGGGAGCCAGCTGCAGGTGGCGCGCACGGGGGCGGGGGCGGGGACAGGTGGGCAGCAGGGCTGACCTGCGGAGGGCCAGGAAGGCAGGCCCAGGAGGGTGGGCAGCCTCTCTGCCAAACAGGAAGAGCGCGGGGACCAGGAGCGGGAAGAGGGCAGAGGGGAGGCGGGCAGGAAGGACTCGCATCCTCCCCGCAGGTGCGACAGGCCCACCCTGCTCGGAGCAGCAGGACGTGACCTCGTGGGGCCTGGGAACTGCGAGCCCCGGCGCGGCTCTGGGGACCCATGCCCAGGTGGGCAGGTCGGGCCAGGCGGGGGCCAGGCGGGCCCTCCTGGCACGAGTTCTGGGAACGAAGGGACTTCGGGCGCCCCAGCCGGCCAGACCCTGCGGCAGCTGCAGCCGCCTCTGCCGGGCAGGGCGCCGCCTCACCGAGGTGCAGCCGCTCCCGGGGGAACTCCCACTGGCTGTCGTCGTAGGACAGGTATTCACACTGCGCTTCCAGAGGCACCTCCCCGGGGTCCATGATGATGGACAGGTAGCCCGTCTTGATGTCTGCGTGGGCCGGCTGGGGGTGGGGGTGGGGACAGCTGGTGGATGTGGCCACACCGCGGTGGCTCGGGGGAAACTCTGCCCGCGACAGATGGCCCTTCCTTCGGGGGTGCCAGTCAAGGAGGGGACGGACCGACAACCGCGGCTACTTCCCAGGAGCCTGGCTGCGGGGCGAAGCAGGATGGGGGCCCCATTCTTTCTCAAGGACTGGCGCGACGGCCCCAGGCAGGAGCCCGGAGAGGCCCGGCAGGGGAGGGACGCTCACCCTCCTCAAGTTACAGAAGATGAGGAGGAGCAGGAACCAGAAGAACACGGCGATGACCCCGGTGCCCACGAGGATCACGATCTCCATGCTGCCTCTGTCCTCCGAGCCTGAGCGCACAGAAAGAGCCGGCGAGTGCGCGAGGGAAGCGCGCGCTGCGGGAACGCCCTTCGGGCCACGGGGCCGGCGGGCAGGCGCGGAGTGGGGCGAGGGCAGAGGTCGGGGGCCCGGGCGCACGCCGCACCTTCCACGGCCACGCTGGCGGAGGAGTTGACGCAGCCCTTGGCGTTGCACACGCGGCACAGATAGCGTCCCGCGTCCTCCTCGCGCACGCGCTGGATGCTCAGCTTCTGGTTCGAGTCCGCCAGGTCGATTCCTGCAGGGGGCGGGTGGAGATACGAGTTCGGGAGGGAGAGGAGGAGGGAGGATTGGCCTTGCGGGCTCTGGACCCCGCCCCCCGCCTGGCCACCCTCACTACCAGACTCTTCCTCCAGGAGCCTCTCGTCTTTGTACCACACGATGCTGGGCACGTGCGCTCCGGCCACCAGGCACCGCATCTCCAGGGAGTCGCTCACGTTCACCAGGAGGTCGGTCAAGTTCTGCGCGAGCCGAGGGGCTTCCAGGGCTAGGGGCAGGGTTCGGGAGGGAGCTAAGTGGAGCTGCACTAAGCAGGGCACCCCTGGACCGGGCCCTGCTGGCCGGGAACAGAGGGTGGAAGGAAGGTCAGAGTTTGCGCGCCGGCCAGAAGACTGCGCACCTCCACGGTGGGGTCGGGGAAGGGGACGCTCCTGCAGGCCCCGGTTGTGAACGAACGCCCAGTGGCGTGCAGGGCTGGGGGCAAAGCCAGAAACAGCGATGGCTAGATGCGAAGCTTGGCCCCTCCCGCCTCACCCTGCACTGACAGGTACTTCTTGTGGCAGTGCTTGTCGTGGCTGCGCCGGTCCTGCACCTCGCACACGTAGTCGCCCTCGTGCTCGGGTGCCACGTGGGGGATGTTCAGGCTGAGCGTGGCGTGGCGCGCCCCAGGCCCCGGCTCCTCCAGGCTGGCGGCCAGCGGGGTGGCGAACAGGTGTACGTTCTTGCAGTCGAGCAGCAGCGGGTTCCCTTGAGCATCGTGCAGCGTGGAAAGATTGAGGCGGTACCAACGCAGATGCTCGTACGTGTAGTTGTCTGCTCGGCAGCTCAGGCGCACGGCCTGGCCCTCCAGAGGCTCCTCAGAGGGCTCCGATTCGATGCTGAAGCCATCAGGGATAGCTGGGGAGGGAGGAGGAACCTCTGTGACTGCCGCCCGTGTTTGCCCCACCTGCCACTGTGCCCGTGACCAGCCCCACGGGGTCTCCTCCTGTCTCCCCTCCCTCTCTCTCCTGGAGGAGCCCAACCGGCTGCAGCCCCCGCCTCTCCCAGGAGTCCAGATCATCAGGATTCCTGCTGGCCAGACTCAGTGGGGACCTGAGTCCTCATGCTTTCTTGCCACCACACCCCACCACTTCCTCTTCTTGAGACCATTTTTTCATTAGCTTTTGCCAGGGCCACAGTCCCAATTTCCTGTTGTCTTTCTGCCACTTCTTGTCAGGATCTTGTGCGCTTCCCCCTTGCCCTATCTCCCAGGTGTTTTCTCTGCCTCCATCTCCCTGGAAGTACCCTCGTCCACATCCCAGGGACTGTCCACTCCTGGGCATCTGAGCTCTCCTCGGGTCACTAGCACACTTGAAAATCTGAGTCAGTTATGGACCTTCTCCCCAGGGCCATGCACACGCCAGCCGCAGGGCTCCAGGGCTTGGATAGGGGTGTGGGAGGGGGTAGAGTTGGGAGGAGCTGCGGGGAGCAGGGGGCCATCCTTGGGGGAAGTGCCTCCAGGGCTGGGGGCAGAGGGTGCCATTCCATCCCAGGGCACCAGCCCCCAGTCCGTATGCCGACGGACCCCAGATCTGTCCCCCGCCACAGACCCAGGGGTCCAGTAAGCCCTGGATGTCTCCATTGGGTGCCCCTTGGACATCAGAAACTCAATGAGCCCCAACCTGCTTCCGCACCCTGCACCCAAACCTGCCCAGGGAAGGGGCCCTCCCTGGGGGTTGGTCTGGCCACTCACTGGTCACATAGAAGTAGATGAGCCGCTCGTCCTGGCCCACCTTGTTGAAGACCACACACTTGTACATGGCAGACACGTTGGCATCCTGGATCACCAGCTTGCTCACAGTCTGGGCAGAGCACAGACACAAGGATCCATTTCCTGCCCTAGTTCACGTGACCCAGACCCTCCTTTTCTGCAAGGAGGTCACTGTGCCCACCAGAGTAACGGGGGGGGGGGCTGAGGCTTTGGGCTGGAGATGCTCAAAGCTCAGAGACAATACCAGGAATGGTGAGGGAAGAGGCAGGGAAGAGAGGCCCTCGGGCAACAGAGAGAGGTGGCTCCCCAGAAAAGTCAATGGACAGTGTATGGACAGCTGGCGTAGGCGTGGTGACATCAGAAAGTGGCATCTGGCAGGACCAGATAAACCTCTGGCTGTGATTGGGCTCGGTGTGTGGCCATGGTGAGGAGGGGTCAGGAGCCAGCCTGACACCTGGGTCAGTCCGAGCCAGGGCTAGAATTCAGCCTGTGTCACAGTGTGAGACCTTTGTAATATGCCCACATCAGCCCCAGGGCTGTCCACAGCACCCCTCCCCATGTCCAGGGCACTGGAGAGAGGTGGGGGGGGGTCCTGGGCTTCCAGAAGTGCTCTGGTCTCAGGCAATAGAAAGCTTGAGACACAGGGGAGGAGGGAGGGCCATAGGCCTGCCTATCATCCAAAGACCATCCCCCGCCCCTAGCCGGGCACTTCCTGGCCAGGCCTGGAACAGGAAGAGGCTCTGGAGGTGTGTAGGAAAACAGGAAGTGACCGTAGGAAGTGGGTGCCTTTGTTCAGTGTCCCCTCCTTCTCAGCACTGCCTGTAGGCTGGTCCAGTGGCTCCGCAGCCTTCTGTGGAGACCTGGTCAGCCCCCAGCCCTGTCCCCTCCCAGCCTGTGGGTGGCTGGGATGGGGCCCATGGCCCGGCCAGGCAGCGTTGGACCTCAGCTTCCTTGTCTGGGAAGTGGCTGGAGGTCTGGCCCTCTATCCACATGCAGGCAGGGGAGCTGAGTCCCAGAGACTGAAAGGTCACCGACCTGGCAGCTGCTGTCCCCAAACTCTGCAGGCCAGGTGGGAACCCGGAGAGGCAGGAGGGCCCCTTCCCACCTCCTCTGGCCCTCTCCCCGGCCCTCGGCGGCACGGCTGGCCTGTACCTTATTCTTCCCCTCCACGAACTCGGTCCAGGTGTCCAGGCTCTCGATGGGGTTCACAGCGTCCTGTGTGGTCACCTCCCTCCAGTCGTGGCACTGTGGCATGCGGTCTCGCTGCTGCCGCCGCCGGCTGCTGGGGCGAGGAGAGGCAAGGGCAGGGGGCCCACGCGGAGGGGTGAAGGGGTCCAGCCTTCGCCACACTCAGTCATCTTCTAACGTGGTGGTGGGTAAGGCTGGCCCTTGGGCCCGGGCGAGCGGGGCGGGGGTTGTTTCTGGAGCACTGTCTCCCACCCTTCACGCCGACGGCCGGCAACCCATCCCGCACAGGCTGCCAGATGCAGCCTTCCTGTGCTCACCGTCCCCACGCACACATGCACCACTCTGACCTGCTTCTGTGTCCCTAACTGCAAAGGCCACCCTGGGTCTGCCCACCCAGCTCACTCAGGACAGCGCAAGTCCCCACTCTGTCCCAGGAAGCCCTCTGCCGGGCGTCTCCCTCTCTTGTCCTCCTTTGGGAGCTGCTGCCTCCCTCTGGGCTGAGTGCGCATCTCCAGCACCTTTGGCCTCCTGCCGGATGGGGGTCTCAGGACCCCGAGGGGGGTTTGCTCTGCCTCTAGTGGAGGAGCAGACTGGGGCCCCCAGGGCTCCATCAGTTGGCACAGAGCATAATGATGGGGCATCAGAGGAAGGCAGATTTGGAGGTGCCAGCCATGAGTTGTAGGCCCTGTGGTCTAGAAGAATCCCTTGTGAGCCTTGGACGCTTTGCCGGCCCCTGGCCAGGCCTACTGAGCCACAGCCCCTCTGCCAGTGGGGCTGCCCTGTCTCCTGTCTGGGGTCCTGGCTTCCATCCCTCCCAGCTTTTCGAACTGGGATCTCTTGCTGAAAGACAAACCTGAGCAATCATTCTCTTGCTCAGTGACCTTCATTGACTCCGTAGTGCTTTCAAGACCCCTGCCCATTTTGGCACCCTCTTCTCCAGCCCCCTGATGGTCTAAGTGTTCTCCACAGCCTGGCTGTCCCGTTGACATCCAGCTCAGTGCAGGGGAGCGGGGCTCAGCAGGTGGGTGGGCTCTGTTGCTTCCAGCTGTGAGCTTGGGGTAAGTTGCCTCCCTTCTCTGACCCTATTTCTTGAGCACTGCCTAGGTGAGCTGAGGTGCGTGAGCGCGCCTGGTGTGCCCCGGGGCTCAGCCCAAGTTCCCTAACACCGTCCCAGGTCGGCCTGCTTGGTGCTGAGGTGCATCCTCTGGGCCTCTCTGGCTGGTGCACTGCGTGTCCAGGGGGCTTTGCTCTGCAGGGAGGTGGGGGGCAGATCCCCAAGCCCAGCCCGGCATGCTGGTGGGGGACTGATGCAAGGGAGGCTCTGAGCCTTGCTCAGGGAGCTGAGGCCCGGGATTGGCTACAGCTGAACCAGTGACAGGGTTCAAGTTCAGGGCTGGGCCCTGGGGAGGGGTATGGGCAGGGCCTGGGTGGCGCGGGGGCTGGGAAATGGGTTCGGCACGGCTGGGGCTGGGGCCCGGGCTGTGACACGGAGGAGGACGGGCTGGAGCCACACTCACAGGCTTCGCTGGGCAAACTTCTTGCAGGGTGTCCAGGGCCGCCAGTGCCACTGGACGCTGAGAGGTGGGGGCACCCCGTAGGCTGTGCAGGTGAGGGCCTGACGGCTGTGTCGGGAGTAGATGCTGGGGGAGGAGGCCTCCTTCTCGTGGATGTGGGGGGGCACTGGGGGCACAGCAGTGGCTGGTCAGCTGGCCCTCATGCCACGCCCCCCGCCCCCCCATCCCTGGCGCACCGTTCACCACTAGCTCCAGGCTGATGTTGCGCCTCAGGCCGGCCTCGGAGTTCCACAGGGCGAGGGTGTAGACGCCCGCGCTGGCCTCCGTTACCTCCTTGAGCACCAGGGCGTGCGGACTGTGGCGTCCAGATACTGCCTTTCTGTCCTTGTACCTAGCCCAGGAAGGGAGTTCATGGGGCTGCGCAGACCCACCCCAGCCCCACGCTGGCACTCCCAGCACCTCCCAGTGGGAAGGGAGGGGGCAGCCAGGCCAGGGAGAGTAGCAGTGGTTATTGGTCTGGCAGTGAACGGCCTAAAGCTCTGGACATGGCCTCCAGGCCCCATCTGCCAGGCCTGACAACCCGTCCCTGAGGTCTGCAGCAGCACCTCTGGCCTCACCCCAAAGCATCTGTGGTGGTGCCACCAAGAGCAAGGTGACCGTGTCACTGCTTGAGGCAGCTGCCTTCTCTCTTCCTTGCCTGTGGCCTTGGCCCTGGCCAGCCTCGCTTGGCCAGACTCACCTGGCCCAGCCCAGGAGGGTCTGGGCTTTGGCTTCAGAGACCCTGTCCTCTTTCTCCCAGGCCAGGTGGAGGAGTGAGGGTGCAGTGCGCGCAGAGCTCTCTGCCTCTGCCCTTCCTTGAGCTCTCCACACGGTGGCCGCACTGTCCCCTTGCTGGGACACTCATTCCTGTGGCTGGGAATCTTCACCGCTGCCTCCCACCTTCATTTGGGTTGGGGTATATGCAGCCTCCCTGCCGTCCTTCTAGTGACCCAGCCCCACCTGCCCTGCCCCCATCAGCACGGTGGGTTTCACACCCGTGTCTGCTGACTGTCCATCTCCCCCACTGAGCTGTGCCCTGCGGGGGCAGGTGCTCCATGGATGTTTCTGTGCATGTGAGTCCCACATCCCATGGATGTCCCACGCCCCAAAGGGCAGCTGCCTCTGTGACCTGGGCTCTGGACCCTGTTTGGGGACCACCCTCTCTCGGGCAGGTGCCTCCCTCCCAGTGCTGGGTGTGCTAAGCCAGGGACGCTGTAGTGTGGCCTGGGAGAGACTTGTCCCTCAGGCAAAGACCGACAGTGTGGGAGCCGCAGGGGCCTGCTCTCAACTGTGACACCACAGCCAAGATCTAGAAAGGATGGGACTGGCCCGGAGTTGCAGGCAAGGCAGGCTGGGGCACAGCCAAGGCCATGTTGAGTGCCCGGCGCTGGTGCAAAGGCTGGAACCTGAGCCTGCCACGTGCTGGATCTGTGACCTTAGGCAAACCCCTTCACCACCCCAAGCCTCAGTGTCCTCGTCTGAAAAGTGGGGAAATGAAATGCACCTTGCTGGGGTCTCCAGGTCTAACCGCATGTTGTGTCAGCACCATGCTGGGCACCTGCCCAGCCTGCCTGCGTGTTCTCTAGGCCTGCGTTCCCCAACCCCCGAGCTGCGGACCGGTACTGGCCCGTGGCCTGTTAGGGACCCGGCTGCAGAGCTGCGCTGTGCTGCGCACCCCCGCCGTGTTCCATGAAACTCAGGAAGGTGGGGCGGTGCAGGACAGGAGCGGCCGGCAAGCAAGCGGAGCGTCATCTCTATTTACAGCGGCTGCTCTTGCTCGTATCACCGCCTTCCTCTCTCACACCCCCCACCCCGTGGAAAAACTGTCTTCCATGAAACCGTCCCTGGTGCCAAAAAGGTTGGGGACCACTGCTCTAGACCCTCCATCCACTCGCTGACTCACAGCCGTCACACAATGAGCCACATAAAGGGTGGCGCCGATGGGACTGTGGTGACCACAAGCATCCTGGGGCGGGTGACTCAGATGGGCACTTCCTGGAGGCAGGTGTTGGCCAAGTGAGAAGAGAAGGGCTGGATGTGGTGGGAATGTTCCAGTGGAAAGCTGTGCTGAGAGGCAGCCAGCTGCCTAAGGATTGGGCTGGACCCTGGGCGCAGCAGAGCCGGCCACCTGCGCAGAGCAGCTGCAGTCCTCTAGGAGCCCACCTGTGAGTGAAGCGCCAGCCTGCCCGAGTGCCCTTAGGACCCTGCCCCAAGGTACTGCAACAGGTGCCCCAGGTGGACTCCAAAACTGTGCCCTCAGAGGGAGGGTCACACCAGGCCCAGGGCCCAGTACCCTGGGCCCTCCCAGGAGCAGCCTGCTCCCAGCCTTGGGCTGGCGCAGGGGTCCCAGCTGTGGGCACCTGCACCTCCTCTTGCTCAGCACCAGAAAAAGCAGCCCTGCCAGGAGGCAGGTGCCCAGGCTGGAAGGGTGAGGCTCCTCGGGCTAGCTGGGGTAGGACAGAGTGGAGACACCTCCCGGGAGGCTGGGGCTCAGGCAGGAACGTCCTCCCCGATCCCGGGCTCTGCTTCCTTGTCGGTGCAACTGGGGCTCAGACTAGAGGGTGACCTGCCATGGCCGGGCTGTGTGGACGGCTCAGATGGCCTGAGGGTGCACGGCGGAGGGGGAGGTGCTGGACCTTCGAAAGCCTGCAGGAGCACGGGTGAGGGCAGAACCCTGGGCCTCGGCACACCCACAGCGGAGCCTCATCTTCTCAGCTGGCAGACCGGGAGCCTGGGCCCCAGCGGCCTGCAGGCCTCCTGGAAGCTCTTGCGCTCACTGTCATGCAGCCAGGGCCAGCCCAGGGCTGGCTCCATAACAATTTGTCAACCCCCTGGTGGCATCTCCACATTTCTGGATAGGACAGTCCTGGGAGAGGCAGTCTTGCTGGAAGGAGGCCTGGGGAAACTGCAGCCATTGCTGCGGGACAGGCCCTGGAGTTTGCAGTGCAGGTGGGTCTAGCTGTCAGGGCCTCAGAGATGCTGAGGGGCTGCAGGAACAGTTGGAGAAAGCCCCACACCATGCCACCACACCCACACATAACAGGTTCAACTTTAAACCTGTCACAGGTTGCAGCAACCTGGGTCAACCTTCCTTCTGGCTGCAGTATCGTATTATGTGCATGTTCCTTGCGGGCTCTCCTTGGAGAGGGTCCCCCCACCCTGGGTGTCAGGGTACAGGACTCAGGGAGGGCCAGGTCCCCACGTGGGTGTCAGGGTACAGGCCTGAGGGGGAGGATGCTGCCCTTCTCACCCCTTGGTCTGTCCTCCCGTGTGGCCTGGCAGGGTAGGGAGGGGAGGGAGCCTGGGCTGTTACCATTGGAACTCTGGCGGCGGGTAAGCTGCCAGCTTCACGGGCAGCTTCACCAGCTCCTCTCCTGCCGTGGCCTCCATGACTGGTCCCTTGAGCCACTCAACGCTGATAAAGGGCTTTTCTGCGGGACGAGAGGCACCCTCGTAAATCCAGGGCTGATCCGTCACTGACAGGGATTCCCAGCCACGACCCCGAGGCCCCGGCAGCCAACTGTCTGCAGACGGGGGCTCACTGTGCCATCTGGGAGCTGGGTAGTTCCTGTGCTCACGCCCCCTTTTTCCCTCTGGCCGGACTCCCCACACCCAGGAGCAACAGGACCTCTGGGCCAGGCCCACGCTGCACGAGGACCCTTGTTCCTCAGGCTTGATGATGCCCGACCACCGCCCCCCTCAGCCCGTGCTGGGCACGATGCCCCAGCCGCAGGCCGTACCGTGCACAATGACCTCGGTGCTCTCCCGGAATCGCTGCATGCCATTGTTGGCCTCACACACGTACGGGCCCAGGTCGTGCTGGCTGACATTCAGTATGGTCAGGATGCTGGACAGCTCTGTGTGCGTCTGCTGGGAGCGCCGCTCGGGCACCCACTTCCCCCGCTCTGCCTGCCGCACCAGGGGAGCCCAAGGTCAGTGGGTGGGCTCCGCAGAGCTACCCCCCAAGGCACATGCCCCAGCCCAGCCAGCAGTGGCTCCAGAAGCCTCGGACCCAGACTCTGAGTTTTCCTTGGGGTGGAAAACTTCCCCATCAGACTAGGGACCCTGGGTCTGCACGCCCTCCACACCGAGGCCACGGTCATTGATGGGGGCTCCTGGGGACAGGAAGGCATGGGCAGGAGGAAGGCTCTCCGGCAGGGCTGTTGACCTCACCTGCTTCCCTGGATAGTCCCAGTCAAAGGTGACGCCTGAGTTGAACTCAGCCCACACGGTGCAATTCAGGACCAGCTTCTCCCCGACCAGCAGCTCCAGCGACTTCTTGGGGAACAGCTGGATGTCATAGAGCTCGTTGCCTGGTGACACACGCACAGTGACTCCCACACCCTCCCAGGACACTGCACACATGGACACCCAATGCACACAGAGCACAGGGGTAGGCGCCGGACACCAGCGTGGCGGTGACAGCACTGTTACTGGGAATTGGAGTGGGTCCCTGTCCTCCTCCCAGGGCACCAGGAGCAATCACTGGGTGAGGGGCAGCTCCTACCTGTGATGTGCACGAGGAAGGGGTTGGAAAGGAAGTCCTGGCTGCCCCAGGTGGTCTCACACTGCAGGTACAGGGCGTCTCGCAGCAATGGTGTAGCCACCCGCATGCCCCGCCGGTCATCCCACACCACCTCCTGCCCGTCTGGCCACAGCACTGAGCTTTGCTGGAGGGATGTGGTCACTGTCAGCACCTGGCTGCCCGCTTCCTCCTGTCCAGACTGCGGCCACCTCTCCCAGGCTGGGACAGGAGGGCCAGATCCCAGGGTGGGGGTGGGGCTGTACCGAGCGCAGCGTGACGTTGAGGCCAGGGATGGACACCCGGCAGGGCACCCACACGGAGTCCTTCCTGTTGACCAGGAGTGTATCGGGCTTGTTGATGAACGGCTGCTTGAAGTCTGTGGAGAGGGAGCAGGCGTGGGGCAGGGGACGGTGGAGGTGGGCGCAGCCGCAGGAGGCCCTTTGGGGCTGGGTGGTGCTGTTCCTGCCTGCTGGCTGCCCCTTGGGCAGGTGCCCCTTCTCTCCTCCTGGGGTCGGTAGGCTGGGACTGGGAGTCAGGCACTGGCCCTCCCCCAGGACCCTGCGCGAGCCCAGCCTGCCTCCCTCGCCCTGGTGGCCTCACCTCTCACAAACACGTAGGTGCTGGCGGCCGTGGTGCCCTCGATGCGGGCCTTGATGTACTTGTAGTAGCAGCGGTAGCTGCCCGTGTTGTTGGCGTGCGTGTCGTGCAGCAGCAGCACCTTGCAGTAGGGCCTGGCGTCCGTGCCCTCGCAGTCTCTCACCAACCCCGTGTCCTCCCCGTCCTTGTCCTCTGTGGCCGGCGCCTCCTGAGCCCCTGGCCAGGCCCACTCGAGGGGGTGCTGCCCCCTGGCAGAGGACGGGAGAGGTCAGGAGGGTCCCCAGCTGCAGCCCAGGGGCTCATCCCTGAGGCGCCTCCCTCAAAGGCCATGCCTCGTCCATGCTGGTCTCACCTGGAGGACGGAACTGCCCGGGGCAGGGCACTCCCTGGGCCCCCAGGCCTCTACCTGTCTCCCGGGGCTGTATGTGGCAGGCTGGCCTGAGGAGAAGCCCAGGCCTTGATTCACAGCTGGGGCCACAGGGAAGATACCATCTCCAGGGCCCCAGTGTGCGGGCCTGGGGCCAGTGAAGGGCGGCTGGGGTGAGTGTGGGTGAGGCTGGGGAAGGGCTTCCAGGCATCCACGTCATGGGAGGGAGAGCCTGGCACAGCCTCGAGGCCACTCTGCCCCGGGAGGGCTGCCTTCTGGGCCCTCAGCCACCACCTCTGGCCTCGGGCTTCTGCCGCCTCCCTGCTGTTCAGCAGGAGGAACCCAGTACCTGCAGGAGATGGATAAGCTGTCGCTGGTGTCGATGACGTGCACCTCCTCTGTGATGTTCAGGGTCGGGGGTGTCATAGAGTAGCCGCTCACCAGACCTGGGGATGGACAGAAGTCAGCGTGGCACCGGGTGGTGAGTCCACGTGACGGTGGCAGGCCTTCGCCTTCTCTGCCCACGGGGCAGACCCTGCTCTGGGTGGGGGCCAGCTCAGGCTCTCAGAGGCACAGCAGGGCTTGGCCTAACCATAGGCCCCAGGGCAGTCCCAGCCCCCAGGCCCCAAGACAGCCAGAACCTCCACAGGCTGACCCCTGCCTGCCCCTGCAAGGGAGCCCTGACTGCAGCTGGACTGAACCCCAACCTCTGGCCCTAGTGAGCTGAGCTGCTGGCATGAAGGAGAAGGGGCGACGGCAGGCCCCTCCCTCCTGGACTTAAGACCCGCCCCACACACTCCCAGGCCCCCTGCCTGCCCTGCCATGACTTCACCCTCCCCAGGCACCATGGTGTCCACCTCACAGGTGTTCTCTGGCTCCGCTGCAGCTTCCGCCCACACTGGGCCCCTGGCTGCCCTGCCTCCTCTGGGGTCTCCCTGCCCGGGCCTCCCACCAACCCCCCGGGGCTTCCCACGGGGCTCCCCCTCTGACACACAAGTAGACCTGCCTCACCTGGGCAGAAAGCTACGCTCACCCCATGGCTGTAGGCTGACTGGGGCTGGGCTCCTGCCCTGCACCTCCAGCCCACCACGCTCCCCCCAGGGGTATGGGGTGGCTGTGTGCATATGTGTGCGTGTTGATAGGTGTGGGTCTCTGTGTGTGCATCTGTCTGTATCTGTGGGCCTGCATCTGTGAATCTGTGTGTATTTGTGTGTGACTTTGTATGTGCTTACATGTGTGTGCAAGCATGCCTGTTTGTGCCTCTCTGATATGCCAGCATGTGTGGGGGGTGGGATCCTGGTGGGGGTGGGAGCAGGCCCCGGGGGAGGTCTGGGCCTGGAACTCTGGCAGATGCATCCTGCCAGGACCATCCTGAGACAACAGGAAGGGAGGGCTGTGTGGCCAGAAGCCCAGGGCTGCGTCCTGTCCCTCCCCCCAAGTCCTTGTCCTCCTGGGGGGCACAGCCCACTATCCTACCCCAGCCCCTTCCAGGCCCACAGGCTTGAGCAGTTTGGGCAGAAGTCTGGCTCTTCTGTCCTCCCCAGTCCAGCTCCTTGAGGCCCCGGGGTCCCATCTTGCAGCTTATGAGTTGGGTGGAACCCTGGGAACCCCACGATAGCTGGGGGGGTCCTGAGCCACCCCAGGTGGCGGCACCAGAACAGCACACTCTGCACATCAAGATCTCATGTGGCATAATTCGGGCAACATGGCCACCAGTCAGTGTCTGCTGCCCACCGCTACCCGTCTCCCTCCCTCTGGGCCAAACCCCTCCAGGCACCCTGCACCGTGGGCCAGAGCTGGAAGGCCCTTACTGAGCATCTAGACTCACTGCACGGACAGGGAAACTGAGGCCCTCCAGCTGTCCTGAGACTCCGTGGCTTGCCTGGTCAGCTGCTGTGTCTCCTGCAGTCTTTGTTTTGCTTGGTTCCAGTGGCTGGCTGGCCTGGCCTGGGGCCCGCCCTGCCCTGGGGCCCGTCCTGCCCTGGGGCCCGTCCTGCCCTGGGGCCCCTGGTGGATGTGGGCGCAGCAGCAGGGTCTGGGCATTTGTAGCCCCTACCTTACGCCTCTGGGGCTCCCTCCTCTCATGAGGGAGGGAGGGGCCAGGAGGGGCTGGGAGGGGACCCAAGAGGGCACCTTTGAGCTGAGCTTCAAAGGAGAAGTGGATCTTTTCAGGGCACTGAAAGTGCCTGAGGCCACGCCAGGCAGAGAGACAGCTGAAAAGTATGTGGGTGCCCGAGTGGACGGTGGTCTGTCCTGCAGAAGAGGGGGAGGTGGCAGGTGGGCTGGACCTGTGGGGATGAAAGGGCCGTGCTGTCCGATGGCCCAGCGAGCGGTCAGGAGAGAGGCCAGGCCCGTGGGCGCCCTCACTGGGAAAAGCGCATCCCCACGGCAAGGTCTGGGTGTCGAGCTGGGCCTGGGAGGCCGTGGCTCCCTGTCTTGGAGGTACACATCTGGGCATACTTGCTGGCTCCAGGGCGATGGACACTGCCAGCCTGGCTTCCTTCGGTTGCTCCTTTTGCCCCCAAGATACAGCGGGACAGGCCAGGCCTCCGGCTTCATGTCCTGAGAGGCCCGGGGCCTCTCCCCACCCTCCCACAGTGCGGTTCTTTTCCCCATCCTGAACGCTTTGCCTCGTGCATCCTTTTGCCTGGGACGTCCCTCCTTCCTTCCTCCTCCCCCCACGGACTGCCCTCTTCGGGGTCTAGTTCACACGTCCTCGTCATCACTCGGGCAGCATCCGTCTGGTTGTCCTTGGGCCCCCACTAGAACACCTGTCAGACTGAACTGTGGCCGGGTGGCCGGGGGAGTGGAGCCAGCCTCTGGGAGCTTCCTCCCTGGGGGCCCCTCACCATCAAAGGAGGAGTCCCTGCGCTACGCAGCGCTGCCCATCATGCTTGCCAGCCCTCTGTGCCCATCTGGGCAAGCTCTCCTTCGTCATGGGGTGTCCTGACTTACTCCAGTGCCCCCTGCCTTCACCAGCCTCCCCTGTGCCCTGTGGTCAGCAAACTTTGCTGCAGACCTCCCTGCTTCTCTGATGTCCCCTCCTGTCTAACCTGAAGCCCAGCTTTCTCAGGACACCAAGAAGTGCCCCAGGGTGGTTACTGCCATCCACCTGCACCCTCCTGCTTCCCACCCACACCCCCACAGCAGCCCTCTGAGGCACTGCCCTCTGCCCACTAAAGCTGTCACCAGCAGCTATCCTGGTCACTTCCCGTCATTCTGCGCAGACCTAGCTCTTGGCCGCCATCCCCTCCCCACCCCACCTCCCGCCACTCCCCATGACTTCAGCATCCCCACGATGACTTGCCAGCATCCTGGCCTTGGTGGTCCTGTCCTCCTCTCTTGTCAGCCACTCCCTTCCGTGGGTGCGCCCTGGACCTGATGCCCATCTCCTGTGTGTCCCTTGCTCGGTGTTCTTGGCCCACAGTGGCTCCATCCCGCAGCCCCACCCCAAGCCCCCACTGCTCCCTCTTGCTGCTGCCCGTCCTGGTGCAGAAGGACCATGGCCTGTCACTCCGCTTGTTCCCTGGCCTCTGGCCCTGCATCTGACCCCATGACACCACCCACCCAACACCGCAGCACAAAGCCCCCTGCATGGGCTGCTGCCCCGTTTCCCTGTTTGCAGACGTGGCTCAGGGTGCACCCTCCTCCCTCACTCAGCATGGACAGAGCGAAACCATCAGATGTGGACACCTCATCTCCCTACATCTGACCCCACACCCAGCCTCTGACATTCCTGTTCCCAGAACCAGGCCCTCCCTCATGCCGGGGGCCCTGCCCTGACCTGGCTCTGAAGGTGATCCCTTTCTCTTCTGATCACTAGTTTTTTCCTAGGGGGTCATCTCCCACACTCCCAGCCACTGCCCCTCTTCCTCCCTACTTCCTGGCCCTTGCTCTGTGCCTGCCCCTTCCCTGAGTCCCCACCCACCCATGAGGTGCAGTCCCCAGCCCCTCAGACCCAGGGGCTTAGGGAAGGGTGCATCCGTGACCCCCCAGCACCCAGTGCTCCTCTCTCTTCTCCACCGCCCTGTCTCCGAAGTGTTCACGCACTCCCTGAGTCTGCCTCCAGCCCACACCCCTGCTCTCGACTCCAGCCTTAAGTATCCTGCTGCCCACTGACTCGGGCACCCCACAGACACCCGAGTTTTGCATTTCTGATGCTAAACTCCGGACTCATACTCCCCTCCCGGCCCCATCAAAAGCCCGTCCCTTGATAGCTCCTAACCCCACAGCTCCCCCCACCCCACCCCATCCGCCCACGACCAAAGCCTTTCGGGTTGGACACATCTCAGCGCAGCCCCTGCTCTCCTGGTGGGGCTGGCACAGCTGCACCTCCCCAGAGTGGCCTCCTGGGCCTGCTCCTGCCCTCCTGCGTCCCTTAGCCCCTTAGCGATGTTTTGTGCTCAAGTCCCATCAGTGACTTCCCACTGCACTTCCAGGACAGCCCAGCCCCTGACCCAGGCCTGGCCCTGCCCACCTCTCCACACCCTCAGGGCCCAGCCTAGCCTCCTGTCCACATGCTGCAGCTGCCGTGGCCTCATGGCTGGCGTCTTTCACCCTCGGGCCTCGGCCCAGACGTGACTTCCCACCCCTGTGGAACAGCTCGATCTCCCCCTCCTGGTGGCTTGCTCCATCCTTCTGGGGGCAACTGTAACGATTTATGTGTTTGCTTGTTTATGTAAGTAATGTCTGTCCATGTCCTTCGCTAGGCAGTGAGTTTCTGTGGGGTAAGGACCAAGATAGTTTTTTTTTTTTTTTAACACCATTGTACGCTTAGCACAGCACTTGGCACAGAGGAAAGACTCGGTAAATACTTGTTGAATGAATAAATGGATGGATGGCTAAAGTCTGGATGGATGCATGGGATGACGGATAATGGATGGATGGAGGAAGGATGGAGAGATGAGTTGGATGGATGGACAGACAGACAGATGAACAGACGGATGGATGGATGGATGCATGGATGGCTAAATGGACTTCTGAGGTCTTCCTTTTGGTTGGAACTGTGTCAGGCCCTGTTGTTCTTTTGGGAAAGATACTTCCAGTTGTAAAGGACTGGCTCCCCAGTGACCATGTGAACCCAGACTGCTCAGTAGCCAGAGCAGCTTCGGGCCGGAGGGCTGCCATGTCCAGAAACTCCATGACTGCCCAGCCCCCACCTGCAGCCCTGAAGAAGGCGCATCCTTCCTGCCGGCTGTTGTCTGTCTCCGCTGTCCTTCCCTTCCCACAGCAGGAAGCACTGTCATCCTGGCCCCTGCCACACTCCCCCTGCCTTCCTGTTCCTGGCCTGGGAACTGGCTTCTTCCTTCCCCTGGCCAACATGGCCCTGGCCCCCACGGCTGCAGCAGAGCGGAGTGGTTGGGCCAGGCACCAGGCCGAGGTCAGCGAGGCCAGAGTGCACACCTCCTCTCCTCGGTGCTGTCAGCAGCCCTGGGACACCCTCTGGCCTTGGGCCATGGGACCCTGGCACCAGCCACGGGCGCAGCAGACTATGGGAGCAGTGCACGAGGGTCCTGCAGCCTCCCCTGGGGCAGCACCAGCACCCCTCGGGGAGGGGCGGACGGGGCGGGCAGGGAGTCTGCGGGTAAGGCATTGGCCACGAGCTGGGCAGGGGGCGGCCAGCCGTCAGTGCCTCGTTTGACTCTCACAACATCCCGGCAGGGAGGGAGGGATCTGTTACCAAATGAAGAAGCTGGGGCTCCAGGACCCATGGCAGCTGTGCAGCAGCCCAGCCTGGCTGAGTCCGGGCCTGTCCCTGCCCGGGGCCAGGCTGCCTTCCAAAGGCAGAGGGCAGAGGGAGTCAGACCTGAACCTGGCCCCACCCCTCCTCTTAGCCCCCAGCTGTTAGCCTCAGAGACCCCCGCCAGGCAGGAGGGTCCACGCAGGAAGGCATGTGGCCGCTCGCGCCCCCAAGCCCCGGCTGCCTCTGCCACAGCCCTCCTGGCTCTGGCTACATGAGCGGGTTGGCTGCAGGCAAAACCCTTTACACTACTGATGCTATTTTTCAAGGTATCTTTCCTCCCTTCCCCTCTCCTCCCCCACCCCCAGCTTCCCTCCTCTCTTCTCCTCTCTCTCTGTCTCTCTCTGCAAGCCAAGAGAAGAAGAAGAAGAAAAAAGAAAGTATCTTTCCTAAGAAACTGAGGGAAAACCCAACCACACGCAGGAAGAGCTGCTACAAGAGAGCGAGTCTTGCTTTCGTCCCATGGATGTCTGAGTCTGTCCTCTCCCTTGGCACCAAAGGACGCTTGTCCTGCGTCCCTTGCTCTGTACAGAATTCGTGTTTTCTCAGAAAACCCTCACTGGGCCCACCTGCATGGGACTTAGGGACACACCCCAGGGTGACGGGGTCCTGGCCCTCCTTACAGTGCAGGGGTGAGGGCTGGTGGGGCGGCTTCTGGGGATCTGCCTTGAGATTGATTACCGAGCCCACAGGGAATGGCTAGGCCCAGGTCCCAGTACAGAAGGGCAAGGGAGACCCTTGCCTGCTGTCTCTCTGTCCCCTTCCCTCCTCTGCCACCCTAAGCACTGGCCTCCCTACCTCCCCACCTCCCCAGGAGCCTCCTCCCTGACTGGGCTCAGGCCGTGGCTGTGTCCTGTGTCCTCCTCTGCTGCCTGTGCCCAGCCAGCTGCTGCCCCAGCTCCAGGGCCTGTGCATCTGGCCGACGCTGGTGGCTGAGTGAACCGCCCCCACCCTGGTGCCAACCACAGCATGTGGCAGGTCTGTGTACTCAGGCAGCTCCTGGGGCTAGGATGTCATTGGGCCGTGGCTCTGTCCCCTGGTCCAGCACGGTTGGCACAAGGGTGACATGAGGAGCATCTGTGAGCATCAGGGCCCCTCCACACTCTGGTGGGCAGCGTGGCCCTGCCACGGCCACCCAGGGCTGGGCTCCTCTTTGCCCTCTCCCTGGGGTGCCTTGGAAGATGGGGCTGTGTGGCAGTCCCGCCAGTCGGACCCGTGCTCTGGCACAGCTGTGCCCAGGAAGACAAAGGCAGCTGGGGGCCAGGTGGGGCTCAGGATCTCGGGCCATTGGTCTTGGGGCTGGGCTGGGGGCACATCTGCACCAGCGCCCTCTCTCTGCCCTCCTGGGGCCAGGCCTGTGCAGAGACCTGGCGGGAGGCGGCAGGGGTGTTCTGTCCTGGAGCCCTTCCCGACCTGGCAGTCTTTGTGCCTCTAGAGCTCACCGGGCCATCAGTTTCCCACCTCCTACCTCAACCCTGCAGGCCTGGGATGGCTGGGTGTGAGGGGCTGTTCCCGGAGTGTGCTCAGAGCCCCCTGCACCTGGCTGGGCATCCCATGATGCCACCGTCTGGCTGTATGGCCTTGGGCAAGTCGTTTCCTCTCTCTAAGCTCCAGTTTTCCCATTTGTGAGGTACAGACTGTCCCTAGGATCTCTGGGACTCACAGACCACAATAACATGACAGCACATTTAAGAACCAGAGCAAGAGTAAACTGTCACTGGCTCACATACACTGGGTGCAACTCTGTCTCCTGCCTGATGAGTGCTTGGCTCAGCCTGGCTTGCCAAGCTGCTGCGTCTCACTGTGACCCTGTGCCGTGGTCAGAGCAGGGCAGGGAGGTCAGGGAAAGCCTCACTGATGGAGGGGTTCACATGAGCTGAAATGGGTTCTGCAGACTGAGTAGGAGCTTGCTGGCCCAGGAGAAGGCCACACAGGGCAGGGGAGTGTGTGCAAAGGTAGGGGTGCTGATGACCCGGGGACATCAGGTAGATGGGGCAGTTAGAGCATGGTGTGGGGTGATGAGGCCATGGAACAGGGCCCTGGTCACGGGTTCAGCCCAGGCCCCTGTGTGCTTGCCGAATGTCCCATCTTCCCTCGATGGTGGCACACCCGGGGCTCAACCCCACACTGTGCTCGCCACCATCCCTGACAGCTCTCCCAGTGTACCTGGGGACCCCGGCCCTCAAACCCAGACCACACCCAACACCGGGGAGGACAACTGGAGCTAAGGAGCACACAGCTGTCCACCCACCAGGTGAGCAAGTACCAGTGAGGACGGTGGTTCCCGGTGCTGGCGAGGCCGTGGGGAAGCAGGCAGCCACACGGTAATAATAAAAAGCGTCCAGACACTTTGGCCGCCAAATTCTGCTTATACCGATACATCCTGTTAGAACAACAAGTGCAAATGCGTACTTAGCACTTTCTGCGTGCAGCACGGTCTCACGCACTTGTACACGTGACAGGCCTCTGCACGCCCCCGAGACAGATGCTATGATTGCCATGTACAGATGGGAAAACTAAGGCACACGCAGGTTAACTCACCCGAAAGTACGTTACTATTAAGAGATTATCTTTGGGGGACAGGATTAGGGGAAGCTACCATTCACGCCCCAGATGTCTGCATTGTTTGCATTTCTGCAGTTTACAAAATGTAAAGGCCTTTTAGTGGATCAAACCATCTTTCTTCCATCAGCCTGGAAACGCTGCTCTCCCTCCCCCAAGGCTGGCTGTCCCAGTGGCAGTCACCCCACCAGGCATTCCTGACTCCATTCATCCCCCAGAGCCAATTGCCACCAGGTCACATTCAATCTTAGAGCTGAAATGCACTTTGCAGACTGAGTAGGAGTTTGCTCAGGAGGAGGGCAGCAAGGGCGGGGTGGCCAGGAGCGCCAGGCCCTCTCCTCTCCCTGCCATCCTGACCCTGCGCTCTGCACGCATGACGTTTGGACACCTTCTGGGGCTGCTGCCTCTCTCTATTCCTCCCCCAACACCACTGGCCTAGGCCTTACCCCAGGGTCAGATGGCCTTTCCAGAACACAAGTCCTTCTCCTTCCCCAAACCATTCCCTGCCTCTGTGCTCCCGTGGGTGCAGTCTGAGCGCCTCATCAGCCTCCCGCCACCCACGGGGCTGCTCCAGCCCTGAGGACTCTGCCCTCCACGTGTCATCTATCTGGAATGGTGTCCCCACCCTGACGTCTCAGCCCGGTGCTGCCTCCCCGGAGCCCATGCTGAGGCTCCCCTCCTCAGCACCCCTGCACTTCTCCATAGCTCTGTGTAGCGACTGGCTTATTGCATTTGCAATGCCTCAGTTCAGGGACAAGGGCTCCTGTTTATCTTTCCATCCTGGCCTTCCCAGCACTGGACGTGGCTGGTAGTTGACCGGTGACTGGCTCTGAGGATCTGAGGGACAAAAAGGACACCACATAATGTGTGCTTGGAGTGGGATGAGGATAAGGGTTGCCTTTCAATCTACCTGAAAGCCTGGATTCCCTGCTCCTGGGGGCATGCAGTGAGCAGGGTCGAAGCCTCCTAGTGCCCTGGTAGGCCCCCCCACTTGGGGCAGCACTCGCTTCTGCCTGGAGTCTCAGCATGCTCCCCAAGGGCTTATCTGGAGCAGGGGAAAGGCCATGGTCTGGGGTTGGGGTGTGCAGCGGGTGGGGCTGGGTGGACGCGGGGCTAGGGACCACCTTGGACTCCAACAGGAAGGGCCGGTACCACTAGTCCGAGAAGCTGGTGATTATCTTTGGGGGGCCGCTGCAGGCTCACATCTGTGTTTTAGAGCAGTCCCTTGGGGGCAGATGGAGGGAAATTTCTGGAAGACCCTGGAAGTACGGAGTGGTGGTGAGGGCGGGACCTGCTGGGAGCATGGGCTGCCTGAGCACCCAGCAGGGGCGGAGACAGGGAGGAGGGGACCCCAGCCGAAGCTGAGCTCCCAGTGCAGGACAGCTCGGTGCAGCCAGCTGTGCCAGGCTGTTATCCCGGCCTCCCTGGGGTCAGGGCTCTGCTCCCTGGCCGGCAGGACAAGCGGTGTTATCAGACAGCCCAGCTGGCTCAGAGATGGCCCCCCAGCGCTGCTAAATCGGGGCACCAGCTCCTGCTGCAGGAAGAGGGAAATGCAGGCAGGATGTCCTCTTTTGTGGCCGACAAGTCCTTTCCCATGAACCCCTGCTGACCTCACGGGCCACGTGGCGGGGCTCCCCCACTTGCTGCTGGACCCTTGACCTGTGCCTGCCCAGGCCTGGCCTCAGGCGAGGGTGGCCGGGCCTTGGGGGCCCCAGGGGCATGCCTGCTGTCCACCCTGCCCAGCACCCTGCGCCTCCTCCAGCAATGAATGCTTACACCTTCCTGCTCCCAGACTTGTCCCCTCGGTGTGACCGGAAAGCTGAGATCCCGGAGGAAGCCAGTGTCTGAAAAGGACTCAAACTCAGGAATCCCTGGCTCCAGCTGGACACGTCGGCTGCCTCCCACTCAGAGGTCGGCTTAGGGAATGCGAGAGGTTCTCTGAACCCTTCTCCTTAACTACCCTCCACTCCAAGGGGCATCTCAGAGGACTGTGGGGCACAGGCTAGCCCTTGGTGGAGAGAAACCTGCCCCATGGTGGAAAATACCCCCCACATAGCTGGAGGGGTATAAGCTAGACACAGAGAAGAACTTCCCCCTCATGGCTAAGACTCCACTTAATTTCCCTGAGTTCCCTGACTCCCCTCTGCCCTCCCACACTCAAGCACTCCCGACTTTCCTCCTTCCTTATTTGGCCTAGTTGCATCACCTGGGGTCTCCCAGGAAATTCTGCTGGACGCGTCCACCTGGAGGCCATGCCTCCTCCGCCCAGGGTCCCCATCGGACAAACTATCTCAGGATCTGCCAGGTTTTCTTGCGCTAGAACCCTCAGCCCTCCATCCCCCGTTACTAACTCTTCCACCCCTACTTTTTCTCCTGGGTTCGTCCACCCGCGATTCCCCGCGCCTGCCCTCCCTGGACAGCAGCCTCCCTGCTGCTGCTGCTGTAGCCCTCTCCTGTCTTGTCTCCCCCACCTCCCACCCACCCCCCAAGGCTCTGGCCTCAGCCAGCCACTCATTTGTCCACATTCGCCATCTGGACTGTCCTGCCTGGGCCTTTCCTTCCTGTGTAGCTCACGGCCACCAGCTGGGCCTCACTGGGGCCCCGGAGCACTTTCATCCCTGGGCTACAGATATCTGATGCCACGTCTGTGTTCCTGCAGTCTGGCACTCAGGAAGCCCCTGCAGGACGGGGCCGGGTCCAAATCCTCCCTGGGCCACCCTGAGCAGGCACCATGGCTGGCGGCTTGCACAGAACTGCAGTCTCCTTCCCTGGGTCAGGGTGCCAGGGTGGGGAGTTTGCCAGACAGTCCACTTGTCACACCTCACACCCCGTCTGGGGCCTGGCCATGCCGACACTGTGCTCTGTGGGGCAGCAGAGCCCCTTCAGCCACACTGGCTCTGTGCCTCAGGCTTGGTGGGTGCGCGAGTGGCACCAGCATGTGAGTTCCCCAGGCACCAAGGGAGGTGGGCCAGCCCCCACGTCTTGCCTGTATCCCTGTCTCCCCCACACACCTGTCCCCACCTGGCCCTGGTTCGGGGCCGGGATGAGCAGGATGGCCATGTATGACAGCCCACGGCAAGGGGAGTTTCCTCTGACCAGGCCAACCCAGTTTCCCAGCAGTCTCTGTTTCCCCTGATGTCCCTGAGCTGGCAGCCTGTGGTCCAGGGGTGCAAACAGCCTCTCTCTAGATGAAGCCCCAAGAGCCATCTGCCACTGGCCCTCTCCACAGGGACACTGCTGGGGCAAGACTGTGGAACTGGACCGGGACCCTGAGTCTTGAAGTCCAGCCCAAGCGCACAGCCCTCAGTGCTTGCCAGCCTGCACCGCTGCTGTGCATGGGGAAACTGAGGCACAGAAAGAAGGGAGGGGCGCAGCCTGCACCACTGCTGTGCATGGGGAAACTGAGGCACAGAGAGAAGGGAGGGGCCCAGTCCACACCACTGCTGTGCATGGGGAAACTGAGGCACAGAGAGAAGGGAGGGGCCCAGTCCACACCACTGCTGTGCATGGGGAAACTGAGGCACAGAGAGGAGAAGGGAGGGCCCCAGTCCGCACCACTGCTGTGCATGGGGAAACTGAGGTGCAGGGAGGATAGGGGAGGGGCCCAGGCCACACAGCAAGGGCTTCAGGGGCAGAGTCAGGACAAAAGTCTGGTTCTATGACCTACGGCACACTTTTAAGGGTAGCCTCAGGGTCCCCAGGCCTCTTACCTGCCTCCCACCCGGTGCCCTGACATCTGGCTGCACCTGAGTGTGTAGGCTTCTGTGGCAGCAGCCCCCTTCAGGCTGGAGCTCCCAGGGTCCTCCTCAGCCCGGCAGGGGTGGAGCAAGGTGCAAGGCTGAGGCAGGGGTGGTCTCTGTCTCCACTGGCATCTCCCTGACAACCACACCCAGGCTCAGCCTGGGACGACCCCATCCATGGCCCCTGCTAGCACCCTCTTTTTTCCCCTTCATAGTCTGGTTTGGTAGCAGTCACCTGCGCTCACTGCAGGGAATGGCCTCACCACCCTTCGCTCCTCCACCCCCCACTCTGCTCCGCCTGGGAGCACTAGGACGCTGGCCTCTCCTGTTTTCCTTACACCTGTGGAATGTTCTCTGTCTCCCAGGAGCCCCCTTCCTCTCTGCAGGGTCCACTCCTGGACTCTGCTCTCTCTCCAGCTACCCAGCCCAGCCTCCCTCCTGAGCCTCAGGCACTAAACCCAGCTGCCTGTCAAATGTCTCCTCAAGGTGGAGGTTCTCCCATTCCTCACCCCTGCAGCCCAACCAGGGCCCTATTCACCCCTACCCTACACTCATTCAGTCACTCAACAAACACATACTGAACACCTGTGAGAGCCCAGCCCTGGGCTGGGTGCAGGCAGGAGAGCAGGGAACAGCCAAGGGGCAGCACTCTGATCAGACCTGCCTGACTCAGAGGCCCAGACAGATGTCCTCTTCCCTCGTTCCCAGGTTCAGCCACACCTCCCTCCCCTCCCGTCCTCAGCCCTTCAGCCCGTGAAGGTAAAGGGTGAGCAGAGAGCAGGGCTTTTTTGTCTCTTACTTCGGGCCTCCTGGGGACCTTGGGGAAATCACATATATCCTCGGCCTAGGCTTCCCATGTGTAAAATGGTCTAACACTACCTGCGAGAATTAAGAGATGAAGCACGCAAACCCGGCATTCAGCCCTACGGCGTGCAACAATACCGAGGTCCGCCTTCCTCCCAGCACTCCTCCCTCCAACACCGGGACGGCGAGCCCCCTCCCACCCTCTGATTTCCAGGGACACCAGATCTCGCGTGCTCGCCCGGCTCATCCTCTCCTGCCCCCACGCTTCCTCCCTCACGTCTCTGCCCACGCCCTCGGCCCCCTCCTCGCCCTCCACGGCCCCGTCTCCAACCGCGCAGCCTCGCCGCCGGAGCCGCATTCCCGCGCAAACCTGACCCGGCCTCGCCCGTGCTCAAGACCTCTTCGCGGTGGCCTCCGCCTCACGGCCCTGGCTCCCAGTGGGCCTTCAAGGCTGCTGGCCCGTTGACCCGGGAGGCGTCTTCTGTGACTGGGACAGCTCGCGAGTTGTCAACTCGAGATGGGCCCTGAGTTCCAGCAGGCACCTGCGCCCTCTCCGCCGCCACCGCCCGAGGGCCCTGGCCTGAGGGAGGCGGACGCCCGCCCAGAGCGCCCTCTGGGGGACCGCCCGGCACGGAGCTCGCGCAGACGCCAGGCGTCGGGAAGGGAGCGCCCGCGTCCGGGCCGGGCGGGGGTCGCCGCCTCGGCGCTGGGCAGGGTCCCCGCCGCGCGCGGGCCGGGGCCGAGCGTTGCGGCGCGCGTGGGGTCGTGAGCGAGGGAACGGAGGGCCCAGGCTAAGGGTGCACCCGTCGGGGACCCGGAGGACTCCGCCCGCGCTGAGGCGCAATCCGGACGCCCTGCCCCTACCCCGGCTACCGTTCCCGCCGCCCTTTCTCCATCCCGGC
>NW_012152940.1:142533-143895 GCF_000956105.1 Propithecus coquereli | reverse complement strand
GCCTCCGACCGCCCCGGCACCTCGCGGTCCCTCCGGCCCGGGGCACGGCCAGCCCGGAGCAGAAGAGGACCCGCCCGTCCCAGCCGGCGCCGCCCTCCAGCCCCCTGGGCCGCCCCCGGCGGGCGGAGGCCGCAGGTAGCGCGTGTCCTTGTGCGCCGTGTGGGGAACCGGGCCTGGCGGGCAAGGGCGGACCAAGTGCGGCAGCGCGCACTTTTTTGCAGTTTCTTCACGTCATAAATACGTTTCGAGTGAGCGAAAAAGCAGTCCACGTAATTTAAAAATAGCAGCACATTAAATCTTCGACAGCGTTCGGCGGACTTTATCTTGCTGCTTACGCCCATGTGGCGGGCCCACCCTGCAGGCCTGGCCTCCGCTTGACACGTCCCCGGATACT
Source organism: Propithecus coquereli (assembly GCF_000956105.1). Classification (NCBI taxonomy): domain Eukaryota; kingdom Metazoa; phylum Chordata; class Mammalia; order Primates; family Indriidae; genus Propithecus; species Propithecus coquereli. The sequence continues at coordinate 143,501 of NW_012152940.1, read as the reverse complement.
GTGTGCTGAGATCATGCTCAAGTCCTTTTTCATTAAGTGACACTTCACTTGCTGACATGGCAACCCTCTCACAGACTTCCTTTCTCTGTTCAGTTTGTCTCTAGAATTTTCCTATCGAACAATAAATCCCGTGACGGTGCCTGGATCAGCTTCCCTGCCCTGCTGATGCTTCGCTCCGTTCCCCCCTCCCGCCACCCCCGCCGAAGTCCACTCGCACTCGCCGAAAACCAATACCGGATTTTTGGTGACCGTTACCAACTCTCTCAAGTACAAGTAAGAATCGGGTGTATTATAAGTTGGAATCACAAATCAGTGGGGAGAGTTTAGATAATTTAATGAATAATGTTGGGGAACTAGGCAATCAAACGGTAAATGAAGTGAGATTTTTTTTCTCAATTTCATATTGATTTTCTTCCATTTTTTAAAATTTTAAATTTATTGTGAGATATAACACACTTATGGAGAGTATATATCAGTGTATTATAAATGTGAATTTTTAAGCAAACACCTCTGTTTCCACCCCCCAGGTCAAAGGATCTAGAATGGCACTAGCATTCCAGAACCTCCCCTTCCCATCACAAAGCCCCCAAGTTTCCCACTATTCTGGCTTTATAATTATATATATATATGTACACATATGTATACATACAGGCAGTATATATACATATATACTGTTCTCTAGTTCTACCTTGGTCGTAAATTAAGGGTCTATATTGAGTAGGTCATTTTCTGGGCTTTGTCTAGTTGTCAATTTTTGTACCAATATTAACATGTCTTGATTGACCATAGCTTTATAAAAATCTTCATATCTGGAAATGTAAGTTCTTCCAACTTGTTCTTCGAAAGTTACTTTGCAATTCTTCATAAGTTGCATTTTCATTTAAATTTTAGATTCATTGTATCAGTTTCAACACACATGGGATTTGCTGGGATTTTGATTAGATTACAGTTAATCTATGATCAATTTG
>NW_012152940.1:131809-140918 GCF_000956105.1 Propithecus coquereli | reverse complement strand
GCCTGGCCCCAGAGCTTCCATTTTTAACTTGAATTATTTGTTTTTTTTCTGTTGAGTTGCTTGAGTTCTTTGTATATTCTGGACATTAATTCCTTGTCAGTTGGATAGTTTGCAAATATTTTCTCCCGTTCTGTAGGTTGTCTCTTTACTGTGTTGGTTGTTTCCTTTGCTGTGCATTTTAGTATGATGTAATCTTATTTGTCTATTTTTGCATTTGTTGTCTATACTTTGGAGATCTTACTAAAAAAAATCTTTGCCCAGACCAGTATCTTGAGGGTTTCCCCTATATTTTTCTCTAGTAGTTTCATAGTTTCAAATCTTACATTTAAATCTTCACTCCATTTTGAGTTGATTTTTGTATATGGTGAAAGACAGGGCTCTAGTTTCATTCTTCTGTGCGTGGATATTCAGTTTTCCCAGCACCATTTATTGAAGAGACTGTCCTTTCCCCAATGATTATTCTTGGTGCTTGCGTTGAAAATCAGTTGGCTATAAATACATGAATTTTTTTCTGGATTCTGGATTCTGTTCCATTGGTCTATGTGTCTGCTTTTATGTCAGTACTATGCTGTTTTGGTTACTATAGTTTTATAGTATATTTTGAAATCAGGTAGTGTGATGCTTCTGGCTTTGTTCTTTTTGCTCAGTGTCATTTTGGCTATTCAGGATCTTTTGAAGTTCCATACAAATTTTAGGATTGTTTTTTCTATTTTTTTGAAGAATGTCTTTGGTATTTAGATAGGGATTGCATTGAATCTGTAGATCGCTTTGGGTAATATAGACATTTTAACAATATTAATTCTTCCAGTCCACAAATACGGGATGGATTCCATTTTTTTGTATCTTCTTCAATTTCTTTTATCAGTGTTTTAGTTTTAATTGTGGAGATGTTTTACCTCTTTGGTTAAATTTATTCCTAGGTTTTTTTTTTGTAGCTATTATAAATGTAAGTTTTTTTCTTGATTTAATTTTAAGGTTGTTTACTATTGGCATATAGAAATGCCAGAGATTTTTGTATATTGATTTTGTATGCTGTCACTTTACTGAATTCATTTATCAGTTCCAACAGATTTTTGGTGGAATCTTTTGGATTTTCTAAATACAAGATTGTATCATATGCAAACAGGAATAGTTTGACTTTCTCCTTTCCAATCTGGATGCCCTTTATTTCTTTCTCTTGCCTAATTGTCCTAGGTACGACTTTCAGTGCTATGTTGAATAAAAGTGGTGAAAATGGTCACCCTTGTCTTTTCAGATCTTAGAGGAAAGGCTTTCAGGGTTTATTTTTGTTTTGTGCTTTTTTGTTGTTTGTTTGTTTTTATTTTTTTCCCACCCAACCCCCATGTTTGTTTTTAGAGACAAGATTTCACTCTGTCACCCCAGGTTGGAGTGCAGTGGCATGATCATATCTCCTTGCAACCTCCAACTCTTGGGCTCAACTGATTTTCCTACCTCAGCCTCCTGAGTAGCTGGGACTACAGGTGCATGTCATCACACCCAGCTAATTTCTCTTATTTTTTGTAGAGACAGAATCTCTCTCTGTTGCCCTGGCTGGCCTCAAACTCCTGCCCTCAAGAGATCCTCCTGCCTCAGCCTCACAAAGTACTGGAATTACAGGCATGAACCACTGCTCCCAGCAGAAAAGATTTCAGTTTTTTTCTCATTCAGTATGATGTTAGCTGTGGGTTTGTCATATATGGCTTTATTGTTTTGAGGTACTTTTCCTTCATTCCTACCTAATTTGCTGAGAGTTTTTTTTTATCATGAAGAGAGATTGAATTTTATCAAATGGTTTTTCTGCATTTATTGAGATATTCATCCAGTTTTTGTCTTCTCTTGATGTATCACATTTATTGATTTGCATATGTTGAACAAGACTTGCATCCCTGGGATAAAACTTGCTTGGTCATGGTATATAATCTTTTTGATAGGCTGTTGAACTTTGTTTGCTAGTATTTCACTGAGGATTTTTATATGTGTGTTTATCAGGGATGCTGGCCTGTAGTTTTCTTTTTTTGTTGTGTCCTTGTTGGGTTTTGTTATCAGGGTAATACTGGTCTCGTAGAATGAGCTAGAAGTCCTTCCTCTTCAATTTTTTGAGAAGAACTGGTGTTAGCTCTTTAAAATTTTGGTAGAACTTAGCAGTGAGGCCATCTAGTCCTGGGTTTTTCTTTATAAGGAGACTTTTAAATTACTGATTTAATTTTGTTACGTGTTACTGATCTGCTCAGGTTTTCTGTTTCTACATGATTCAATCTTCATAGGTTATATGTGTCCAGGAATTTACCCACTTCCTCTAGGTTTTTCAGTTTTCTGGCATAAAGTTGCTCATAATAGTCTCTAATGATCCTTTATATTTCTCTGATATCAGTTGTAATGTCTTCTTTTTCATTTCTGATTTTATTTATTTGGTTCTTCTCTCTTTTTTTCTTAGTCTAGCTAATGGTTTGTCAATTTTGTTAACTTGTCAAAAAACTAACTTTTGTGGCATGGGTCTTTTAAGTCTCTAATTGTTTATTTTTGCTCTGATCTTTATTATTTCTCTTTTTTCCTACTAATCTTGGGTTTGGTTTGTTCTTATTTTTCTAGTTCCTTGAGGTGCATCATTAGGTTGTTTGTTTGAAATCTTTCTGTTTTTTCGATGTATACATTTGTTGCTATAAACATCCTTCTTAGTACTTCTTTTAGTGTATTCTACAGGTTTTGGTATGTTGTACTACTATTTCATTTGTTTCAAGAATTCTAAAATTTTCTTCTTAATTTCTTTATTGACCCATTGGTCATTCAGGAGCATGTTATTTAATTTCCACGTATTTTTATAGTTTTCAAAGTTCATCTTGTTATTGATTTCTAGTTTTATTCCATTGTGGTCAAAAAATATACTTGATATCATTACAGTTTTTAAAAGTTTCTTGAGACTTGTTTTGTGGCTTAACATCAGGTCTATCCTGGAGAATGTTCCATATGCTAGTGAGAAGAATACATATTCTGTAGCAGTTGGATAAAATGTTCTGTAAATGTCAGGTAGGTTCATTTGGTCTAGTGTGTAGTTTAACTGCAATATTTCTTTGTTTATTTTCTGTCTGGCTGATCTGTCTATTGTTGAAAGTGGGGTGTTGAAGTCCCCTACTGTTATTGTATTACAGTCCATCTCCCCCTTTAGATGGGTTAATGTTTGCTTTATGTATTTGGATGCTCTGGTGTTGGGCACATATTGTTATATCCTCTTGCTGAATTGACCCCTTTGTAATTATATAATGATCTTCTTTGTCTGATTTTACAGTGTTTTGCTTAAAGTCTATTTTATCTGATATAAGTATAGCTGCTCCTGTTATCTTTTGGTTTCCCTTGGCATGTAATATTGTTTTCCATCCCTTCATTTTAAGTCTATGTATGTCCTTATAGGTGAGGTGAGTCTTTTGTAGGTGGCATATAGTTGGATTTTGTTTTTTTATCTATTCAGTCACTCCCTATCTTTTAATTGGAGAATGAATTCATTTACATTTAAGGTTATTATTTAAAAACAATTGCATAAATCAATAATTATAAATTATATTATTGGCCTTTTAACACATAAAAATGTGATAATATGTGACAATAATAGCATAAAGTAGGAGGTAGGGAATGGAGCTATATCCAAGCAAGAAAATGAAACAAGATAGTATATTGAATCTGTAAGAAGAAATTAAGTACTGAGAATGATAAATAAGTAGACTGATACTTAAATCTCTATAAACATATTTTTCTTTTCTTCTGTTAGCTTCTATAAAAGACATGCAATTATATAAAGCAATAATTATAACACTGTATTATTGGTTTATAACATATATAGATATGATATAGATGGCAACAGAAAGGAGGGAGAATAAATGGAGCTATATTGAAATAAAGTTTCTGTATTTTACTAGAATTGTTAGTATCAATGTGAAGTAGACTGTGATAGGTTAAAGTGTATAGTATAATCTGTAGAGCAACCATTATAAAATAACTAAGGAAATAGTTTAAAAATAAACAAAAGAGTTAAGATGATATGTTAAGAAGATTTCACCTAATATAAAAGAAGGTAGCAGAAGGAGAAACAGTAACATCAGCAATTGTCCTACACATTCCTCCCTATGGCATATAAGCCCTGGGTCTCAGGGATAATGGCACAGAGATCCATCCTCTGGCAGCTGCCTGTCATGGCTTCTGTTCATTAAGTCCCTGTGAAATGTTTCTTTCTGAAAAATCGGATATGTCAGCCTCTTTCTTTGGCCTCTCAGCTTCCACAAAGCTTGGGGGTAGGTTTGCATAGATCTGGTCACTGTGAAACACTAGGTTTAACATTTGAAGAAACTTCCAATCTGTTTATTTCAAAGTGGCTGCTTCATTTTAAATCCCCACCAGCAACGTATGAAGATTTCCGTTTCTCCACATCCTCATTGACAGTTATTGTCTGTCTCCATCTGTAGCCATCCTGGCAGTTGACAAATCATATTTCATTGTGGTTTTAATTTGCATTTCCCTAATGACTGATGATACTAAGCATCTTTTCATGAGAGAATTGGCCACTCATATTCCTTCTTCAGTGAAATACCTATTCAAATAATTTGCCTATTTTTAAATAGGGCCATTTGTCTTCTTATTACTGAGTTTGAGTTCTTTATGTATTCTGGATACAAGTCCCTTATCAAATAAGTTGCAAATATTTTCTCCCAATCTATGGCTTGTCTTTTCATTTAATTGATGGTGTCTTTGGAAGCACAAAAGTTTTGAATTTTGATAGTCTTTTTATTTTGTGCTTTGATCATGGATATGTCATTTATTAAGAACTGGTAAAGAGATAATATTCAAGAATGGAATATATTCCACATATGACTTAATATGATTTAAAGCAATCAGTATATAATGGCATTATCTTTTTTAAAATCTATTTTTAAGTAAATATTCACTTATGTATATCTTTATTCTTTTGTAATTTCAGCATGTTATTGGGGTACAAATGTTAGGTTATATATATATTGCCTTTTGCCCCACCCGAGTCAGAGATTCAAGCATGTCCGTCCCCAAGATGGTGCCCACATCAGAAGCTTGCTTAGTCTTGTTGTTTCAGATCTTTTTAAAATTTATTTTATTTCAGGATATTATGAGGGTACAAAGATTTTGGTTACATTTTATGACTTTGCCTCAACCAAGCGAGGATTAGAGGCATGCTCTTCCCCTCTACAATGCTCACCACGTCCATTAGTTGCGAGTTTACTCCACCCCCCCACCCCCTAATCCCTGGAGAATATTACTACCGTGTGAGCACCATAGTGTTGATCAGTTAGTGCCAATTTGATAGCGAGTACATGTGGAGCTCATTCTTCTGATTTTGTGATACCTCACTTCGGAAGATGGGCTCAAGCTCTATCCAGGAAAATATAAGAGGTGCTAGATCACCGTCATTTCTTGTAATTGAGTAATATTCCATTGTATACATATACCCAATTTTACTAATCCACTAATGGATTGACAGGCACTTGGGTTGTTTCCACATTCTTGCAATAGTGAATTGTGCTGCCATAAACATTCCGGTGCAGATGTCTTTATTATAGAATGTCTTCTATTCCTTTGGGTAGATGCCTAATAGTGCTATTGCTGGATCAAATGGTATTTCTATTTTTAGCTCTTTGAGGTATCTCCAAATTCTTTTCCACAGAGGTTGCACTAATTTGCAGTCCCACCAGCAGTGTAAGAGTGTTCCTATCTCTCCACATCCTCGCCAGCATTTGTTGCTTTGGGATTTTTTGATAGAAGCCAATCTCACTAGGGTTAGGTGATATCTCATTGTGGTTTTGACTTTTAATTTAAAAAATTTCCTCTAAACATCTGGGATAATTCCATTCATGTTGTGGTAGCGTATAAAACTCCATCATGAATTTTTCTCTTATTTCATGTTAGAAAGGGCTTTGAAGGAAGCATAGCAGATTGATAAAAAATTGAGTCAATATTGATAAAATCGTTTAAAGTCAAACTCCCTAATTTTGGAATCCTTTTGCATGTCTCGTTAACGGACAACCTTTTAGATGTCGGGTTGCACGAAGCCCCTGGGAAGAGCAGAGGGTGTGGGCAGCGACCCTGGCCCGGCGCGTCCCGCGGCGCGCGGGGGCAGGGGCGGGCGCGGACCCCGAGCTGCCGCCTCCAGTGGGCGCTGTGAGGCCTGAAGCCCGGAGCCTCCGCGGTGCCGCTCTCCGGCCCGGGGTCTCGCTCCCGCCCGCGCCCGACGGGAAAAGGGCGCTGCGCCTCCCAGCAAGCAGGCGCCGCCCTCCGGCCGCCCCGCGCGCCCCCCTTCGCTCCCGCGTGGCGCGGCCGCGTCCCGGCCCGCGCTCCGGCAGGGCGCGCCCTGCTTCGGGCCGGTCGGCAGCTAACGGACACCGCTCCGCGCCGTCCACTCCGTCTGAAGGACGCGACCGTGCAGAGCCGCCCCCATGGGCAGTTACCTCAGCCGGGCTCGCCCGTGCCCGCCGTGGCCCGCTCTGCGTGGCGGGGACCGGCTGGAGAAGCCCGGGCGCCTGCGGCCCGCGCACGCCCGCCGTGTTCCCCCCGCCTCCCGGGCTAACTCGGCGGCCTGGTCCCTGGCGCTGACCCGCAGGCTGTCTTACGAGGACCGCGTGGCTTCACCCCGTCGTCGCCAGCACCGGCGGCGGCTCCTTGTGGTCCACAGGCAGCGATATCCGATGGAGCGGGCCCGGTGTCTGCACCTGCGCGTCTTTTCCTCGGCGCCCTGGAGGGGCCGTCAGCACCAGCCGGCGCTGCCTGCTTCCAGCTCCAGGATGCTCTGCACCTCCGTGATCCTGAAGATGGCATCTGCTAAGGGCAGACTGACGCTGCGTGTGGCTCTGGAGCAGTCGGTCGTGTATATATGGCCCTCACTCGCGGACCACCTCTCAAACCCTCATGCAAAGGAGGCCCTGATGAGGGCCCTTAGAGAGAGCACTCAAGTGCGAGCCGAGGAGGAGAAAGCCCTGACCACCCCGGGTGACAGGAGGAAAGCACTAGCAGAGCACCAGGACGGCCACATGGCCCTTGAAAGGCAGGACGGTCCACGAAGGGGCTCAGATGGCAGGGGGAGTGCACAGTCTGCATTTCAGAGCCTGATGGTCAACGGAGTCCTCTCTTCCTTTGTGCCCAGGCCTGGGCCTCTGAAGAGAGACTTCTGGTACAAGAACTCAGCAAACAGCCTGCTAAGGAAATCCCAGACCTCCTTCACAAGCACTTGCAGCAGACAAACTGCCATCAGCAGTTCATACAGTTCCACTGGAAGCTTCCCACTGCTGCAGAAGAGAAATGGTGCAGGCGCCACTGGGTTCCCCAGCCCGGCCGCATCCGGTTCCCAGGTGACAGAAGAGAGCGCCAGCGAGGAAGGCCGGCAGGCTAGCACTGTAGCCTCAGTGGCACCACAAAGGAAGATCAAGCATGAAAGGGTTGTAGATGCTCCCTCAGGGCAGAAACAAAACCTGAGGGATTGCTCTCCTCCATTTGACAGTTCCAGGCCCCAGAAGCGCAAGATTTCTCTGCTGCTTCCCTGTAGAAGAAATGACCCGCTGATCCTGCCCTCACCCCCCCAGCTAGGTTATCGAGTCACTGCTGAAGACCTTGACTTAGAGAAGAGAGCAGCCATCCAGTGCATCAACCAGGTCTTGAAGGGTAAGACTGAGGCCATATCCACCTGCGGGGCCGTTCAGCCTTTCCTTTCTTCCACTCTGCCGGCTTCCAGGGCTTTCTGCACCAGTCCCCCTCCAGTCTCAGCACTCAGTTACAGTGCAAGTGCTTCAGGAAGATCGCAGAACTCCCCAGGCCCAGGGGCCTTCCTATAATCTGCTGGTGTGATTGCCTCTGTGGGCTGTTTGTTCCGGTTCTCCTCTTCACTTTGCTTGGCCTAGCTGTAAAGAAATTGGTTCCCATTCCCTGGCCCACCAGGAGTCTGTTCCCCATACTTTGCTGCTTGGCTGTTGCTGGTTCCTTGGTCAGGCTTTGCAGGAGACAACCGTGAGTCTAGCTTTGCTCTTGAGGGAGCCCAGGAGACCCAGTCAGCCCAGGGAAGCTCTGGTGGACCCAACAAGATGGTCAACTCTCCCTAGAGAGATAATGTTCTATTCCCATCCTCCTTTCTGCCGATGTGCCCCAAAGGTTGGGTGGCTGGAGCTTGTTAGCCTGGCTGACCCCAGTGGTCAGGATCCTCACAACAGCAGAGGGGAACTTTGGACAAGTTTTCCTCCACGCAGGAGAGGGCAGGATACCCGCTGCTGCTGCAGTTGCCTCTTCCTGCCTCTCTCATTTGCTTAATTGGGCCCTTGTCCATCTTTCTTACACAAAAAATTATGCACACACAGAGGAATTTTTGCTTACTTACCAAATGTTCATGTGTCTTTTCTCTTTGAATTAGTAGTGGAGGAAGAACTGAATTATTAATATATGTGTGGTGACACGTTTAGCGAGACTTAAGTGTGGCCCAGAGAATAGGACAGTCATCACACTCTCTGGCTCTAGGTACCGACTCCTGATTTCTGCATCTTCAGTGTATGGGATGGCAAGCCATGCACAGGCCTCTTCCTTCTGCTTCTCACCTGCCCACCTGACCTCCCTGTGGGTTAGATCTGTGGTCCCCAACCCCCCGGGGCCCCAGCCTGGTACCCGTCTGTGGCCTGTTAAGAACCAGGCTGCACAGCAGGAGGTGAGCAGTGAGTGAGTGAGTGAAGTTCATCTGTATTTACAGCCTCTCCCCATCACTCACATCACCCCCTGAGCTCCGCCTCCTGCCAGATCAGCGGTGGCATTAGATTCTCACAGGAACACGAACCCTACTGTAAACTGCACATGCGAGGGATCTAGGTTATGTGCTCCTTATGAGAATCTAATGCCTGATGAGCTGAGGTGGAGCTGCTGCAAGTACAGATTATCATCAGCAGCGAGGTTTGACTGCACAATAGATGTCATGTACTCGAATCATCCTGAAACCACCCCTCCCCGGTCCGTGCAAAAATTGTCTTCCATGAAACCAATCCCTGGTGCCAAAAAGGTTGGGGACCACTCTTCTAATTCACTCAGGCTCTTATTTTTTATTAATATTATTTCATTGTTTCTGTTC
>NW_012152940.1:112646-113259 GCF_000956105.1 Propithecus coquereli | reverse complement strand
GGCTCAAGCGATCCTCCTGCCTCAGCCTCCCGAGTAGCTGGGACTACAGGCACGCACCACCATGCCCGGCTAATTTTTTCTATATATTTTAAGTTGTCTGACTAATTTCTTTCTATTTTTAGTAGAGACAGGGGTCTTGCTCTTGCTCAGGCTGGTCTCGAACTCCTGACCTTGAGCGATCCTCCCGCCTTGGCCTCCCAGAGTGCTAGGATTACAGGCGTGAGCCACTGCGCCCAGACTTACATGAATCTTATCAACATGTTTATAAACAATTGCACATTTTTTCTTAATTTTGCTATGATAAGGAATGCTTCTGTATAATCCTTCATCATACCTTCTCCTACTTGTCAGAGTCTTAAGGATAAATTTCTAAAAGTGGAATATCTAGATCAAAGAGGATGCACTTTTGAGAAAGACTTTTGATTCCTAGTGCCAAAGGCTCCCAGGGCGAGCGGCCCACTTTCTTCTGGCCCTTTAGAGCAGCACCGGTTTCCGTGTGCTCCCGCCAACACCGGGCGCTGTTTCTCACGTTTCTCAGTCTGCTCGGAGAAGCAATGTCCCGTGCTCCGATTCGCTCATAGCTCTTCATGCCCCGCGGCCTCGCGCTCTGCCT
>NW_012152940.1:109631-112596 GCF_000956105.1 Propithecus coquereli | reverse complement strand
TGCTTACTATTGAGAGGCACCAGGAAGTACTTTGCAAAACATCTTTCTATGTGATCTTTACTTAATGATTATTTTATTTCCTTGGAATGGATTACCAGGAAGGAGACTGGGTATAAGGGTGGATGTATTTTAAAGCTATTGGACATTGCAAAATTGTTTTCCAGAAAAACTGAAACATGTTTCCTTCTGTAACAGATGAGAGGTCCCATTTTCCTGCATCATCCCCAGAAATAGGACTTAGCACTTGTACCCATTCGAAGTAGCCATTGACTAGGGGAGGTGGGTGGGCGAACAAGTGGCCACCCATTCATTCCCAAACCTAAAAGGACTTAGGTGGGCGTAGGAACTCTTCCTGAGAGCTGCATGGGCAGAAAGGAAGGAGGCTTGGGAAGAGGGGATTATGACACCCGTGCTAAAGTTCTCCGAGGGTCCCTACAGGGCTCCCGTGGAAGCGAGTGAGGCCCTCGAGGGCCAGAGGCCAGAGTGGGCGGCCGGCCGGCAGGCTGAGCAGGGCGCTGACGCTGCCTCTCTTGACTTCTGCCGTGAGACCTCCGAGGTCCGCAGCGGGCCCAGCCGGACCAGGCCAGGGGGTGCCGCGGGCGGGGACTGTATCTGTAAGTGGGGCGCCTTTCCCGTTAAAAATGAAAACAAATCTGTTTTATTGGGGGTGGGAAATCCAAGCAAGAAGGGGCAGAATTTGGCAAGAAAGAATGGGGCCAGGACAGGCAGAAACTTGAAAGAAACCACGGGATCGTGGAAAAGGACGCAGGAATGGGGAGACGCGGCAGCAACCAGGAGCCAAACCCGGCTCCCTGCGGCGCGGTCCCCGCCACCCCGTCTGCGCGCTGGCGGGGGCGGGGCCCGGGGAGGCCGTCCTGCTCATTTGCATACGCCCCGCCCCGCCCCGCCCCGCCCCGCCCAGCGTCCGGGCTGAGCTCCCGCCGATTCCTGCGTCCCGAGTCTGCCCTGCGCCAGGGCGCGAGGGTCTGCGGCACGGGTGCTCCCGCCGGAGCGGGACGCGAGGGGGAAGAGGGCCGTCCCAGGACTGCGACCCCCTTTCCAAAAGCGCCGGGCTGCATGGACACGCCGAGCAAACCCCTTTCCAGAGCGTCTGAAAACAGAAAAGCGGAGAGTTTGTAGAAGAGGCAATGCGGAGGCGTCGAGCGAGAACCGGGCGAAAGGAGCGAAGGAGCAACGCCGGGCAGAGGACGGGCGTCGGAGCGCGAAGAGGTCAGCACCGAGAAGCGGGGTGCCGCCGCCCCACTCCGCGCCGTGCGGCAGCCGCCGGCGGGGGGTTCCCGGTGAGGGCGCCCGCCCCCCCCGCGGGAGTGGCGCGTGGGGAGAAGGGGGGGAGGGGCGAGGGCCTGGGACGGTGACCAGGGAGGGCGTGGGCGGCCCCGGGGTTCACGGAGGTTGGGGCTCAGCCCCGAGGGAAGCAGGGGCGCGGGGAGCCCCGGGAGGGGCCGGAGAGGGCTCTTCCTGCCTGTCTGGGATGAGAACACTCTCCCTGGAGGGGCTCCCAGAAGGGAGGCACAGTCCATGCCTGGGTCCTGTATCCCTCAGTGCCCTCAGGGACACTCCCAAAACTTGTGGCTGGCATCTATTTCAGCTTCTCTCCCCTCTGGAGGGAAGAAAATGGGGGAGGCAATGAGAGAGGACCAGGTGAAAGGACTAAAGGCCGGGAAGAGGGATGAACCCGGGCACAGGACAGACCTACGTGATTCAAAACATCTGAGAGAAAAATGCAAGATGTTTATAAGGTTTTGAAGCCAAACACTGTTACTCAAACTTCACTGCAGCTCGGATGCTCTCTGGTCCCCTCCACCATCTCAATCCAACAGGGCTCCCGCTGGCAAGGCAGCTGCTGGCCGGCAGGCAGGGCCTGGGGCTCTGCTGGGTCTGGGTGGAGAGGGGCTGGCCGCGACCACCCTCCCCAGGCCGGTCCGGACCCTGCTGAGCAGGAACAGAGAGCCTTAGCAGCAGATCAGAGGAGATGGAGATCCAGGTACCTGGAGAGGAAGGACAGGGCATCCTTCCCAGTGCTCCTGGGAGGATGTTTGAGTCTCTGATTGCCGCTTTAATGAATTACCACAAATGTAGTGGCTTAAAACAGACACTCATTCTCTTGCATTAATAGTTCTGGAGGTCAGAAGTCCCAGTTCAGGGACCCTGGGCCTCAGGTGAGTGACCCAGGGCTCCAGTCCCCACAGCTGCCCCTCTTGCTTCCTTTCCTACCTTCTCCTCTTGCACCTTCCCTCCACTTCCCTTCACAGACATTCTCACTTAGACCATCCCAGTCCCCTCTGTCCTTCGCTGTCCTGGTCCTTTTCCTGGCCCCTTATCTTTAAGGCACCCATGTAGTTGTTCTACAGGGGGTGGACTTCCGGGCCCAAAAGGAGTTCTTGGGGGGGGTTGGGCTTGGGTTTTGGGGTTCCGGGGGGGGGTTCTTCCCGTTTTTCTTTCGTGGGCGCTTCCTGCCCGGGGGCGGGCGCATCAGGGCAGCATCCAGGCCACAGAGCGCCAAATCTCCATCTCAGGTCTGGGAGGGCCGGCTGTCGAGGACGTCCCTTCACCTTCCCCCAACGACCTCCAGGTGGAACTGCTGCGTCCTCTCCTTCATCTCTACCCCTTCTCCTCAATCCCGGCTGCAGCGCCTACAGCCTTCCCAGGGAAGTCTGCGCATCCCTCCATTCTGGGCTAGCCGAACCTCCGCAGCTCGGGGGGACTGGGTGCCCCGCTCAGAGGCCGCAGGAAGGAAGGCCTTGCCCAGGAGTCAGTGCTGCCTGGAGGTGAGTGGCTGGCTGGGAAGGGGAGGGATTCCCACCAGGTCCCCTGGTGGGATGGTTCTCAAGGCAGCGGATGCCAGGGGCTGCTGCGGAGGCAAAGGATGCCCCTCCTAAGTCCTGCGGGGGCTCACTGAATTTAGCCTCCCAGCAGGCACCTCACTAACGGATGAGTAGTAATT
>NW_012152940.1:104479-107896 GCF_000956105.1 Propithecus coquereli | reverse complement strand
GATCCTCTGTTTTCTTATATGTAAAATGAGGATGTTCAGGAAAAGTAAAGGTTGCAGAGTGCTTTTGTGTGTCCTCTGTGATGCCATGTGCTTTTTACCCTCAGTACCCGTTCATCCCTCTTTTTGTAATCACTATTATTTTTGTCTTTTACAGATGATGGAGCTAAGACCCAGAGCAATTAAATAACTGTAGGACTCAGCCTGAGCGCCTAGTCTGTACTCTGCACCGGTAGTGCAATGTCCTATTCCACGCAGGGTCATTTTGATACTTAAACAAGATAATCATCTGGAGTGCTAGCTGCAGTGTCTGACGTACGCTTCAGTGTTGGGTGCTGCTGTCTCTTACCATGACTGCGACCCCCTTGTCAGCCCCAGCTATGGCCCACACAGCCCCTGAGAGAATCCTCAGGAATTATGGGTCTGTGGGCCTGTGATTAGGGGTCTGAGCTGGTCTGTGGAAGTCAGAGATTGGAGGGCTGTTCATATAATGATTCGAGAACATGGGGAGGATCAGTATTTAGAGGTCTTCAGGAATTAGGCTTCACTGGAGGCAGGAACTAGGCCGACTGGGCTTGGGGACCAGTGATTATTTCCCTGGGGGTCAGTGGGGTCAAAAGAGGTGGGTGCCCCTCCTTTTAAAATGTAGCTTTTAAAAAATCCTCTTCCCCTTTCTCTCCCTGCCTTTTATCCAATGTTAAAATTTCCCATATGAGTGTGTATGTGTAAACATACAGCCAGAAGAAGTTGGTTTTACAGGAGTGGGATTATAATGTATTCATTTCTCTACATTTCACTTTCCTCCCTTAACAACACATCCAAGAGATCTGTACCAGTCAGCCGATAGAAATCTAGCACATTCTTTTAAAACCCTAATCTTAACTCTGGGGCACTAACCCAAACCCTAACCCTAGGGTTTTGGATCTAAGGCCTTTAACCCTAAGGCTGTAACCCAGAGGCTTTACCCAATCCTAACACCAGCTGTAACCCTAGGACCCTCATTGTAACACTAATCCTCATTCCCATATCCTACAAACCCTAACTCTTAACTCTGAGGCCCTAATCCATGGTGAAATAAACTCCTATTCACTCTGCTGCTTACTATTTTTTTTTTTTTTTTTTTGAGACAGAGTCTCAACTGTGTTGCCCGGCTACAGTGCTGTGGCGTCATCCTAGCTCACAGCAACCTCAAACTCCTGGGCTCAAGCTATCCTCCTGCCTCAGCCTCCCGAGTAGCTGGGACTACAGGCATGCGCCACCATGCCCGGCTAATTTTTTCTATATATTTTTAGTTGTCCGATTAATTTCTTTGTATTTTTAGTAGAGATGGGGGTCTCGCTCTTGCTCAGGCTGGTTTCGAACTCTTGAGCTCAAACAATCCGCCCGCCTCGGCCTCCCAGAGTGCTAGGATTACAGGCGTGAGCCACTGCGCCCAGACTTACATGAATCTTATCAACATGTTTATAAACAATTGCACATTTTTTCTTAATTTTGCTATGATAAGGAATGCTTCTGTATAATCCTTCATCATACCTTCTCCTACTTGTCAGAGTCTTAAGGATAAATTTCTAAAAGTGGAATATCTAGATCAAAGAGGATGCACTTTTGAGAAAGACTTTTGATTCCTAGTGCCAAAGGCTCCCAGGGCGAGCGGCCCACTTTCTTCTGGCCCTTTAGAGCAGCACCGGTTTCCGTGTGCTCCCGCCAACACCGGGCGCTGTTTCTCACGTTTCTCAGTCTGCTCGGAGAAGCAATGTCCCGTGCTCCGATTCGCTCATAGCTCTTCATGCCCCGCGGCCTCGCGCTCTGCCTGCCGCCGCCGGTGCCATCCGCCTTGGAGGCGCTCCTGCCGGCGTGGAGGCCGCCGCGCGTCGACCACAAGGAGACACTTTTCCCCGTCGCCGTCCTGTGGTCACAAACTCTCCAGGACCCTCCGCCGGGAGTCTGAGCGGGGGAAGGGCCTCCGTACCCTGGGCCGGGGACCCAGGTTTCCAAGTCATTTTTGTTGCCTCCCGCTCGTCGGGTCAGTTGGAGCCCGGAGGGGGCCCGCAGCGCGGCCTGGCGCGAGCGCGTCGGTCTTGGCGGCGCGGAGCGAGCTGGGGCGGAACCGCCCCGTCCGCCAGGTCTGGGAGGGCCCGCGATGGCGGCGCGCAGGACGCTGCTCCGGAGCCGTCAGCTCCGGGCCCGAGTGCGCACAGGCGGCCCGAAGGAGCCGCGGAGCCGGGGGCGCGGGAAGCAGCCGCTGGGCCCCGCCTCCCGGGCCTGGGGACGTGGGGTCCCGCACTCGCGCCCGCTCCCCGCGCGCAGAGGCCTCCCCTGGGGTCACTCCCGGCCGTGGCTTCCCGCCGGAGAAGCATCGGGATGTGGAGGGACCCGCTGCGACAAGCCCGGGTCTGACCCCGCCCCGCGGGGGGAGGGGGGCGCTTCCTGGCACGTTTCTCTGTGTCCGCACAGGGTGCCCAGGAGAAGGAGCCTCCCAGGGCCCGGTTAGCTTGCTCAGTTGGCAAAGATTATCTCCGTGACCTCTAGCCAGGCTCCTCTTACCCTCTTCTCCACTGGCCTCAACCTTGGCCTATAAAGACTTGAACAAAACGGAGTTTCTAGCTGCTAGAAGCCACATCCCTAGGATGAAACTGCCCCCCCACCCCCGACCCCATAAATGTGCCTGCCTGGGGAAACCCTAGGCCGCCAAAAGAATTTACTGTTTGTTCCAGCCAGTACGTGAGCACAGAGCCTCTTCTCCCAGTCTTCGTGGGAGGATAGAATCCTAACTTTGGCCATTTCCAGCGAGAGCAGGCACAGCTGGCCCCGCGGCATTTACACCAACCCTTGGAGAGTTTTCACTTCCCTGACTCTGCTGAGCTCCCCTCAACGCTCTCCCTGCTCCTTTAATCACCCGGTAAAATTCAAAGTCTGTACAAATCGAAGTTCAGTTCAGTTCATGCTGGACTCTTCCCTATTGCAATAGTTACTGATTAAAATCTGTCCTTACCACTCTTAACTAGAGCTTGGCTTTGTTTCGCTTTGGTAGGGTCCCATGTGAGTGGTAGAGTCAGGATTCAACCCACTTTTGTCTGACAAGCTCCCCTTTCCCTCTTTTAGAACATCATCCGTTTGTCCCCTGGTGCTTGTTTTTCCATTCTTGTGGTACCTCCCTTCGAAGGATGGGCTCCAGCTCTGTCCAGGATAATACAAGAGGTGCTAGATCACCATTGTTTTTTGTGGCTGAGTAGAACTCCATGATATGCATGTACCACATTTTATTAATCCACTCATGTATTGATGGGCACTTGGGTTGTTTCCACATCTTTGCAATTGTGAATTGTGCTGCTCTAAACATTTGAGTGCAGGTGTCTTTATTATAGAATGACTTTTTTTTCTTTGGGTAGATGCCTAGTAGTGGGATTGCTGGACCAAATG
>NW_012152940.1:103530-104429 GCF_000956105.1 Propithecus coquereli | reverse complement strand
AGTCAGTGCTGCCTGGAGGTGAGTGGCTGGCTGGGAAGGGGAGGGATTCCCACCAGGTCCCCTGGTGGGATGGTTCTCAAGGCAGCGGATGCCAGGGGCTGCTGCGGAGGCAAAGGATGCCCCTCCTAAGTCCTGCGGGGGCTCACTGAATTTAGCCTCCCAGCAGGCACCTCACTAACGGATGAGTAGTAATTTTTACTCCACAGATTCCTCCCCAACGGATGGTTCCTGCACTGGCAAGATGAGGGAGCCGTGGCGCACAGTCTAGTGCCGTGCTGGGCTCCTGCAGCCCTGCTCCTCCTCCCCTGGGCACGGCAGTGCGGAACCAGGGCACCACTGCCGCACGCACATCCCCTGTCTTTGCTGGTCTCAGACCGGCCACCTGGCCAGAGGTGGGGAACGAGGATCCAAGAACTGGAGTCCAGAGACCTCAGGGAGCACCTAGTCCCATATCAGGCAGCTCTTGCTGGGGCAGGCCCCTGGGCGGCCGGGTCATCGCAGCAGCCTCTGTCCTTGCTAACCCCATCCTTCCAGGGACTAGCCCCCCAGGGATACCTGTCCCCTCTCTGGAGGTGGCCTAGGGCAGCCCACGGTGTTCTTTAACAGGATCTGCTGTCCTCAGCATCGAGTGATGGGTCTGGGAGCTGGATCAGATTGAGGTTTGAGTTTTTGCTGAGACTACTTTGTAGGCTGGGCTGAGGCTTCCATCGGAAATCACATCGTGTCTGTCGTATGTATTTATGCTTTTCTAGATGTCTAGAATTTCAATCACTTGAAACCTATAGAGACTTGTTTATGGCCCAGCATATAATCTACCTTGGTAAATGACACATATGCACATTAACATTTTTAATATTTGAATAGTAGTCTATTACATGAATCTTTTTTTTTTTTTTTTT
>NW_012152940.1:98044-99460 GCF_000956105.1 Propithecus coquereli | reverse complement strand
GAAGAAATAGAAATCCTGCACAGAAAAATAATGAGCAGTGAGATTCAAGCAGAAATAAAAAATCTCCTGGCAAAAAAGTCCTGACTAGATGTATTCACAGCCGAATTCTACCAGATCTTCAAAGAAGAACTGATACCTGTCCTACAGGAATTATTTCATAACATTGAGAATGAGGGAATCCTCCCTAACTAGTTCTATGAAGTGATATCACCTTGGTACCAAGGCCAGGAAAGGGTGCAACAACCAAACTACAGACCAATATCCCTTATGAACATAGACGTAAAAATCCTCAACCAAATCCTAGGAAACAGAATTCAGTAGCACATCAAAAAGATAATTCACCATGACCAAATGTAGTTTATCCTGGGGATGTAAGGATGGTTCAATATATACAAATCAATAAGTGTGATTCACCACATACGCAGAAGCAAAAACAAAGACCATCTGATTATCTCAGTAGATGCAGAAAAAGCACTTAATAAAATACAAGCACACTTTCATGATAAAAACTCTCCACAAACTAAGCATAGAAGGGACATTCCTCAAAGTAATACAAGCCATATATGACAAACTACAGACGACATCATACTAAATGGGGAAAAGCTGAAAGCATTCTCCCTCAAAACTGAAACAAGACAAGGGTGCCCACTGTCACCACTTCTATTCAACACAGTACTGGAAATCCTAGCCAGAGCAATCAGGCAACAGAAAGAAATAAAGGGCATCCAAATTGGGAAAGAGGAGGTCAAATTATCTCTGTTTGCTGATGATATGATTTTGTATCTAGAAAACCCTAAAGACTCCATGGAAAGACTCCTAGAATTGATAAATAAATTCAGCAAAGTCTCAGGTTACAAAATCAATGCACATAAATCAGTAGCATTTCTATATACTAATAACAGTCAAGCCAAAAGTCAAATCAAGGACTCAATACCGTTTATAATAGCTACAAAGAAAATAAAATGCTTAGGAATGTACTTAACCAAGGAGGTGAAAGATCTCTACAAGGAGCACTACAAAACATGGATAAAAAAGTTGCAGATGACACAAACAAATGGAAAATAGCCGATGCTCATGGACTGGTAGAATCAACATTATCAAAATGTCCATGCTGCCCAAAGTGATTTACAGATGCAATGCTATCCCCATCAAAATACTGATGTCATAGTTCACACATCTATAAAAGATAATTGTAATATTCATCTGGAACCAAAAAAGAGCCCAAGTAGCCAAACAATCCTAAGCAAAAGGAATAAATCTAGAGGCATCTCATTACCTGACTTCAAGTTATATTACAAGGCTATACTAACCAAAACAGCATGCTAATGGTATAAAAGTTGAGACATCGACTAATGGAACAGAATAGAGAACCCAGAAGTAAAACCATATAGCTACAACCAACTAATCTTTGACAAA
>NW_012152940.1:93761-95434 GCF_000956105.1 Propithecus coquereli | reverse complement strand
TATGAGCACTATTCTGGTGATGGGCACACTAAAGGCCCTGACTTAAGCATTACGTAAGCTATGCATGTAACAAAAACATGTGTATCTCCTTAATATTTTGAAATAAAAAAGCGCAAAAATTAAAAAATGAATTTTCTACAAGAAGCACATCTAGAACATAATGATATCAGTCAAATAAAACAAAAATATGGAAAAATATGAAATTTATAACCATAAAAAATCATGTTATAACTAATATAACTATTAGTTGTATTAATATCTAAACCTCAAAACTGTAAATAAATAAGGTAACATCATGACAATACAAGAATCTATTCATAGAAGAGAGATAATCAAGTTTATATTGCTCAATAATATGGCTTCTATTTTTCTGTTCTTTGAGCACTATTCCATGCCTGGCACTGTTCTAGATACTTGTAAACACTGAAAAAAACCAAAATCTTTTATTTCATGTAATTTGAATTCTAGTAGAATGAGAAAGTTCATAAAGATAATCAGGATAAGTGGAAAAAGCATACAGTATATTAGAAAAGGATAAGTGCTACAGAGAAAGTGACATAAGTCAAAGGTGTCAAGAGGCTATGATGTTAGTTGAGGCATTGAATGCAGGCGTCAGTAAGAAGACAACATCTGGGCAAAGATGTTAGGGCTGATGGGACTGAGCCATGTGGAAACGGAGGTCAGAAAGCACAGCCAAACACAGCGGTGAACCAGGAGGACTCGGGGCAAAAAGGAAGCAGTGGGGCTGGGAAGAGTTGTAGGAAGTGGTGCCCAGCGAGGCGGTGGAACTTCCGCCTAAGCAACGATGGACTACGTGAGCTCTCAAGGCTGACTTCTGCCCCCACTTCTTACACTGCTCTTTGCAATGTCACTAGTTATCTACCTTTATGTTGCCAGTATCAGTTGGACTTCTCAGCCTTTTTGTTAATTGTTATCTCTGCAGGGTGTGACGTACTTGACCTCCCCCTCCTGCTTATAAATGTCTCAGATCCAGTGCAAGAGTTAGTTGAGAAGTTAAGGGGCAGAAGATCATAAAAGTCCACACAAAACCACTGTAGCCAGTTTCTACCATAAATTGCATTGTTAAACCATCCAGCGTGACACAAAGCCCCTGGCAAACAAAGGCACTCCTGTCAGGCATGACATTTTGAGGGCTTAGTGATCACCTCCCAGAAGCCAAGGGCAAACAGCAGACCTGTTTTGGGCTTAAATTCTTTAAGATGTACCAGTTAACACCTCATTGCTCAGTCTCCTTTCCTGACTCTCTTACTTCACCTCAAAATGCCGGAGATATTCAGAGCATCCTCCCAGTATATATGCTCTCTCCCTTGATGACTTCAGTCTCATGTCACTTAACATATTGCTTGTTAATTACTTTGTACCTTTTAGTGTAAGTCGAGACTCACATTGAGACCGTTTTATTGCCTGGGATGAGATCTATCCCAGAAAATGTTTCATTTGTGATTGAAAAGAAATGTGTATTCTGCTGCTGTCAGCTGGGTCAGGTTGGTGTATGTTCATCTTCCACACCCTTGTTGATTTTCTTTGTTCTATCCATTGTTGAGAATTAGGTTACCGAAGTCTCCAACTGTCATTACTGAATTTTCTATTTTTCCCTTTAATTCTATATGTTTTTCCTTCATGTATTTTGGGTCTCTGCTGATAGATACTTA
>NW_012152940.1:92593-93711 GCF_000956105.1 Propithecus coquereli | reverse complement strand
AAAGAATTTATGACTAAAACCCAAAGGCAAATACAGCAACAACAAAAGTAAATAAATGGAACTTAATGAATTAAAATGCTTCTGTATAGCAAAGCAGATAATCAAAAAATTAAATAGACAACCTACAGAATGGGAGAAATATTTGCAAACTGTACATCCAACAAAGGGCTAATATCCAGAACCTACAAATAATTCAAACAAATCAGCAAGAAAAAATAACAACCCCATCAAAAAGTAGGAAAAAGACATGAACAGAAATTTTTCAAAAGAAAATAGGAAAATGGCCAAAAAAATATGAAAAATGGCTTGACATCACGAAATCATCAGAGAAATGCAAATTAAAACCATAGTGAGATGCCACCTTACCCTTGTCAGAATGGCCATTAATAGTAGGTCATTAAATATGAAATGTCTGATTTTGAAACAAAAGTTTATTATATCTCAAACAAGAAGTAGAACAATTAATCAAAGTATGCACCTAAACTATCGACACAGTTTTTCCATCTTAACAACAGTAGCTTGTTTGTGCCAGCAGTAAAGAAGCCTGGGGAGCGAGTGGTGATGAAATTGCAAAAGGTGTTTTTCACAGCTTGTTGAGAATTGAATATTTTCCCTTGCAAGAAGTGGTCCAAAGCCTGGAAGACGTGGGAGTCAGTTGGTGCAAGGTCTGGTGAATACAGTGGATGACAAAGAGTTTCCATGTCCAGTTTGTGTAGTTTGATCAGTGCTGGTTTTGCAACATGTGGTTTTGCAAGTGGATTGGCCTGTCTGCACTGACCAATCTTGGCTGTTTAATAGCAAGCATCCTCATCATTTTGTCCAGTGGGCTGCAGTAGACATGTACTGTAATTGACTGACCAGGTTTCATGAAACTGTAGTGGATAATACCAGTGCTAGACCACCAAACAAACGCCATTAGCTTTTTATTGATGAATATTTGGTTTTGGACTGTGTTTCTGCACTTCATTGTTATCCAACCATTGTGCTGAACACATGTGATTGTCAAAAAGAATCCATTTTTCTTCACACGTGATGATATGGTGTAGAAATGGTTCACCTTTATGTCATGACAGCAAAGAAAGGCAAGCTTCTGGATTAATTCTCTTCTGATGCTCATT
>NW_012152940.1:88664-89328 GCF_000956105.1 Propithecus coquereli | reverse complement strand
AAGTCTCCAACTGTCATTACTGAATTTTCTATTTTTCCCTTTAATTCTATATGTTTTTCCTTCATGTATTTTGGGTCTCTGCTGATAGATACTTATTTGTTTATAATTGTCATAGCTTTGTGATTAACTGACCCTTATATAATCGTCAGCCTAACTATCAAACGGAAAGAGGCTATCTAAAAGAAAATATTTATTCAGGAACAGGGCATTGCAATGGAATACACATGAATAGTAAACTACGTGCATATTCAACAAGGTAGAAGACAAAATCCAAAGGATTACATTGTTTTGAGATAAATATCCTTGGCTAAAAGGATCAACAAGAAGGTGACACCTGTTCAAGGCTGCACAGGCAGTTGCTTGGCACATGTCCTCACAGAAGTATTTTTTTGTGTAGGGTTGTGATGGCTTTTGTGCAAGGTTGCAGTTTTTGCAGTCTTTTGTGATACTTGTCATTACCAGACGTTTAGCATGAGAACCCTTCTCTTTGTGGCCTTCACTGGCTCAGTTTGTCAGAGTTTTCTTTAACACAAGTGACTCCATTTTGATTCTGACAATTTTCACATAATTATAAAACATGCCTCTTTCTTTTTTTTTTTTTAGCATGTTCTTTGTCTAAAAGACTATTTTATCTGCTATTAGGATGATTACTATTTGCATGGTG
>NW_012152940.1:80719-88239 GCF_000956105.1 Propithecus coquereli | reverse complement strand
GAATCCTTAACACCTCCCTCTCCCTCAGCCTCCTATCTAATCAACTACTAAGACCTATTTATTCTACCATCTAAATAATCTCAAATTTATCTACTTCTCCCCACCTCTACTGCTACCATCCTGTTATGAGCCTTGCCTTCAATGACACCAAACTTTTCCAGTTTTTCTCCTATAGTACACCTACACCTGCCTTCCCTCTGACTTTATTTCTCTCTGTCTGGCTGCCCAAAATGCTGGAGTTCCTCAGGATTCAGTCCTATGTTCTTTATTCCTCTTGCTGTAATCTGAACCTTCTCCCTAGGCTAACTCACCCTCACCCATTGTTGACAAACTAGAGAAAGCGAATGCTCCATAGTGATTCCAAGCGAGTTTCTGTAAAGTAACGGTGCCTGACACAGCAAGCTCAGGCTGCAGTGAAAGCCAGTCTGCCACTTGGTACTTCAGAATCAACAGATTCGATTCAGTAATGTCTCAGGGATCCCGAATAGACCTTCTAAAAAGCTCCAATAAATACCTCATACAAAGAATCCCAGGGGTTTAGTGCAAGATCACAGCCCCATATGCTGATAAATATTTTCCTTTTGAAAAACAAATCCCCAACAGCTAATGGCCCCCTGGTCATGGGACACTGATTATGTCACCTGAGATGCCTATCGTAAGCTCAGGACTGTCTTACCAAGTTGGGTGAGAGCAGCAGCAGCAATTCTTTATTGACCGGAGATGGGATGTATAAGATTAAACTGCAGCAAGACAGACTCACAGGTAATTTGCATGAGTATGAGGTGTAGGCTCTCACAGCACGTGCTCCTGCTGCATTGCTTTACCTTCTGCAAGAGGCCCCTAAGGCCTATAAAGAATTATCTAACAGACCAGGTGAGCGTTGTAGGGGTGGAAAGGGCACACCTCAATTCATGGTTTGGGTGTGGCAAAGTCATAACATGTAACCAAAATGTTTGTACCCCCATAATGTCCTGAAATAAAAAAAATCTTCAAATTAACATTTCAAGATCTTCAGATATTGGTTTACAAAACTGTAGAAAGTAATGAAGGCTGTTGGGTGAAGAATAAAGGCGAGCAATTGCTTTATAACAAATAATAAAATATGCAACAATGCTGCCAGCTACCGCTTCAGCTCTTTGTCCTTTTTAGATAATACAATGCATATTTCATGTTTTAAAATAAGAAGTATATGTGATTTATGTGTTGTCTTTGTTTTAAGTAATTTTATACAGATGTATATATCAAATAGCATTTGAATACAAATAAGAATTTCTTGTATGTCATATAATATGTCATATAATAAATAAGAGTCTGTTATATGATTATCAACAAAAAAAAAAGAATTAGCTAAGAGCAGATGATGAGGAATGGAACGTCAGCTTGGTTTGTGAATGGGTCTGCATGAAATGCTGGCACCTGCTGAAAGTGAGCCACACTGTAATCTACGAGAGAACTGTGATCAGTATGTCTGAATGTAGCTTTGGGTAGAGGAGACATGGCTGGATGTATGGCCATACAATGATTTACAGGAAGTAGCTAATGGTTTTTACAGATGTTCAGAGACTTGTGAAGGTCTGGGGAAAGCATATATGGAGGGATCTCTCACAAGGTGAGAATACCTGTGGGCATGTGAATAATCACTAAAGGTCATCTACTTCTGGAAAGGTTCTTAATACTTACATGAACAAAAAGAAACCCCATCTTATGGATGTGCATCACCCTTTTTCCTTAGCTACTTTCGAGATTACTCAGGGGCCTGTGTATAACTGGCAGTGGTGCCAGGAATGGAGGCTATGTGTAAGCTCAATGGCATGGACTATTTCTCATGAAGTTAATCTGCCTACTCCTAGGACTGAGTGTCTAAACTGCCAAAACTAAAGGCCAACATGGAGCCCTTCCTACCTATCATTCTCTGGGGAGACTAGCTTCCTGGGGGCAGGTTTATGACATTGGGTCCCTTTTGTCATAGAGGGGAAATAAAATCATCATCATGGTAACAGAGCTTATTCTACATATGGGTTTGCCTCCCCCTCTGCCATGCTTCATCACCATCCTCTATGGACTTCTGAGACACCTCATTCACCATTAGTGTATCCCATATAGCACTCTCCCAACCAAGAAACTAATTCCAACATAAGAAAAATGTGGCAGCGAGGTCCGTGTCCATAAAAGGTATTGCATTTTCCATGAACCACAATGCCTAGGAGCTAGTGGCCTGATAGACTATTTGGATGACCTACTGAAAAGTAAGCTATCTCACCAGCTTGGAGACAACATCCTATGGGGTTGTAGCATGCAGTGTATGCTTTGTATATCTGGTGTACTTTTCCCCCACAGCCAGGGTACATGGATGCATAAACGAAGGTGCAGAAGTGGATGTGAATCCAGTAACCCACTCAGGTTTTTCTTCTCGTCCTTGGACTCTGCTGCTTTTAAGGTCTTAGTTCCCAAAACAACGCATCCACCGAGGACACAACAATGCTTATGACTTCATCTGGTGGGCTTCTCATGCCACGATGCTACTGAACTGATAATTAATTAAGAGTATTAATTTCTCATCTTGTGTGAATAATCCCAATTATCAAGGGAAATAGTCTTGTTGCTAAACAGTGAAAACAAGGCAGACTTATATTTGGAACCAGTAGAATTCTCTGGAGTAATTATTAGTAGTGCCATGTTTGATAGTTAACATCATTGGAAAACTATAACATCCAACAAAGACAGTGTCACCTTAGTGACATACCATATCTCCTAGAAGTGAAAATTTGGTTTCACTCACCAGGTAGTGGTTGAAAGAAAAGGTAACATGAACTCGGTCACAGAAAAATGATGTGATTGAAATGAACACCAACAGTGGCCTCATGGTCCATTACAGAAATGAATACTGTGGCTATTATGAATATTTTTATGCATATATTAACCCATTATTTTCAATTCTACTCATAGGCCATCAGATCAGAAATTACTCAGACTAGATGAAAACGGTGCGTTACCAGGAGTTCATGGACTTGAAATGAGCACAATGACTGGCAGGACTTGTAGCCCCCCTGCTGGAGAGAGGTGAGTGTTGTCTCATGTGAGGTGGAAGCCTGAACTTCGTATGAAAGATGCAAATTCATAGAGAAGGGCTGCAGAAGACCAGGAATGAAAGGTGCCGCCTGGAGCCTGTTTGTCTGCCCTTCCCCGTGGGCTCAGCTTTTCAGTGGGGTGGGTTGGAGGACGGGAGGAGGTGCTGATGACACTGAGGGCTGCATTTCCTTGGCTTCCACGTCCACTGAAGATTACAGGACAGAATCAAGGGCTAAGGCAAGCTGCCGCTCCCTCCCACTCTGCTTCCGGTGGCACCCGGGGCAGGAGCTGTGTCCTTTCTGCAGTTCCAAGTCTTGTTGGACTGGCCTGCCATGCCGGTGTGTTTCTTCCAGGCGATGCTACCCCGCGGGTTCCAATAACACAACCTCCTCCCTTTATCAGTCAGGTCGAGGGATGTTAGTGGCTTCACGCTGCTGCTAAATCTTGGGGTTTCCTGTACATCCCCTGTTTGGATTCTCAGCCCTGTCATCACATATATCGACAATTTCCTGCATTAAATGGTCTCTATTGTAAATACTTAAGGTTGCTTCTATTTTCCTAGTTAGACTCCTTCCAACAACAGAGTGCTCCCTGACCTCGTGAAAATTCAGACGTCATCAGCTCACCCCACTGTCATGCAATGGCTGCCTTCGTAAATGTTATGTCTTTGATCAGAGCATCCAGAATATTTATTTCTCCAGTTCAGGATTTCTCAAGCTCAGCACTGTTGACATTTTGGGCCCGATAATTGTTGTAGGGACCATCCTGTGTGTCTCACGATATTTGGCAGCATTTCTGACCTCTACTTATCAAATGTCCGTATCACCTCCTTCCCAGGGTATAATAAGAAAAATGTCTCCAACAATTACCAAATGTCCTCTGCTGGGGTGAGTAGTGGAACAAAATTGTCCCTTGTCTCTTGTTGAGAACCACTGCTTTAATTAAAAAGCAATAACCAGCAAGGTTATTTCTTTTTCTCCTTTTAAGCAATGATTTGCATTTGAACTAATCCCTGCCTGTTGTGTTTCACTATGGTTATAATGGTCTAGTTCAGTACAGATGGCTGCAGCCAATCATATATATGATAATTTTATTTTTCAATCTACACTGTCAGTCACTTGCCAATACAAAATGTTCATCCTCTGTGAGTGAAATGTTGCATATGATACCACAAAGATGTTTCTGAGGCATTCCAACCCACGTGCTGCCATCTCACATGGACATCTTGCTGCATCATTCATTCAATCCAATTTACTGAGTATTTACAGAGCATTAGGCTCATTTATAAGCATATGAACGAGCAGTTTGAGGACAAAAGTACTGCTTCCAGTCCATCATAATTGGGCATAATAGCATGCCACCCACAGCCTAATCAAAATAGTGATTTTTGATTTTTCTATTCTCCTTCTATGGAAGTAAGTGGAGAACTCTGGAGGCTCACTGAGTTCTGTTACATTTTTCTCTGCTTAACTCACAGTTCTTTTTATTCAGTAATCATTTTTGTAATCTTGAAATTTATAAACTGTCTTACACTCCCCAAAATCAAACCTGTGTATTCGTATTATTCAAATATCTCCTCTAGAATTATGTTATAAACAACATTAAATTTGACATATGCTGTAGCCTTGCCCTGAATGGTCATGGAATTCTTTTTAGTTCTAAAAAACAGGAATCCTTAATATCGTGTCTAATATCTGTGTATTCATTATGTTTAACTGGTTGTTCTTGTTTTACATATGTTCATCTGCAATAGAAGGGTATTCCATTGTTCATTGCTGACTAAATCCCCCGTAGCTCACTGTGCCTGACTGCCTCAACAGTGGTGAGCTGAGAAAGGTGATGGAGACGATGAAGGAGCAGCTACAGCCATGAAGGTCCTTCACAAACATGGTAGGATTGTCATCAGTGTCATTATAACATCCAGAGGTATATTCGGAGGCATTTGAATACATCAATAACTGTTCATGGAGACTAGAAGGGTGCTAGCAGTGGGATACAGAATTACTTGCCAGTGAGAAATTCCTTGACCAGAGGTGCCTCTAAGGGATGGTTGTTTCCTTTTAGTGAGTCCCCACCCAGAAAGGGTCCCAGGAATAGCGAGAGGATAGGACACAGCAGATATCCTGCCCCATCCCGTGGAAAAGTGAATGCAGTGCAGTTAAAACAAGCACACCCGGTTCTGTGTCCTATGATTGCCTCACCCGCCCTTCCAGCTCCCCATCTCCCTACACCTGCTCCTTCCCCGTCACCTTCCTGACTGCTTTCTTCAGGTCCTTGTTCCTTAGCGTGTAGATCAGGGGGTTGAGGGTGGGCGTGAGGATCATGTAGAGCACCGCGAATGTTTTGCTCTGGTCCTGGGAGTAGTTGTCCTTTGGCTGCAGATACAAAAACATTATGGTCCTATAGAAGAGTGAGACCACTATCAGGTGGGAGGCGCAGGTCCCAAAGGCCTTTTTCCTTCCTCCTGCTGAGCGCATTTTCACTACTGCCCTGGCAATGCACACATAGGAGGTCAGGATGATAGAGACAGGTATGCCTAGGATGATCAGCCGGGCGATAAACATTTTGGACTCTTTTGGGCCAGTATCCACACAGGAGAGTTTAACAATGATCAGCAGCTCACAGAAGAAATGGTCCACGTGCTGGTTTCCACATCGAGGCAGCACCGTGGCCATTGAGGACTGTAGGAAGGAGTTGGCAAAGCCGGAGGACCAGGAAGCTGCCACCAGGAGGTGACACAGCCTGGGGTGCATGATGGAGGCATAGCGCAGAGGCCAGCAAACGGCAATGTAGTGGTCCACTGCCATTCCCGCCAGGAGCACGCACTCGGTGGAACCAAGTGCCAAGGCCACCCAGTACTGGACCATGCAGCCGGCATAGCTGATTTGCTTGTTTTCTCCCCACATGTTCACCAGCATCTGGGGCACGATGCTGGTGGTGAAGCAGAGGTTAAGCACGGAGAGGTTTCTGAGGAAGAAGTACGTGGCCGTGCGGAGATGAGCATCCAGGATGGAGAGCGAGATGATGGCCACGTTACCCACAGGGTTATGCTGTAGAACATCAGGACAAAGAGGGAGAGGACCAGCTCCAGCTCGGGTCTCTCAGAGAAGCCCACCAAGATGAAACCCCCACCGGCACTGTCATTGGCTGTTTCCGTCTCCTCCTCAGCCCCGATCCTGGGTGAGATCCCAGGCCTCTCGAGGGGGTTCAAGGGGAACAGGCAGGTAATTAATACATGTAATGGATTTATTGCACAAGCGTGAGCCCTTCATACGACCCAAACTCTGTGGTATTCTAGTTTCCTCTTCTCTTTTCCAACTTATTTCCCCCTGCCACTGGATGAGACTCCAGCAGGTTCCTGGCCTCTGTGGTAAGACAAGTATTACAGCCACTCTCAGTTATTAACAGAATCTAAATGCACTAATTTGGAAGCCCAGTCTCATGGATACTAAAAACTCAGAGCCTCATTTAAGAGTGAGGGGCTATGGCAGCCGCCCTCTTCCTACCCTTCTCTGCCAGCGTGTCTGTGCTGGCCACAGGGTCCTCCTCTTTGAGCCATGTGCAGGGGAAGGGAAAGGGTTAGAAGAAAGCTCTCACTCTTCCAAGACAGCTTTCTGCTCTCTGGGCCTGGCGGGTGTTTAAAGAGCTGACTCTCCCCTCAGGGTAAATGTGTGTCTTCCTTAGAGGCCTGCAGTCCCCAGCTTCTCCGTCTGAGGCAGCCCATGCCCCCTTTTGTAGCCTCTGGGGATCCAGTGTCCCCTTGTAGTGTCCTGCTAGTTGGTCCCTTTCTCCTCACCTCCGTGGCCCTCCTGGGTAAGACAGCCCTGCACTGGGCCCTCTTGACACACAGGAAACCCTTGTTATCTTCTGCCTCGAAGCGGTTGCAGCAGTGAAGACTTGCCTGGTTCCACCCCTGTAGCAGTTGTCAGCACTTTTCTCATCCTGCAGAATTTCTGCACGAGTTGGGCTTGGTTCTCTCTGCCCCTCCTAACTATAACAGCCATTTCTTGATGTCTCCAGGTAGCTCTCTGCTGGAGCTGCCCACCGGGGGCCTCTTGAGATGAGGAGGCCGAAGCCTCCAAATGCCACTTCCTATTTGGAGGGGATGGCCTTTGCTCACACCACGCCTTATTCCAATAAACCTTCACAGTCGTCTCTTCTCTCCACTCTCTTAACTCTGTTTAATTTTTCCAGTGGATGAAGCTACTCGGAGTGAGTTGCCAAGAATCAAAACTATTTTTTAAAGTTATTTTCTTATAAATTCCACGTATGGCTGTCTCTTTCACACTGGCTATAAAACTTGAGTGAAATACAAGGCAGAGAGAGAGCATGAGAAGAACCAAGATATTGGGTTCTTACTGAGTGGGTCACTCAGTGAGAACCTTTTTGGGGTAGCTTCTGTCCATGCCTCGGAGTGAAAAGTGAGTGACAGGCTGGGCGCGGTGGCTCAC
>NW_012152940.1:75452-76984 GCF_000956105.1 Propithecus coquereli | reverse complement strand
GGTATTTATAGTAGTGATTCTTGGCTAAATTTACATAAATACTATAATTTTTGAGAAAATACTAAAATAAAGCTAGGTTGCAAAATTATGTACATTTTCTGACATGTCCTTTCATTTACCCAATCAAAATTAGCAAAATTTTCATCTTCATACAACCAATTTTTCTGGAATAAGGCTGGGGAGATAATATTCATTAACCATGTAGGCACCTAATATTTAAAAAACAATCGGTTGAATACTGGAGGAAAATATGCCTGGCCTGTCCAGAAATCTAGAAATCCAGATACAAGAAGCACACAGAACTCCTGGGAGACTCAATGTGAAAAGGCAATCACCACATCACGTAGTTATTAGGCTGAGCAAAGTAAACATGAAAGAAGCAATCCTCTGAGCAGTGAGGTGAAAGCAGCAAATAACCTACAAAGGAAAACCTATCAGACTAACTGCAGACTTCTCAACTGAAACTTTATAAACCAGAACGGACTGGGTGCCTATCCTTAATCTACTAAAACAGAATAATGGCCAACCTAGAATTCTCTACCCAGCAAAATTAAGCTTCATTTATGAGGGAGAAATAAAGACCTTCCCAGACAAGCAAAGTCTGATGGAATTTGCGAAGACCAGACCAGTCCTACAGGAAGTACTCAAACCTGCATTACACACGGAACAGCGCACTATTCCCCAGTGCATGTTTTTGTCTGCTTTGTCAAAGATTAGATGGCTATATGAGGATGGTTTTATATCTGGGTTCTCAGTTCTGTTCCACTGGTCGATGTCCCTGTTCTTGTGCCAGTACCAAGATGTTTTCATTACGATAGCCTTGTAGTATAGTTTGAAGTCTGGTATATTGATACCTCCCATTCTGTTTTTATTGCTTAGGATTGCTTTTGCTATACGGGGTCTTCTCTGGTTCCATACGAGGTGTAAAATTATTTTTTCTATATCCGTGAAAAATGATGTTGGTATTTTAATAGGGATCGCATTGAACCTGTAGATCACTTTGGGTAGTACAGACATTTTAACAATGTTGATTCTGTCGATCCATAAGCATGGTATGGTTTTTCACCTGTTTACGTCCTCTGCTATTTCCTTCCTCAGTGTTTCATAGTTCTCCCTGTAGAGGTCTTTTATCTCCTTAGTTAAATATATTCCTAGGTACTTTATTTTCTTTGTTGCTATTGTTAAGGGTATTGAGTCTTTGATTTGATTCTCAGTTTGACTGTTACTGGCATATATGAGTGCTTCTGATTTGTGTGTATTGATTTTATATCCTGAGACTTGACTGAATTCATTTATCAATTCCAGGAGTCTCTTGGTTGAATCATTGGGGTTTTCTAGATATAGTATCATCATCAGCAAAGAGTGAGAGTTTGATCTCTTCTGCCCCCATTTGGATGCCCTTAATTCCGCTCTCTTGTCTAATCACTGTAGCAAGGACTTCCAGCACTATGTTGAATAGAAGTGGAGATAGTGGGCAACCTTGTCTGGTTCCAGTTCTAAGTGGGAATGCTTTCAATTTTTCCCCATTCAGT
>NW_012152940.1:44890-75402 GCF_000956105.1 Propithecus coquereli | reverse complement strand
AAAAGTGAGTCACAGTAAGGTAGTAGATCACAAATAAATGAGCAAGAGGGCAAAGGATGAATTGCAAAGAAAGGCGCCACGAAAGAAACCAAAAATTTGGTAACACATTCATTCCATTTGAATAGAAGTTGAATGGGAAATCAGGTAATGAGGTGAAAGATTATTTCTGTATTTGTCATTAACAACTCTCTGTTGGTTCTCTCTGTGACTCCTCTAGTTGTCCGTCTGCTGTTAAACAGCAACACTTCATAGCGTTGTCTTCGAGACAGAGAGCCATGCCTTCAAGAAACAATGAGATACCCAGGGCTCTCCAACTTTATCTTCCCCTCCACTAATCATGCTGAGATTAAGAGAGACTTTTTCTTGGTAAAGACTAGCCTTCCTCCCTGCACTGGCATGCTTCCTTCCCAGTGGTTTGGAGGTTATTAGTGATGCTCTTTGTCATGCCTTGGACCGAGCATGTTGAGGTGATCAGCACAGGGTGCTGGGGTACACTCAATGCATTTCAGTGTTTTCTACCATCAGTCTGCTTCACTGGGCAGGGAAAGCTTTACATACTATAACATTGAATAATTTTATACTAATCCATACCTAAATTTAAAAATCACAAGTGAAAATTACCAGGAGGGTGAGGAGATTAGGAAGGGAAGATTGATCTGGGTAATTTGGGATTGAACAGAAGCAAGAAGGGCACACACAGGATACATGAAAGAGTGGATTCCCAGGCACTCTGGGTCTGGAGCTCAGAGGGTGACACAGGAAGGACAGGAGGTAGACAAGTAGCCTAGGGTGGTGCTTATTTTGTTCATTGTTAAATCTCTAGCAGTTGCCATATGTTACATTCGGTTAATATCTCTCCAAAAATCCCAAGTGTGTGATCTTTGAATCAAATATGGAATGTCTATATTTTGTTTGACTCACAAAGAATTTTTAAAATTGGGGCTTTTCTTTTTAAAAATTGATATCTCTAGTGTCTTATAAAAAATAAGTCACTGGTATGACTAAGCTGATGTTCACCCAAAACACTAATTTACTGGAGGTAAATCTTAAACAGTTTCCAGTCCTTGCCATTTCCTACCCCTTTCTGCTCCACCTGCGGTTCATGTCCAACTTACTTGTCCACTGTCTGCAGGCATGTGAGATTGGACCTCACGCCTCTGCTGTCTACACAGAGATCTTGCGTCATGTGACTCTGTGGCCCCTTCAGATCTAGACAGCTCCAGTCAGGCCCATGAGGAATCTGCAGGTTTCTGTGCTTTTTGTTGCAAACTCTTTCATGTCCTTCCTGTAAGGAAGCTTGGCATATCTTATAAATCTGAATAACACGAACTTGGCCAACAGAGGCATGGTGACAAAATCCCACAGACTAGTGGGGAAGAGAATTCATCTTCGTTTTCTTTGACTACTTTAAAGTGTTTATCATGAGTGTCAACTGTGACGTGAGTCACTTTTTACTCTTTTATATCATAGTAATTGAATCTCACAGTGGCACTAAGAGGTAGTTAGAGAAGATACTAACAGCCTCCTATTGTAACCCACTAATTAGCCTGTATTATGTCAAATAGCATGTAAGTGGCAGAGAATCCAGGGCCACTAGCTATAAATCCCTTGCATTTTCCACCACATAATGTCTTCCCTACAGAAACTGTTCATATTCTTCACTGGGGTTACGATATAAAAGTGGTGGTGAAGAGAAAGGGATTAATTGCAATAAAAGGAGTTAATTCATCAGGGATTTGGGAGAAATTGCTGAAACTGGATAAAACAAAGAATCGATGATAATGCTAAAGTCATTATCGTCATTATAATCAATAATGGATGAGTTTATTAAATGATTCTTGTTCAGAATAACTAAGTTAGAGAAGCTTGGTAATACCGTGATGTAGACTCTGAAATATTGAACATGAACTCAAGAGGCCTCTGTTCAGATCCTGGCTCAGCCACACTCACTACATGTGCAAACAGGAAGGTCTTTAACCTTTCCGGCTCTTAGTTTACTCATCTATAATATGAGAATAACAATATCACAATATTACTCTTTTCACAGGATTAAAATCTTGAAAATTGTAAAAGATCATACATGTGAAAGTAAATTTAAACGGTTATTCACTAGACTATAATAATGATAACGGTCGTAGCAAGAATAATGGTAACATTTCACAGTGCACACTGTGAGTTTAACAATATGCTGATGGGCCTGAGTGGGGCACTCATGAACAGAACTGCGTCTTGCCTTATCAGGCCCTTCCAGCTAAAACCTGGCATCCAGAGACTGAAGAAAAAGGAACACACTCACCATCCAGACGTTTTTCAGTCTAACATGTTGAATGCCACGTTCTTTATCATCCATTTAAGGTCCTAGTATGGGGTGGGAGAGAAGAATTCTGGAGGAGAGGAAAAAGGAGATTGTGCCAGGGCTCTCCAGGACACACCGCTCTCATCTCCACGTTATAAACAAACCTGCTGCCAAAGCCGCCGCCAAGGTGTGGAACTGTGGTTTTCTCTGTGCCAAGGCTGTCTATCAAGCCTCGGACTGTGCACACTTGACCTGTTACAACAGAAAGTTGTGACCAGGGAAACAAACTGGGGTTTGGCGAAATTGCCTGTGCTTCCTTTGCTTCCTCTTCCTATTACTCTTCCTGCTTCAGCCCCGTAACCACTTCGCTTTGAAGCACCAAATCTGTCCTGATTTTCCTCCCTCATTTTTCTCCCAGTGGTGGAGATGAGGCATTATCCTGGAGTCTTTTGGAAAAGGATCTGTAATGGGTCACAGGGTAATATATATCTAGTGCACCCAGGGTTTCTGTCAGCTAAGTCGATTTCTGGTACTCTCAGCTGAGAGCCTGTCCGGCAGTGCCTGCAGACCCAGAAGACTTTAATCTGTCTGTGTGGCTGGGAGTTCTTTCTGCCTGTCCCGAAGACTCAGGTTATCATTGTAGGCAGCTTTTATACTAAATGCCCAGGGAAGTGTGAGAAGGGTGATGACCTCACATGTCAAACCCACAAGCAACCCTCGCTTGTTTACTCCGCAGAAACCTCCCTGAAGGAGGAGCCCCACAGCGACCAATTAGCAGAAAGTGAGGGGCCCTGGAGCGAAGAGGTGGGTAGCAAGGGAGCTGAAGTAGCTGAAGCAGTAACTCCTATTTCTCCAAGCTTCCTCTCAACTTTTAAAATTTGTAGGTGAATAAATGCTTTATTAAATGCTTAGTAGTGTTTAAATGGTGACCAGCATTCTGTTAGTTTAAATAGAAGGAAAGAGAAGGTACTAATGCTATTGGGGAACAGAAGAAGGAAAGAAACCAAAATAAAAGAAGGCAGGCTCCCTAGTTCTAACAGCTTGTGGGTTTTTTTCTTGTATTTAATAATAATAATAATAATAATAATATGTTTGGTATTTATAGTAGTGATTCTTGGCTAAATTTACATAAATACTATAATTTTTGAGAAAATACTAAAATAAAGCTAGGTTGCAAAATTATGTACATTTTCTGACATGTCCTTTCATTTACCCAATCAAAATTAGCAAAATTTTCATCTTCATACAACCAATTTTTCTGGAATAAGGCTGGGGAGATAATATTCATTAACCATGTAGACACCTAATATTTAAAAAACAATCAGTTGAATACTGGAGGAAAATATGCCTGGCCTGTCCAGAAATCTAGAAATCCAGATACAAGAAGCACACAGAACTCCTGGGAGACTCAATGTGAAAAGGCAATCACCACATCACGTAGTTATTAGGCTGAGCAAAGTAAACATGAAAGAAGCAATCCTCCGAGCAGTGAGGTGAAAGCAGCAAATAACCTACAAAGGAAAACCTATCAGACTAACTGCAGACTTCTCAACTGAAACTTTATAAACCAGAACGGACTGGGTGCCTATCCTTAATCTACTAAAACAGAATAATGGCCAACCTAGAATTCTCTACCCAGCAAAATTAAGCTTCATCTATGAGGGAGAAATAAAGACCTTCCCAGACAAGCAAAGTCTGATGGAATTTGCGAAGACCAGACCAGTCCTACAGGAAGTACTCAAACCTGCATTACACACGGAACAGCGCACTATTCCCCAGTGCATGTTTTTGTCTGCTTTGTCAAAGATTAGATGGCTATATGAGGATGGTTTTATATCTGGGTTCTCAGTTCTGTTCCACTGGTCGATGTCCCTGTTCTTGTGCCAGTACCAAGATGTTTTCATTACGATAGCCTTGTAGTATAGTTCGAAGTCTGGTAGATTGATACCTCCCATTCTGTTTTTATTGCTTAGGATTGCTCTTGCTATACGGGGTCTTCTCTGGTTCCATACGAGGTGTAAAATTATTTTTTCTATATCCGTGAAAAATGATGTTGGTATTTTAATAGGGATCGCATTGAACCTGTAGATCACTTTGGGTAGTACAGACATTTTAACAATGTTGATTCTGTCGACCCATAAGCATGGTATGGTTTTTCACCTGTTTACGTCCTCTGCTATTTCCTTCCTCAGTGTTTCATAGTTCTCCCTGTAGAGGTCTTTTATCTCCTTAGTTAAATATATTCCTAGGTACTTTATTTTCTTTGTTGCTATTGTTAAGGGTATTGAGTCTTTGATTTGATTCTCAGTTTGACTGTTACTGGCATATATGAGTGCCTCTGATTTGTGTGTATTGATTTTATATCCTGAGACTTGACTGAATTCATTTATCAATTCCAGGAGTCTCTTGGTTGAATCATTGGGGTTTTCTAGATATAGTATCATCATCAGCAAAGAGTGAGAGTTTGATCTCTTCTGCCCCCATTTGGATGCCCTTAATTCCGCTCTCTTGTCTAATCACTGTAGCAAGGACTTCCAGCACTATGTTGAATAGAAGTGGAGATAGTGGGCAACCTTGTCTGGTTCCAGTTCTAAGTGGGAATGCTTTCAATTTTTCCCCATTCAGTATGACGTTGGCTGTGGGTTTGTCGTATATGGCTTGTATCATTTTTAGGTAAGCCCTGTCTACGCCTATTTTGTTAAGTGTTCTTATCATAAAAGGGTGGTGAATTTTGTCAAATGCTTTTCTGCATCTATTGAGAGGATCATATATATGGTCTTTGTTTTTGCATTTGTTTATTTGGTGAATTACATTTATAGATTTGCATATGTTGGACCATCCCTGCATCTCTGGGATGAAGCCCACTTGGTCATGATGGATTATTTTCTTGATAAGCACCTGGATTCGGTTTCCTAGGATTTTTTTGAGAATTTTTGCATCTATATTCATAAGGGATATTGGTCTGAAGTTTTCTTTTTTTGTTGTGTCCTTTCCTGGTTTTGGTATCAGGGTTATGTTGGCTTCATAAAATGTGTTGGGAGGATTCCATCCTTCTTGATGTTGTGGAATAATTTCTGCAGGATAGGCACCAGTTCTTCTTTGTAGGTGTGGTAAAATTCGGGCATGAAACCATCTGGTCCAGGATTTTTCTTTTTAGGTAGGTTTTTTATTACTGTTTCAATTTCAGTACTTGATATTGGTCTGTTCAGGAATTCTATTTCTTCCTGGTTGAGCCTAGGGAGGCTATGTGTTTCTAAAAATTTGTCCATTTCCTCCACATTTTCCAGTTTGTGTGCATAAAGGTTTTTGTAGTATTCATAGATTATATCTTGTATCTCTGTGGCATCAGTTGTAATTTCTCCTTTTTTGTTCCTGATGGAGCTTATGAGAGATTTTTCTTTTCTGCTTTTTGTTAGTCTAGCCAAAGGCATGTCAATTTTGTTTATTTTTTCAAAGAACCAACTTTTTGTTTTATTAA
This sequence comes from Propithecus coquereli, assembly GCF_000956105.1. NCBI lineage: Eukaryota > Metazoa > Chordata > Mammalia > Primates > Indriidae > Propithecus > Propithecus coquereli. The sequence goes on along the minus strand of NW_012152940.1, from coordinate 69,628 downwards.
TTCTTCCGTATAGTTTCTTGTTGTCAATTTGTTTAGTTGTTATTTGATCTTATTAATTTCCCTTCTTCTGCTGGGTTTGGGGTCCATCTGTTCTTCTTTTTCCGGCTCTTTGAGTCGATTGATTAGGTTGTCTATTTGTGATCTTTCTGTCTTTTGGATATAGGCATTTATGGAAATAAACTTTCCTCTCAGGACTGCTTTAGCTGTGTCCCACAGATTTTGGTAACTTGTGTCTCCCTTGTGATTTAGTTCAAGGAATCTTTTGATTTCCATCTTGATTTCCTCATTTATGAAGTAATCATTCAGCAGGAGGTTGTTTAGTTTCCACGACTTTGTGTAGAAATGAGAGTTTCTGTTAGGGTTGATTTCTACTTTTATTCCACTGTGGTTTGAGAAGATACATGGTATAATTTCTATTTTTTTAAATTTTTTGAGACATGATTTGTGTCCTAGGATATGGTCAATCTTAGAGAATGTCCCATGAGCTGATGAGAAGAAAGTATATACAGTGGTTTTTGGGTAGAATGTCCTGTAAATGTCAATCAGGCCCATTTGTTCTAGAGTTCTGTTTAAGTCCATTATTTCTTTGTTAACTTTCTGTTTGGAGGATCTGTCCTGTGCCGTCAGCGGGGTGTTGAAGTCAGGGCTATTATGGTGTTGCTGTTTATCATTCTGTTTAGATCAAGTAGAGTTGGTGGAAAGGAGCCAGACCTGCTCCAGAGCGCAGGTCTCAGCCAGCCCCACGCCACACGCAGACCTTTCAGCTGAGTGGAGTTTCCGTGGTTCTGTGCGTGTACCCCAACACTTGCCCAGCAGAGGGCATCCGAGAACCAACTTTGAGAACCAGCCCCTGTTCTCTGGCACCCGGGGCACCGTTCCCTGGCATTTGGGGCACCAAGGTGCCCATTTTCTGACCTTCCTCGAGCCATCCAGGAATAAAGGACCTGAAGTGCCCGCCGCAGCGTGCAAGAGGCCCCAGGGGAGTAACGGCCTCCGGCGGGTAAAGGAGCTCCAGCCTGAGCGCAGCGGGCCAGGCTTGCTGTGGGGCGGCAGGAGGTGCCGCAGCGAGGGCGCTGCCCGTGAGGGCCCTGGGCCTGGCCCGAGGAAGGGCCTCCCCGACAGGACGCGCGGCTTGCTCCCCCACTCCTCCCCGCCCTCCCCTGCTGGACTTGGGGGGTCAGAAGCCAAGGGCAGTGAGGTGGCTGGGAAGAAAAGGGCTGGGCACCAAGTGCAAATGGAGACGTCCTGGGCAGGCTGGTCCTGGGGGACGAGCCTGGCTTTTAAATGCAGTGTGGCCTTTTCATTCCTGAAATCAGACCTTGTTACTGGAGATAACCTGGGGAGTTTCCCTCACCTGAATGTTAGTAGTGAGGCCTGGGAGCCCCAGATTTCACCCGAGGGTTGGGGGAACCAGCACCAAGGAGCAGGTGTGAACAGACATCTTGGGGAGAACACAGCTGGTTTTGAAGCACCACAGGAGTTTAGCTTGTTCAAAGTAAAAACAGCAATAGCTTAGGGATGGCGAAAGAATGCTTGAACATCAAAGTAAATTAGTAGAAAGTCACTGACTATCGTGTAGCAAGAAATAATTTGAAAGAATATTCAGTTTATTTTCTCAGAGAGGACTCAATATTTTTTTTTTTTTGAGACACAGTCTCACTGTGTTGCCTGGGCTAGAGTGCCGTGGCATCAGCCTGGCTCACGGCAACTTCAAACTCCTGGGCTCAAGGGATCCTCCTGCCTCAGCCTTCCAAGTAGCTGGGGCTACAGACACGTGCAACCATGCCTGGCAAATTTTTTCTATTTTTAGTTGTTTGGCTAATTTCTCTCTATTTATGGTAGAGACGGGATCTCGCTCTTGCTCAGGCTGATCTCGAACTCCTGAGCTCAAGCAATCCTCCCGCCTCTGCCTCCCAGAGTGTTAGGATTACAGGCGTGAGCCACTGCGCCCGGCCTCAATTTTTTTTTTTTTTTAGAGAGAGAGTCTTTGAAGCCTAGCTCACAGCAACCTCAAACTCCTGGGCTCAAGCAATCCTACTGCCTAAGCCTCCTGAGTAGCTGGGACTATAGGCGTGTGCCACCACGCCCAGCTAATTTTTTCTATATATATTTTTAGTCGTCCAGCTAATTTCTATTTTTTTAGTAGAGATGGAGTCTCGTTCTTGCTCAAGCTGGTCTTGAACTCCTGACCTTGAGCGATCCTCCTACCTCGGCCTCCCAGAGTGCTAGGATTACCGGCATGAGCCACCGCGCCCGGCCTTAATTCATTTCCTCTTCACTGTAATGTTATTAACCTTTATCCCTGTTTTCCAGGTCAAGGAAATGAAGGTCGGAGACACCAGGTGACTTACTCACATCTCAGATCTGGTATGTGGAAGGTTTATCTCATTCAAGGGACCAAAGTCTGCAAAATAATTGCACACCTCTGCAAAATATGCATTGCCATTGGAAGTAGGTTTGTAAAGTGTTACTAGCATCAAATTATGGCAGGAAGAAAAGAAAGCGTGGTGGGGTGGTTTTGCTTCTGAAGTTTCAGGGGGATCCCTGAACTGAGAGGTGTCTGGGGAAGTGGTCATTGGCAACAAATGGTAGAGATCGTGACAACATCAGGGAACAGCTGTTGGCCATTCTGGTTTGTGGACTCAGGAGGAAGGAAGAGCTGCAGCCGTCATTATAGTGAAGTAGGGGAAGAAAGGCTGAGGCACAACAGTGCTTAGAACCAGAGAGCTGTGTCACCGCATGTCCTAGAACAGACACCAACATTGTCTAACTCCTCTGCTACTGGGCCTGGCACAGCATTACTTTGCAGCTGTCTGGTGCTGGTTCCCCCACATCCGTTGTGTGACTGTGGCATCATGGCTGTGGAGAGCATGGAACACGTGTCTTCCGTGACATGGGCTGCTCTGGTTGTTACAAAACGTGGGAGGAGAGATGGCACAGCAAGTCTCTGAGTACCGAGAACGCGTGAGCCTGTCTGGGAAGTGCAGCCGTCCACATGGCCACGGCACAGTGACGATGATTGACGGTTCCATCTCCACCCGGGTGTGTTGTGTTGTGCCAGTGGTGTGTGCAAGACAGAAAACGTAGCTGTCTGGAGAAATTTCTTCCTGTGGGAGTTTTTTAATAAAGTAAAAGCTCGTGAAACTGAGAGTAATATTATAGTCTATAAAGAGAAACTGCTCTTAGGGCTTAACAATGTAGAATGAATACTTGTTTGTTTATTTTTTTGGCTTATTTGGAAAAGATCTTTATCCCTTAGTGTTGTTGTCATCTAATTGCTGCCCTCCACACTGTGTTCTGGAGTGCCTGAGTTATTGAAATCAGTGCGAGACCTGTTTTAAATAAAAGTCTATTTCAAAACCACATTTATAATAAATCCTGAATTCCATTTAGAGAGCATTTTACCTGCAGATTTAAGAAATCATTTCATTTTTAGCAAAATGTTTTTGTGTGAAAAATTTTGAAAACAAAGGAGGTATGTTTTTGTTCTGTTCTCCATTATCTCATTTTTTTGGTATTAATCCTTAGTATATATTAAATGGCAAAATGTTTATAAGATTTGCATTAGGTGATCTTATTAAAAATAAAATACAGGTGGTCATAAAGTCTGGAAATATTGACAATATTTTTGTAATAAATTGAACTCTCTTGATTATTTCTTCTGAGGAGAAGGCGCAGGTTTAGGCCGTGAAAATTGGACACACGGATCATCTGAGGCAGCATGTGACAGCGGTGTGTGCAGTGACAGGTGGGACTGTGGTTCTAGTGTACGTTATTCATGGCGACTTAGCATAGCGTATTCAACATATCTCAGCAATAAACTGTTTATTGTGAATGTCTGTTTTCAGATCTTATGGCCACCCTGAACACCTTCAATTCAAAATACTGATGAATAATCAGTTTAACCCTGTTAAAAAAGTCAATTTGAAAAAAATACACTACTTTTTGTAAAGTAGTTCCTTCATGAATTCTTCTCTGTTTGGCCCCATTGCATTCTGATTAAATTCACTTGGGTTAGTTGCACTATGAAAACATGTAATCCGATAGAGTACTAGAGGATATGTGTGACCATATTCCATCATTTTGTGACTCAGTGACATGATAAGGGAGTAAAGTAGAAAAAAAATAATAATAGATATAAACGTATAACTATGGAGAATGGAAGGAACTTCCGGTTGAAACAAATGGGCTGAAAGAGCCCTCATGTTGGCTTTGCTCCTTCTAGAGAAAGGACGGTGGTGCTTTCATCCTGATGGATAGTCTGAGAGACTCATCAGTGACGCAGACTTGACAGATGCTATTAAAATAGAGTTTAACGAGACGTCGGCGACGGGCAGCGAGGAACGTGGACTTTCTCTGAAGTGCGCCCTCTCGAAAGTGTCGGGTATGTAACAAGTGAGGCCTGTCATTGTTCTAATACCAACGTTGATGAAATACACAGTTTCTTCAATTCGATGTTGAGATGTCCTTTCCTACTAGTTTCACTGGGCTGTGTGCACATCTCAAGCACAGGTTCCGGGATAAGATTCCAAACGTGTGAAGCGGCGCGTCCCTTCTTAGCCCTAAATGAACATAAAAGGTAGCCTGCCCTCGCTCCTGAGCATTTCTTAGAATCATTTAAAAAAATGAATCCTTCTCAATAGTCCATCAGTTCAGCGATGTGGGGCGAACATTAGAACTTGGTCATATCCTGGAAACATGTATATCATCATTTGAAGTCCTCACCACATTTTGAGGAACAAAATAATATTACTATTAACAAATAAGTACAATTTTGCCAGAGGATAAAATAGGAATATTGCTAGAAATCTGACTCATTCGCCAACAAAAAAAAAAAAAAAAAATCTTTGCACGATTGTTAGCTTGTTTCGTTTAAAAATAAAACCCTGTAAGCTCGATACTGCAAAATACTGTGCTAGTTGCATAGCCGCCATCCGCCCCTGGGGAGGCCACTGTGAGTCCAGATGCTTCTTTGTTGGTTTATTTCATTTTCTAGGTCCATTTGCTGCAAGTCTTTGTCATGTTTCATATGCTTTATGTCAGCATACAGACATCTCAAAGTCAGGTCTCGTCCCCAGTGAAATAAACAAAGGTGACACGGATACCACTGGGCTAGATGATAACTGACACTGGACAAATAAGATACTTTTCTCTCATCGGGGGTTGGTAGCACCTTATTCGTGTTTAAAATTTATAATTCTCTCAATTGTGGGTCAGAGCTAAAGCTAATGGAAACCTGTGGGGGCAGGAATTTTGCAAATCTACAGGTAGAATCTGTAATTATTCTGTTCGGAGGCAAGAGAAAAGAGCCCCAATCCCTGAGCAAGTCCCCAAGCAGAAAATCCCATTTTGAGGGATGTTGACAATGTTGACAATGTCCGAGTTTCTCGGTTCTTGGCTTGGAGCACAGCTGATGTTGTCCCTCCTGGGTTGGCACTTTGCTAAGTGGATTCAGATCCACTACTGAGAAGAATGCATGTGGGGTCTCCGTGGGATGGGTCTGTGGAGATTTCTGTGGGCAGTGGGTGGTCTCTGTGCACTGTCTCTTGGTAAGTCCTCTGTGAGAGGTAGCTTGGTGTCAGGTGTCTGTGGGAGGTCTCTGCAAGCTCTAGGTGAGGTGAGAGTGTGGCTTCTCTGTGAGGTGTCTGGGAAATCAGTGTGAGGTCTGCATAAGAGGTCTCTGGAGCAAGATGAGGTCTCCACGTGGCAGTGAGCTGTCTCTGTGTTGTCTCTCTGGGCGGTATCTGTTGGGAGGTCTCTGTGAGGTCCAGGGGGTGCTGTGGGAGCCCAGTGACAGCAGTGATAGCTCCTCTGTGAGGTGGTGAGGGTTTCTGTGAGATCTGCGGTGGGGCTCTGTTGGGCGTGGGAGGCCTGTGTATGGTCCCCAGGTGGGTTCTGCGTGGGAGGGCAGTGTGGGAAGTATGTGAACCACTGTGCCAGGATTTTGCAGGAGGGTCTGTGGGTCTGTGGGCAACACGAGGTATGGAAGCCTGAGGGGGGGGGGTCTCTGTGCAAGGTCTCCGAGTTCACCCTTGGTGTGGGTCTCTGTCAGAAGTGTCTGTAGGGGTTCTCCCTGGGGTCTCTGTGTGGGGTTTCTCTATGCAGGTTTCTGGCAGGGGCCTCTGTGGGTGTCTCCTATGGTCTCTGCTGTGGCCCCAGCACTCCTGGGGTCCTGAGCCCCCTCAATGCTGGTCCTCCTAGAGGCTGCCCCTTCCCTGGCAGAGACAGGACTGGCTGTAGGAGCAGTGTCGGTGGGGGCAGCAGGTGTGGGATCTGTGCCTACCTCTGCCCCTGACCCATTGGGAACATTCCCTTCTGGCCCCTGCTTGCCAACATCCTTCAGCCCCCTTGTCCCCGCTAGCCTCAGGCCAGGTGAAGCCCCAAGAATTCCTGTGGATCCTGGCCAGCCCCAGCCCTCCAAGTCCTTGTGCCCTGGGACAAACCCTGGGGCAAAGCATCTGTAATGGTCACCAGGCTGTGATCCCTCTTATCATCCACTCATCCTTTCTGGAATTCCACAGGGATGGCACGCAGGCTGGTCACATATGCCGTGGGATAAGTCACCTTCTTGCATGACAGCTTTGTGTCCCTTGGTCCTGCCCTCCACACTGGGGCAGTGGCCTGAACGCTTTGGCCAGCTGGGGCACTGGGAACGGGGTGGTCAGTGCACAGGGCACCCCATGAGCTCTGCCGCCTGCCTGGCTCCCACCTCTCATGTTCTTCTCCCATGCCCCACCTTTGTTCTCCGTGTGCCTCCATCAGATGGCTCCCACGCTCTCGGTCACGCCGGAGGGGCCAGCAGAGGCCCACTTCTACTCCAGTCTTCAGCAGGCTTGGGCAGGGTGGTCTGTTCCCCACCACAAGAGTCAGGGGTAGCTAGATCTCTCCACTCTTCAACCCACCCAGGCCCAGCACCCCCAGCCCTGGAAACTCCAGGCCTACTTTGAGGGAGTGACGCTGCTCGGCTCCCATGTTCCTGGAGTCCAGGGGAATTTCTACCCTCTGTAAATCCATTCCACGTGGCTGCACAATGTTCCCAGCAGAGGGAAAGCAGGAGAGAGGAGCTGAGCCAGGTCCCAGGGTAGGGTTTCCACAGGGTTTGCCCGTTCCGACAGTCCTGAAGACTCTCTGTAGTGACTGAGCTGTAGAGAGGGACCCTGGGGTGAGGGTGGGTCTGCAAGGCCCTGGCAGCCTCCTCCTTGCCCATCTCTTCTAGAAGCTGCACTCAGGGAGAGCGGACACTGAACCCTTACCTGTTCCTCAGCACCCCACAGACAGAAGCCATCACCACTGCTGATGAGAAAAACCACATGTATTAGGATGAATTTTATGTCTTCGTAAGAAAAGATCATTAGCATATTTGTAATGTGCTCACACGAGGCAAAACAGGTTTTCTTTGCCTGAACTGGAGTTTTTCTGGGAGAAAAGTTCTCTCACCAGGAAAAGTGGGAGAAGTGTGATCTGGTTGACGAGGCAAGACACCTCTAGGTAGACGACAGTGCCTGGGGCAGCGGACAGGGTGGCTGGAGGCTCTTGCCACCCTTGGCTGATGCTGGCAGGGCCTGGCTGGGAAGACCCAGTTACTGTCCCTGTATCTGACCAACCTGCTCTCGGCTGAATGGCTGTGGCCCATGAGGGGTGCTTGGTGACTGCAGGCTATACCACTCTTCGCTCTCCTTTGCTCTAGGTGGCAGGGACCCCTGTGGTAGCTGCAGCTCCCTCCCACTGGGGCCTGGAGTTCTTCTTTGTACCAATTTCCCTTTGATCCAGGAAGTTCTTGGTGAAGTCCCATATTCTCCTCTAGGATTTGTCCAATAGTGAGCGTGAGCTCCTGGGCTTCAGCCATCCCGCTGCCTGTGACTGGTCCGCAACACTGGGTGGTGGCTGATGCAGGCTTGCGTTTTCGTAGGGGATCTTCCTGCCCTGGGCCTTTCTTGCGGAAAGTCCGCTGCAGGAACTGCCTCATCTTGTTCCTAAAGGAGCTTCCTATAGGAGCCCGTCCTTCCTTTGGCAGGAGCTGGGAGGACTTGCTTCTTAGCAACTCTGCTAATTCCCTACCATGGGGAGCGTGGCTCAAACCATTGGTTTGGGAGGTCCTTGGTCCTGCAGACTTCTGTTTGTGCACCCCTGTTTTGGGCCTCTGACAGCGCTCTCTCTCATCAGGGGGGCCAAATGTCTTGCTCTGACTCTTCCATGGGTCCTGGAATTTCAGGATCTTGCTCCCTCCCCTTGATAAGAGGTTGCATGCCCCCGCAGTGTCACCACTGGACTTGCTGTGGGCTGAGAAGGGACTCGCTGTGGACAGAGAGGGCTGAGAAGCCCAGATGTCTGTGGCGAGAACATCAGGGGCACAGTCCTGAAGGATGGTGCCAGTGGTGCGGTCTTGGAGGAAGACGTTGGGGGCAGGGCCTTGAGGCTGGTTCTCTGGCTCCACCTCCACTGCCAGCTCACACTCACTAACAATCCGTGCATTAAGGCATAGCTCTTCTGGGTCCTGGGTGACATAAATTGTTGTGGGTAGGGAGCTTTTACTGTTCCCCAGAGACCCTGAGCTCGGGTTGACATTAAGGGTGTGGGAGTCTGCCCTCACACTGGCTCCCAAGGTGGCTTCCCAAGCAGGGGACTTCTCTTCCTCGGCCTCCATTGGCTCCATGGTCTCTTTGGCCCCTGAAGATTGGGACCCTACAGTGAGCTCCAGCAGTGCTAGGCTATTGCAGGGGTCTCCTGAGGCCACGCTCTCCTCTTCCTCCCTCAGCTCATTCCTGGCCGTTGCTGGATTCGGACTCTGTTCTGGGCTGCCTTGCCCAGCCCCCAGGACCATCTCACTGTGCCATGTTCTGCAAGGGAGGGGCTGAGAAGGCCACCTGTCCTCCTGAACAGTGGCAGGATCTTCTGTGTGTCCACAGTTGTCACCAGAGTGGGTCCCTCTCAGGTCCATCTGGAGGTCATCACCCACAGGTGAGGGGACAGGGAGAGGACCAGTCAGGTTGAGGACTGTCTTTTCTGTGGTCACCTTCTCTCCTGGATCTTCCCGAGGATCTTCTGGGAAATTGGGAACTTCAGCTGTGGAGTTGTCCCCAGATTCACAGGTGGCCTGGGAGGGAAAAGTGGAGTGTGGAACAAGCAGGGGATGAGCCTTTTTCAACATAAATAGATTTTTGGTCTTGATGATCTTGAGGGGTAGGCCCCACCTGCGCCTCACCTGTAACCTTTTAATGTGTGCTTCCAGCACACGTTGACTGCCCGCGTCAAGGAGAAGTTCCTGCAAGGTGTCCTCGCAGGATTCCCGACCCTCTGAGGATGCTAGATTTCCAGTTTCTGTGTGTGTGTTTGAGTTTTCAGGAGGGGCCAAGGCTTGGTCAATAGAAAGCCTGGAGTGGTGAACACTCACAGGGATCCTGTTTTCCATAATCTGCCCCAACTTCTTGCTCAAGTGGACTTTCAGGACGTCTTCTAGATGTTTCTTGTCTGGGCTCCCTGGAAAGTCATTTCTTGTGTTACTTCTTGAGGAGCTCATCAAGTCCCTTTCTAACTCCTCCTCAGAGCTGGGCCTTGGAATTGTCATTGGGGAGCTCTCTGAATCCCAGGAGAGATCTTTTTGGACACTCCCCAGACAATGCCCCAGATGCGGGCTCGAGTCTTTCCATAGCTGCCACATTGCTGGGCCCTGGGACTCCATGCCCTGTATATTCTGGCTGCTTCCCCCTGCAAAGGCTGAGGGCCCTGAGGACCTTTGCTTCTCCTTTGCCTGACCTGTCCCTGGAAATTTGCCCTGAGGCTGCACCATGCCCAGAGACAGCTGGTTCCTGGATGGCAGTTTGCCCTGGTGTTTTGTGAAGCTTGTTCGTAGATGTTGTTCCAGTTGCTCCTGGAGCTCAGGGTTGATAATATCTCCTGGGTGGCTGGAGACAGACTTGTGGGTCTGGGAGGCCCAGCCGTTGGGAATGAGCTGCTTAAAGACTTCCTGAGATTTTTTGACTATTGTGGGTAAAACCCTCCTGCTTTCTTGTTGCTTCTTCAGAAGGTGACATTCTAGTTGTTGAATAGCAGTTGGGATAGGAAATTGGGCCTTCACGTGGACTGTTGGGCAAGATACACCACAGAGAGTAATCTGATGTGAATAGCATGGTGGGGTTGAGAGAGAGGGTGGGAGTCGGGCCTGGGTGTGAATCCCAGCCAGAGGTGGGGGCTGGGGCTGGGGCAAGGTTTCAGTCAAAGGCTGGGGTGGGGCCACGTGCTGGTGCCAGGGCTGGGGTGGAAGGAGTTGTGGAGGTAGCTTGGCCTGAATTTGTACCGTGAAGGAATTAGAGAGTACGTTGAATAAAACAGAGGGAAACTCTAATGGGGGACCAGAGACCCAGGCCACAGCCACCAGGGACTCACTGTGCAGAAAGGGGTGGCCCCAGAAGCACTGGCTGCATTTCTGCTGTAAACGATCCCCCAAGGGCTTGGGATTGGAGAGCTGCTGAGGACCAGGCAGCTGCTCTGGTTTGTTTGTCACATTCCAGAAGGGGTAATCTGGGCTCATTTGTTTTAGAAATGACCCCTCCTTTTTCCCCTTCCACAGCTTCAGTTCTGCTCTCTTGGTGATGAGCATCTCCAGTAAGTTCTGGACATCAGGGTTGATGAAAGAGGGGCCACCAGCCTCCATCTGCCTGTGTGTGGTGTCTGCCCAGAACGAAGCCTCTGGTGGGTGGTTGGAAAGATGCCCTTGCTGGGATTTGCCCTCAGGTGGGGTGGAGAGACACCAGGCTGTGCCAGCTCTGGCAGCTGCCTGCCACCAGGATAGGGCTGAGACAGGGTCACTGGAGCAACCAAGGCCCAAGATCGTTGAGACAGGAGGAGACAACCAACAATTGTTGCCTGGAGAACAGCTCTGTGGTACAGTGCCTGGTGAGCGTGCCGTTGAGTCACACTGAGCGGTAGCCAGGCTGGCGTCAGGAGGAGGCAGATGACTGGCCACAGGAGGAGGGGACTGTGGTGTAGGAAGGGAAAACGCCCGTGGCTGGGGTGAAGGGCATTCTAGGGGAAGCAAAGGCTCTGGCCGCTGGGAGGCACTCAGCGATGAGTGTGATCCAGCACAAACTGGGAAGGTCGTCGGGCCTGGTAACAAGTTGGAGGCCAGAGGTGGAGGGTGCTTGGCCAGGGGAGCTGGGGAAGCCACTGTGGAGAAGGTGGCAGGAGAAGCATCTTCCATACACTCCCCATGAGGCTGGTGGGCTCTGGCAGGTGGTGGCTTGCACACCGCCCCCGGGGGGTCTGAATATGACAGCTGATGAAAGTCCCCCTTGTCAGGGAGCTTCTCCAGGTTGCTGCAGGAGACAGGAGGCACCAGCTGCAGCAGGGGTGGGTGGGCCACCCACCTGTGGCCCATGGCCCCTCCACTGCCCCCATACTGACTTCAGAGCTCTGTTCCTCCCAGGCCCCAGGGCTCTAGTCACATCCTGTTCCCTTCCCTGTCCCCACCTCCCAGGTCAGCCCCAGGCCCTGGGGTCACATCCCAGCCCCTGGTATGAAGGAGGGCAGGGAGAGAAGGGGAGAGTGCCTCACCTCTGCAGAAGTAAAATCAGGTCCCGAGCCCCTTCCAATTCCCTCCGGCAGTCTCTACAAGCTGGAAATCAGGAGCTGGGTTAACGGGGAAGGGAGGGGTCTGGGGATCTTGCTGGAGGCTGAGTGTCCCCCTAGGGCAGACTGTCAGGGGTTAGAACCCTGCAGCCCATGCCTTAGTGTCCAAGGCCAAGAGACCCCAGGAGTGACAGCAAGAAGTGCTTCATCATGTACACGGTGCTCCCACATCCATCCCCCAGGGTCCTCACAGACCCTGTCGGGGAGAAGACAGGGGTCACCTCAAAGAGTAAGCGGCCTTAGCCAGGCTGAGCAGGTGTACACCGTTGGGCCCCCCTCCACATCCAGGCCCCTACTGGGCAGCACCCATTCCCTGCCCACCTGGCTTCATGCCCAGCCCAGGATCTGAGGAGAATCCCAGGTTCTGATTTCCTTCCCAGGACCCCCCCCCCGGCCTCTGCGGCTGGCTTCCCAGGAGACGCATCCCTCAGGAACAATGAAGCCAAGTCCCCCTGGGAGCCCCGGGTGGAGGGGAAGAGCCTTACCTTTCAGAGCGCAGCTCTTCTTCCTGCTCCTGGGCCTCCCCCTCTTCCCCACTGGAGGCTGGGAGACAAGAAAGATTGAGGGGCTGGACCAGTGCTCACCCATCTACCCGAGACAAGCTGCGGACATTGAGTAGAGGACATGGCCTTCTGCATCTAGCTAATGGAGTTCTGTCTTCTTTTCTTAACTTTTACTCATTTTTAAAGTGGATAAAAATATTTCCTGTTTTCTTTCTTTGAAAAATACAAGAGGGATGTTCTACGTGAGATCCCTCATGGGTGTCTTCTGTCACCGTTCTTCTTCTCGAGAAATTCACCAACTTAGACCTATGGGCGCCTCTGACCTGTCAGGCAGCATTCTGCTTCCCGAGGAGGACAGAGGCCACTCTAGCCCCTGATGGGAGGTTCTCAGGGGCTCAGCACAGCCCTCAGATATCCCAACACAGAGGAAAGGCTGGGCCTGAGGAAGGAGACAGATGCCCCAGGGCCGTCCTCCTACAGAGATCTCAACTCTCTCATAAACCCAGCCTGGCCTTTGAGTCCCAGTATTTGATTATGTCCTGAAGCCTCCTGAGCACCCACACAGGTGGTGTGGGAGCTTCAGTAGAAATGCCATGCTACTCTAATCCCACCCTGCCCTGCCTGGGCCTAGAAGGATGGGGAGATTCTCATCCCAGGAGGCTATAGTTGATGTGGAAAAGTGGACCTAATAATAGAAAGAAAAGAGAATCGTTGTTGGGTCTGGGCCGAGGGTTTCTTACCTTCCTGATATTTCTTTCCTGCCCAAGCTGTGGTGGGGATGGATCTCCCCCGAGGCAGGGGAGTAACAGGAGGAAGAGCCCCAGTCCACACAGAAGGCCCAGGGTGATGTCCACCACCCAGGGAGGGGAGCTGGGGCTCAGCCATGTGGCACTAATGGATTTCAGAGGAAAGACTTGATTCTCCATCTTCTGAATCACATTGTAGCCCTCAAGCAACTGAACCCTGGGCGTGTTCTGTGGGCCTATTGACTAGGGCCCAGGCCCGCATCACAGAGCTGTGGCCTCCTCGTCACAAAGGACTCCTGAAGGTGGGGGAGGGGTGTTGAGAGGAGGAGGCTGAACCACAGCCACCCCCCCCCACCACCCTGCCCTGTTCATCCCTGGACCTCCTGAGCCTCCTGCACCCCTCCTTCCGATTCCGCCTCCTCAACCTGTCAGAGATAGACCTCAGTTTTACGTTCTTTGCTGCTGGGAACAGATATTACCTGGCTCCTTGGAGATCTATACTTGCGCTCCTTAAATTCGATAGGTTTTAAAAATCTGGACTTGTCCTTGCCATTTCTTTTACTTCTCAGGGAATACTGCTCTCGGGATATCCTCTCTCTGTAATTCTGCCTTTCCCACATGATATGTTCTTGCCCTGCATGAACTCAGACATAGAACTTAAATTTTTTATACTTACTTATCTTTGTGAATTTTGAATACATTTTTTTATAATTTTCCATTGAATTAATCTTTGCTATCTTTAGCTAGAGGGACTTGAAACTTAAATTACTACTTTATTATTGAAAATTTTCAAGGCTAAATAAGTATAAAAAATTAAAATAAATCTTCAAAGGATATTTTTTATATGTTTCTAATATTTTTGCTTCTAAAATAATACACATTAAACTGCACAAGAAAGTTTGGAACATGTGGTATGTACACACACACATAGACACACACACTGACTCAGCTCCTTTGAGAAAACAATCCGGTATTTTCAAATCTAAGAACTATTTCTTTCTGTTCTAAAGCCTTCCTTTAGTATTTCTTTTAAGGTGGAACTTCTGGCAGCAAATTTTCTGTCTTTGTTTATCTGGGAATATCTTTATTTTTTACTTTTTCTTTACTTTTAAAAGAGATATGCTGAATATGGCATCCTTAGTTTATAATTTTCTTCTTTCAGCTCTTTGAATATGCCATCCCACTGCCTTGCCACCATCGTTTCTGATTGGAAGTAAACTTACTGTGTCACATTGTGCATTAAGATAAGTTTTTCTCTTGCTGCTTTTGTAACCACTTCTATAAAGCAAGAAAATGTTTTCTCAATAATGTTTTAGTTTCCTGATATTTCAAATGAGTTTTCAGTGTTCACATTATGGCTGGGGCTGGCAGCTCTTAAGTGGCCTTGACAGTGAGATTTATCTCAGCCCTGGGAACTTAGCAGCCACAGTCTCAGTGAGGCAGAAAATAGAGAATTCCTTAGCAAAATGTAATGATCCCAGAACTTTGTAACTTTCTATTGTACTGTTGCATTCTCTTTTGAGTTTCTCTCCCAAGAATGGCAGAACCTCCTACAAAGCCTCACACCAGCTGCTTGTCCAGAGAAGACAAGATAAGCTATACTCTGCCACAGACCGTGCACGAAGACCCACTGAGCCTGCACACAAGGCTGAAAGAATGACCAATATTAACCCCTAGTTAATTATAACACAAAAATCTCTGCCCTATGTGGGACTTCTCTGCCATTTTTTGATCATGGGACATATTTACTAGCACGATTTCCTACTGCGCTTGCGTGCCCTGCGCTCCACCCCAAATGCTCAAGGATGTTCACACCCCTTGTGCATTACTCAGTTCACCTACAGAAAACCCCCTCACCCTGTTGGTCGGGGAGCCGGATTCGAGACAGTTCATACCTCCCCCTCCCTGTTGTGTCCAGAGAAATAAATCCTTTCCTCCTGACAATCCTCGCTGTCTCAGTAATTGGCTTTCTGTGTGGTGGGCAACATCGAACCCCCCTTTGTGGGTTAACACTTTCAGTATTCTCTTTTTGTGTTTCCACAGATTTACTATTATTGCCCAAACCTTGGCACTTATCCTTGATGCTGCATCAGAAGAACAAATGAGAACAAGTGGTTCGAGGAGGAGGAAAGAGAAGTTTATTACTTTGCCAGCAAAGGAGGAATAAATGGTAGACCTTCTGTCTCAAAATCCAAATTTCCTGAACACAAGCAGAAATACAGAGCTTTTAAAGGGAACCCCCTCAGTTCTAGGCTATTGTGGTTAACTATTCTAATCGTCCCATCTCTACCAATGACAAAGTCTGTGACCTCCAACCACCCAGGAGGCCGGTGCCAGGGCCTGGATGGCTGAGCTATCTCCTGTAACACAAAGAACAAAAGACATTCCCCAGGCTCCTCTTGACTGCCTGCCTGAGACAGGGATGCAGGCTTCAGTTTCCAAAAAGAGTAGGGGATGTTTTAAAGAGATAGAAAATAACTTTTTGCCATTTTTTTTTCCCAGGCCATTTTCTATGTTACACTATGATGTGTCCAGGAGTGGATATGCTTGTTTTTATTTTACTAAAAGCTAACACAGAGTCTACAGATTAATGTTTTACATCAAATTTGCTAAGTTTTCAGCCTTTGTTTCTACAAATATATTTTTCTTCCCCCTTTTCTTTCTTTCTGAGACTGTTCTACATATGTTGGTGTACATAACGATGTCTAACAGGTCATTTTTATTCACTATCTTTTCTCTTTGTTCTTTAGATGACATAATGGCTATTCATTTATATTCAAGTTTACTGATTCTTCCTTTTTTATTTCAAAATATTAAGTAAGGGGGTACAAATGTTTTTGTTATATGGATACCTTATATAATGCTTAAGTCAGGGCTCTGGTGTACCAGTTACCAGAGTAGTGTTCATTGGACCAAATAGGTAAGTTTTTATCCCACAGCCCCCCTAGCATACTCCCCTTTCTGGGTTCCTCTTTCTTGGTTATAAACTTGGTCCTTCATAAAATCATTTTGTACCCAGGTATACCCATCATTTAGCTGCCACTTATTAATGAGAACACAGGTATTTGCTTTTCTGTTCTGTGATACTTCACTTAGGAAAATGGTCTCTGGTTCCATCCAAGTTGCTGCAATTGACATTGTTTCATTCTTTTTTATGGCTAAGTAGTACTCTATGGGTACTCTATGGGATATATATCTATATATCTATATATCTATATATCTATATATCTATACGCACACACATACAGACACAGAGCACATTTTCCTTATCCACTCATCAATTGATGGGCAATTAGGTTGATGTCCCATCTTTGTGCAATTGTGAATTGTGCCATGATAAATATTTGAGTGCAGATGTCCTTTTTATAAAATTGCTTCCTTTCCTCTGGGTAGAAAGCCAGCAGCGGGATTGCTAGATTGAATGGTAGGTCTACATTTATTTCTTTAAGGAATCTCCATACTGTTTTCTGTTGAGGTTGTACTAATTTGTAGTCCCACCAACGGTGTATTAGCATTCCTTTAAGCATCCACTCCAGTGTCTATTGTTTTTTGACTTTTTGATCATGGCCATTTTGACCATGATTAAGGGGTAAGGTAGTATCTCATTGTGGATTTAATTTGCATTTCCCAGATGATTAGTGATGTTGAGCAATTTTTTCGTGTATTTGTTGGCCATTTTTCTATCTTCTTTTGAAAAACTTCTGTTAATGTCTTTTGACCACTTTTTGATGGGATTGTCCATTTTTTTCTTGCTGATTTGTTTGAGTTCTTTGTAGATTCTGCATATTAGTCCTTTGTCAGTTGTATAGTCTGTGAATATTTTCTCCCATTCTGTAGGTTGTCTATTCACTCTGTTGATTATTTCCTTTGCTGTATGGAAACTTTTTAATTTAATTAAGTCCCATTTATTTATTTTTGTTGTTGCTGTATTTGCCTTTGGGATCTTAGTCATAAATTCTTTGCCTAGGCCAATGTCTAGAAGAGTTTTCCCTACATTTTCTTCTAGAATTTTTATGGTTTCCTGCCTTACATGTATGTCTTTTATCTGTCTTGAATTAATTTTTGTACATGGCAAGAGATAGAGATCCTGTTTCATTCTTCTGCATGTGGCTATCCAGTTTTCCCAGCACCATTTATTGAATAGGGCTTCCTTTCCCCAGTGTATGTTGTTGTCTGCTTTGTCAATGATCAGTTGGTTGTAGGTAGATGGTTTTATTTCTGGGTTCTCTTTTCTGTTCAATTGATCCATGTCTCTACTTTTATACCAGTAGTATGCTGTTTTGGTTACTATAGCCTTGTAATATAATTTGAAGGCAGGTAATGTGATGCCTCCAGATTCGTTCTTTTTGCTTAATATTGTTTTGGTTATTCAGGCTTTTTTTTGGTTCCCGATGAAGCCTGGGATTATTTTTTCTAGATCTGTGAAATATGACATTAGCCTAATGGGTTTTCCTTTGTAGGTTAGTTATTGTTTTCATCTTGCTGCTTGTAGTATTTTCTCCTTCATTTTGATTTTGGCCAGGTTGATTAACATGTGTTTTGGAGATGTCCTATTTGCTATGAGTCTTCCTGGTATTCAATGACCATGTATCTGGATGTCTGAATCCCTGTAGATACCAAGGAAGTGTTCTTCAATAATCCCCTTGAACAGATTTTCCATGCTTTTTGCTCTTTATTGTTCTCCTTCGGGGATACCTATACTTCATATATTAGTTTGCTTCATATAATCCCATAGTTCTCTGAGTCATTACTCAATCTTTATTCTCTTTTCCACATCTTTGAGTGACTGGGTTAGCTCAAGAACCTTGTCTTCAAGCTCTGAGATTCTCTTTTCTGCTTGATTTAGTCTGTTGTTGAATCTTTCTGCTATGTTTTGAAATTCCCTGAATGACTCTTTCATTTCTTTAAGTTCTATTATATCCTTTCTTATGTTTTCTAGACCTTTAGTGACTTTTTCATTTTTTCCATTGATTTCCTAAAATATTTTTTGGCTTCTCTTTTTGTTGGTTTTCAACTTTCTCTTCAATTCTATTCATCTTATTTGCCATCCATATTCTGAATTCCATTTCTTTCATTTTGACAATTTCCTTTTGATTGGAGTCCACCACTGCAGTTCCACTGTGACCCCTTGGGGTTGTTGAACTATTTTCTTTTTTTTTTTCCATATTTACAGGGTTCTTTTGCTGGTTTCTTCTCATCTGAATCCTCTTCTATCAGCTCAGGGCTAATAGGTTTGCAGGATACCTCTTCTTGTTTGCTGGGAACTCTCCTGCTTAGTGAGAAGAAAGGGAGGTCCCTAGATGGTGCTTTTGTGTCCTGCTTGGGAATGTTGACTTGGCAGGGAATGGGCGTGCACACTGAGAGCCCATAGCACAACTGTTCTGTTTTGTCCCATTCTCCTGTGATTGTCACAGTTCATGCCAGTGCTGGATGGTCTCATATGGGTTGGTGGGTTGTTCCCCAGATTTTTATTGGAACTTTGAGTTTGGGGTTAGGTGAGACCCTCTCCACAGAGACTGGTGTTTTGGGGGATTGCTCTGCCCAGAGTCTCCCCATGGACAGTGGCGGCTGGATGAGGCTATCTAGGCAGTGGTTGTGGGTGTCTGAGCTGTGGGAATTTGCTTGAACCATGTGTAGGTGCAATGGTGGCTCAAGGATTGGGAGGTCCCTGGAGAAGTGTTGGACCTTGGGGTTGTTCCATGGGCCTAGCAGCAGTGGTGGAGACTCAGAGGTGGGGTGTTGGGGACCAGGTGCAATGCTGGAATCTTGGGGGTGGCACTACAGGCTTGGCAGGAGCTCTAGAGCCACTGGGGTAGAGGCTTAGGCCCAGATGCAGTGAGAGCTTCAGAGCCAGAACTAGGGACCAAGGAGGCAGAGCTTTGCAGGCACGGGTGGTTCCAGCAGCCCTGGGACTGCAGAGGTGGGCCAGGGCAACTGGCAAACTGGGGTTCTTCCCCACCTCGGTCCTGCTGAGGCAGTTGCCCAAGGTTTCCCAGGTGGTACCTGTGGTGCTTGAGGTGCCTCCTCTGCTCACATCCTGTGCTGGGGTTGGGGGGAAGGGGCACTTGACTCTCAGAGGGCATGGCATGGGGGAGCATCCACTCTGCCTGCTCGCCTCCCATCCTGGCAAGGGCAATGTGAAAACTGCTTGCTGCACAGCTGAGTCCCAGGCAGAGCTTGTGCCATGCACCTGAGAACTCATGATTGTGTCAGTTGCAGAATCCCATGACTGGCAGCCACCAGATTTCTGCTGCGCCTGCTTCCCAGTGCAAAGTCTCTGCACAGACACTCTAAGCAGCTCCCCAGTCAGTGCAGAGGTCTGCAGTGGTGGAGGGAAGCCCTTCACAGTGCAGGCCGGAGTTCCCAGGGGGTAAGTATGGAGCCCCACGGCTCCATTTTCCTGACCTTCTCTATGTGTGGATGCCTTTCCGCAGATCCCTTTGATCTTGCCAAATGAATTGTCCTGTCACCTTTCCCTTCACTGTGAATGCCCAAGCAGGCATCCACCTGAAACTTTTTATTTTTATTTTATTTTTTTGAGACAGGGTCTCACTCTGTTGTTCGTGCTACAGTGCCATGGTGTCAGCCTAGCTCACAGCAACCTCAAACTCCTGGGCTCAAACAATCCTTCTGCCTCACCCTCCCGAGTAGCTGGGACTACAGGCATGTACCACCATGCCTGGCTAATTTTTTCTATATATTTTTAGTTTCCCAGCTAATTTCATTCCATTTTTAGAAGAGATGAGGTCTCGCTCTTGCTCAGGCTGGTCTCGAACTCCTGAGCTCAAACGATCCTCCCACCTTGGCCTCCCAGAGTGCCCCTAAAACTTTTGATGCTCTCCTTGAGAGCAGCACACACAGGCTGCTTCTAGTCTGCCATCTTCTAGATATTCCATCAATAACAGTCTTATTGCTATTTTAATTTGTGATTTCCTTAATGACACATGATGTTGGGCATCTTTTCGTATACTTATTTGCCATCTGTGTATCTTCTTTGGTGAGATGTCTGTTCAGGTCATTTGCCCATTTTATTTAGTCAGGTTGTTTATTTTCTTATTGAGTTTTAAGAATTCTTTGTGTATTTTGGATAAGTCCTTTATCAAATGTTTTTTGCAAATATTTCTTCTAGTCTGTGGCTTATTTCTTTATTCTGTTGACATTGTCTTTCACAGAGCAGGAGTTTTTAATTATAATAAAGTCCAGCTTATAGATTTTTACTTTCATGGGTCATGCCTTTGGTATTGTACCTAAAAAATCATCACCACACCCAAGGTAATCCACGTTTTCTCTTATTACATTATCTTCTAGGAGTTTTATAGTTTTGCATTTTACATCTAGATCTGTGATCTACTATTTTGAGTTAATTTTTGTGAATGGTATAAGGTCTGGATTTATATTTTGGCATACAGATATCTTATTGTTCCAGCGCCACTTACTGAAAGAATGTTCAACAAATGTTGTGATTTATATTTAGGTCTATGATCCATTTTAAGTTAATTATTGTGAATGGTATAAGGTCTGGCTCTAGATTAATTTTTTTTTTTTTTTTTTTTTTTTTTTTGCCATGTGGCTGTCTGCTGCTCTAGCACCACTTGCTGCAAGAACTGTGCTTTGCCCCATTATATTGCCTTTGCTCCTTTGTTAAAGATCAGTTGGCTGTATATATGTGAGTCTATTTCTGGGCTCTCTGTTCTGTTCCATTGATCTAATTGTCTGTTCTCTCTCCAATACCACACTGCTTTGATTACTGTTGTTTTATAGTAAGTCTTGAAGTTGGGAACTGTCAGTCTTCCACCTTTGTTCTCCTGCAATATTTTTGACTATTCTTGGTCTTTTGCCTTTCCCCCTTTCCTTGTGAACTTCAGAATTTGTTTTTTGGTATCCACAGATTAACTTGATGGGATTTTGATTGAAATTGCATTGAATCTGTAGAGGAAGTTGGATGCAAACATCTTTGGTTTATGTTGAGTGGAACTTCTTGAAGCAAGATGTAGATGCTGAGTTCTGCACAGCTCAGCATCAGGATGGACTTCTGCAGGTGTTTCTGGGGTGAAGAAGAAGGGCTAAAAGAGCAATATAAGAAAAGAACAAGTGTCAGTACATCACACTCATTGGAACAATGTACAGACACACAAATTGCATGAAGTGGCCCTGAGTTTCTGTAGGCCAAAGCACATCTCGTCAGGTGAGGCCAGGTGGGCTTGGTGTGGAGGACCTGCCCCAGGTTTCATGGCCAGTGAGGGTTAATGCAGAGGCCTGGCACCAACCCCTTAACTCTTCATTGTACTCAACACCTTAAATAAGGCCTCCCACCTACCAAAATGTGCACAATCATTTCAAATGAGTACTGAATATTTTCAAATGTTGCCAGATGCTGGCCATTTAAAGCAAGGTCCAACAAATTTCGAAGGCAAAATATCATACAAAAGAGTCTGTCATCAAATGACAGAGCAACTAAGTCAGAAATCTATAGCAAAATGAAAACAAACAAAAAATAATTAAAATTTTAAAATTCTCTTCTATTAACTCATATCAAGTTTAAAAACTTCCATAGTCAAAAAGATAGAATAAAACACATAAAATGTTATGAATGGAAAAAAAAACAAAGATACAATTTATTAAAACTTAAGGGATACAGCTAAATCTGAGCTTACAGTGAATTTTTATATCCTAAATGCATACATAGAAAAGACAAATGTTTGAAAACTAATGATACATCCTCTTCTGTAAGTGTTACTGAAACAAACTGGGGTCTGCTCATGCAGTGCGGCAAAGCCAGACATTGACGCTGGGGTTTGCAGTGAGAGAAAAAGCATTTATTGCAGGGCTACAAGAAAGGAGTATGGACAACTAACGCTTAGGACCCAAACTCCCCAGTAGCTTACAAGTAAGGGATTTTAAAGGCAAGGGTTCATTTCAGGAAAGCAGAAGTTGCAGGCAAAATCTTAAATCAATACATGGAGGTTAGGGAGAGGGCAAGATGGTGAACGAGCAAAACCACCAGCCAGAGTGTCTTTGCAAGAAACATAGATTTTAGATGAAAGTGAAAAAAATAAACAGGCAGAGAAACATCGATCGGATGAGGGTTGGAAGGAAGGGTGCCTGAAACTACAGGAGACTCCATGGGAAAAGGTCGTGGAGCAGAACTGGAAGGAGGAAGGCATCGGCAGAGTCTAGCTGCAGCGTGCTTGAGGGGCAGCCCTCCCCCCACGGGAGGGCCGTGCTCCCAGCTCAGGCTGCGAACCTGGGCAGGAAACCTCCAGGCCCGCATCACAGCCAAGGGAGCTCCGCAGGCTTGAGGTCCTGCCTGCTGGCAGAGGCCTGGGAGAAATTGCAGAATAGGGGAGGGTGGAAAGGAGCAAGGACTGCATCAGACTGCAGGTCTCAGACAGCCCCACCCCCACATGCAGACTCTTTGGCTGAGTGGGGCCAGTTCAGCCCCTCCCTGGCCACTTTGCCCAGAGGCAGAGAACAGACCTTTGACTGCTGCTAACACCATTTGTGAAGTTTGAGGGCTGGCTGAAACAATCCAGCTATGCCCAGCCTCACTACCCCACCTGCCTCACCTGTCCCAACCCCACTTGTTGGGGCCATGTCTACAGCCACCCCAGGAGCTATGTGAGCTTGGACAAGGTGATTGGCCTGGGGTGCTGCTGGGCCTTGCTCTCAGGAGACCGCAGACAGCCAGGTGGGACAGGAGGGTCAGGCAGCAGAGGGTAGGAGAGGGTGGGCCTGTGAGCCAGAGCAGTCCAGGGGGGCTGCTTGGAGGAGGGGGTGAGGGCAGATCCTGAGGGTGGGATGGGGATTGGGGAGGGGGTGTTACAGGAAGGGGGTGGGTGAGAGGACCTGGTGTGGAGGGGTGTTGTGTATCAGCATCCTGGGGCTGCCGTGACAGAGGACAACAGCCAGAGTGGGGGCTTAAAACAGCAGAAAGTCCCCTTGCAGTCTGGGGCCCAGAAGTCTGCAACCCAAGTGTGGGCAGGCCATGCTCCTTGACCGCTCCACGGGAGGATCCGCCTGCGTCTTCCAGCTTCAGGAGGTGCCAGGATCCCTGGCATCCCCTGGCTTGCGGCAGCAGCACTGTGACTTCTGCCTCTGTCTTAGTCTACTCCCTGTGTGTGTGTCTCTGTTCTCTTCTTATAGGGGTACCAGTCACTGGATTAGGGCCTGCCCTCAACCTTACCTCAGTCACATCTGCAAAGACCCCTTTTCACAATGTGGGCACTTTCACAGGCTCCAGGATTTGGACGTGGACACCTCTTTTTTGGGGCCACGCATCTGTTGCCCGCAGAGGCCACTCGGGAGCTGTGGGCAGTGGTGTCCTCCAAAGCCTGGAGGGGTGGGAAGAACAGTCTGCAGAGAGAGCCTGGGTGGTGGGGTGCTGAGGGCCGAGCAGACAGAGAGGAGGGCTGAAGGAAGAGGGCAGGTGGGGCCCACTCAAGAGTCTGGCCCTGCGTGAGACCTGCAGCCCTGCCAGGGCCTCTGTGACCCTTGGTTCCTCCCAACAAGTTCCCTTCTCTGATAGAAGCAAACCTCAGTTTCAGAGGTAAACCATTTACTTTAACTCTACAGACCCTAGAACATACAGATTTTAACTTCTCTCTGACCATATTTGCATTCGTGGTTCTCGCAATATCCTCTTCTATTTAAGTCCCCCTTTAAGTTTTTCTTTATCTTGCAGATTGTAGCAAAGTTGCTCATCCTCTGTCTGAGGAGCCTGGGTCTATAAAGCATTTCTTGGCTATTAATGCAGTCATCAACATGTGATTTGTGGCACAGAAGTAGCTATTGGGTCTAATTATGCAAATTAAGAGTGAATAAATTATAGGCTGGGTCATTGGCTGTTTAGGTTTGGGAAGAGATAATGGTCATTTAGTTCTCTCAAAAAGCCCTTTATCAAATGCCTACTCTGTACTGGGAATTGTACATGCCAGGACTTTGCTAATGGAATATGCAGACGTTAACACTTTACTTACTGCTTTGTTTTGTCCTTTTTAATCTCGATCAACAGTTTGCTTTTATCACTCTCGTAACATCTTAATACCCTGTCTTGAATTTATTGATTTTTGTACTTATCTTATCCCTTCATTAGATTGTAAGCACTTTCAGGATAGAGACTTTGTCTTATTTATGTACCGTTTGACTAAGTGCTTGATAGATACTTCAGAAATGTTAAACTGAACTGAACTGAGTGGTGAACACCTATGTTTTAGGCCTGTTATTGAGACAGCAACAGAACTTAGGCCTCCTGACTTCACATTCCCAGCTGCTTCATCCTCTGTTTAGAACTTGTAACACAACTTGTCCATAAATGCCTTTTGTGTCTACGGAGGTTATTATTAATGAGACCACTTACATGCTTCATATGGAGACATGTATAGATGTCTGTTTGAATAAGAGTTTTTAAAGTGTTGAATTTTATTCTGACTCAGTGGATTTATTCTTTCACTGGCACCTCTAAATGTGGCGCAAAGTTGCAGGTAGCAAAAATGCAGGCTGTGGACCATATGTGTTATCTAGGCTGTATTTGAAAAATGGAAAGTTCTTGAAATCCAGATATAACCCAGGCTTCCAGTACATTTTGCCTAAGAAAAGGGATACCTAAGAGAAGTTGAGCCCAGGATGGGACTGGTCATTGCCCAACCTTGCCCCCATCACAGTATTTAGCCTTCAGCCCAGTCCTCAAGCTTCGGTCTGCTTTGGAGTACTTACAGATTCACAGAAAATCTTTGCACATATTTTTCTATTTCTCACTCTTTCCTTGAGCTGATTCCATGTGTCAGCTTTTTCCCTTGTGCCTTCTTCTCTTCATTCCAAGTCCTTCCCCTACAACCACCCCCACCACAAAAACAAAAAAACCCAAC
>NW_012152940.1:40126-41265 GCF_000956105.1 Propithecus coquereli | reverse complement strand
CTACAGTCTGGTCCCTAACAGGTCCACGGCCCAGGGGTTGGGGACCGCAGGCCTAGGAGATTTTGAAATCAATCAACAATTTAATGAATAAAATGAAAATATTAAAGATCACATTTTAAGCAAAGTGCACTACAGTATGTATAGCAGGTAAAAAGATATGACATATAGAAAAAGATGCATATATGTGCATATCTGTAGATTATTTTGAGGAGAACCCACTAGAACCCTCTGTCTGGTATGCCCTCTCTCTTATCCCGTCGCATAAGTTTTACCTCAAAGTTCACCTCCCTAGGCCTTTCTTGAACTTACCATCTAAAGTGTCCCCTCCTCCCACCATGAGTTATTTTACTTATTCTGTATTGCCTGCTTCTGCCCACAAGAATGTGTTTCATAAGAAACTAGCACCCCTACTCCTGGCTCCCCTCCCCCTCTCTCCTCTCTCCTGATCTGGCTTTATTTTTCTTCTCAGTACCCATCAGAACCATATCTGGCACATAGTAGGTGCTCAGTAAGTATTTTTTGATAAACAATTTTGAAAATTTAAATGAAAAAATGGATATAGAGCATATAGCAGAGAGCCTGGCATATAGTAAATATTCGATAAATGTTACCTGCTATGATGATGACGACAATGACAGCTATGGCAACCATCAGAAGCACAACTCTGAAAGGCTGATGCCTCCTCTGTACTCTTGAACCAATTCCTTTTTGTCTGATCAGAGACTTTCATTGATCATGTCCCTTCCTCCTCTTGATAGCCTCCTTTCCTTCAAGTAAATATTAATATGTGCAATATTTTCCCACCAATAAAAACAAAAACAGTTAAAACATACCTTCGTTAACTCTGGATCTCATTACATACAGCCAAGTGTCCTCATAGTTTAGCAATCAAAAAAAATAGTCTATATTAGTACACAACTGCTTAACCAAAACAAATCTTGAATAAGTTGACTCATTTTTATTTACCACTCTTATCTATTAATTAGTTTCTTTAAATTGAGAGCAACTACTTAATATTTGCATGGTTATGATATTAATAACTATAAAATAATATTCAATAAAAGATCTATTACCTAATTCAGTCCTCACTTTGCAAAAAACTGGCATATTCTGTGTATCTTTCCAGAAATTATGTATGC
>NW_012152940.1:37533-40076 GCF_000956105.1 Propithecus coquereli | reverse complement strand
GTCCCAAACAGAAACTCTATACCCATTAACAATAGCAACCCACTCCCCCTACCTTACGCCTATCCTCTGGTAACCTCTATTCTACTTTCTGTCATTATGAATTTGTCTGTTCTAGATACCTCATATAAGTGGAATCATACAATATTTGTCTTTTTGTGTCTGAATTATTTCACTTAGCATAATGTCTTTGAGGCTTGTGTATGTTGAAGCACATGTCTGCATGTCATTCTTTCGTAGGCTGAACAATATTCCACTGTGTGATGGATACATTACATTTGTTTAGCCATTGGTCTGTTGATGGGCACTTAGGTTGTTTCCATATTTTGGCTATTGTTAATAACACTGCTATAAACATTAGTGTACAAGTATCTGTTTGAGTCCCTGCTTTCTTTTCAGTGGATGTTGAGAAGTAGAATTGTTGGATCATATGATAATTCTGTGTTAACTTTTTGAGCAACTGCCAAACTGTTTTCCACAGTGGCATCAACATTTCATATCCAACCAACAAGATATACTGTTACAATTTCTCCAAATCCCTGTTAATATTTATTCTTTTCCATGTTTTTGGATAGAAGCCATCTTAATGGGTATAAACCCATATCTCATTGTGGTTTTGATTTCCATTTCCTTAATGGCTAACAATATTGAGCATCTTTTCATGTGCTTATTGACCATTTGTATATATCCTTTGAAGAAACCCATATTATAGCAGTTTGTGGTGCTCCCAGCAAAACAGGTCCCAGGCAGGATTGTCACAGAGATTTGGAAATAATAGAGACAGAGACAAACTGTAATTTAAAGTGATGGGAGAGTCAGGGGTACTCCAGCATTCCCGTGAGCCAGGATGCCCTAGATGAAGTCCCACATCAGTATTTATTGGTACAGCAAGCAGTTGTCCTTGGTCATAGAATTATGTGTACAGATTATTTGTTTAGGTTTCAAGGCTCCCCAAAGGTTTCAAGGGACCTTTACTTAATTCTTTCTCCAAGAGTAAACGGTTACAAAATTTTTCCAAGATAAACATTTTAAGCCCTAAATTAAGAATCGACTTAGCTGAGCATACAAGTTAAAGGTAAAAATGTATAAAGCAGAAACACTGAGCCTGCATACTAATCTAATCTAGTTCTCGATTCACAGAGACATGTGGTCAGGGGTGAAACAGTAATAGTCTTGAAGTTTATAATAGTTCCAGCTGCAAGTTGTCTGCTGGGCTGACATCTTTCAATCAGTCTCTCAGCCTTGGGCCCCATGCTGAGCTCTGCCTTGCACAAGCTCTGGGTGCTGGCTTGCAAGCCTTGAGACAGGCGCTGCCTTGCAGTTGCCCCTGATCGGTGAAATGCCCCCCTTGTTGCTAGGCACCTGGTGGGACTCCAAACTAGTACAACTTCTGTGGAAAGCAATATGGAGATACCTCAAAGAAATACAAGTAGATCTACCATTTGATCCAGCAATCCCATTACTGGGCATCACCCAAAAGAACAAAAGACATTCCATAAAAAAGACATCTGCACTTGAATGTTTATAGCAGCACAATCCACAATTGCAAAGATGTGAAAACAACCCAAGAGCCCATTAATATATGAGTGGATTAATAAAATGTGGTATATATATACCATGAAGTTCTACTCAGCCAAAAAAAACAATGGTGATATAGCACCTCTTGTATTCTCCTGGATAGAGCTGGAACCCATTCTACTAAGTGATGTATCCCGAGAGTGGAAAACAAGCACCACATGTACTAACCATAAAATTGGTATTAGCTGGTCAACACTTAAGTGCACATATAGTAATACCATTTGTTGGGTGCTGGGCAGATAGGAGGGGGAGGAGGGGATGGGCATATATACATCTAATGGGTATGGTGTGCACCGTCTGGGGGATGGACACGCTTGAAGCTCTGACTTGGGTGGGGCAAGGGCAATATATGTAACCTAAACATTTGTATCCTGGTAATATGCTGAAATAAAAAAAAAATAAAAAAAATTAATACCAAGTTCTTTTATTTCTGAAAAACAGTGGATGAGATACATAGTTCACAGCAATAGTTCTTAAAATTCTCCCTTTCTCTTCCATCAGTTTTTAGTACAAATAAGGGGCTTTATCCAACTCATGGGAAAGATGCTCTGCAAAATCTCTTCTCCCAATCCTACATTGCAGTCTCTCTGTCTTTTACCTCACTGCTTCTCCCCTTCTACGGCACCAACACGAGGAGTACCTATCTGCCTGTTTACTTCCCTATTGGATTATTAGGGAGAGGAAAAACTGTGAGAAAAGCAGAAGCCATCAAGGGGTGGGGGAAAAGCTGAGAACAATGTTTATCATAATAAAATTATAAATGTGTATATATTTTAATCCTATTATACAAATATCCTGCAATTTGACTTCCAATTTACTTAACTATATATTCAAAGTACTTAACTGTACCATAAAACACTATCTAAGGATACACCATGCTTTTGGAAGGACTACAGTGCCCTCTGCAGCTTCAGCATAAATATTACCGTTTGTGGGGAAAAAACAGTAGTTGAAACATAAACATGGAA
>NW_012152940.1:33575-34538 GCF_000956105.1 Propithecus coquereli | reverse complement strand
GAAACAAGAGTTAAAGAAACAAAAAGAAAAAAAACTAAAGAGTTTCTCAGGAGCACAACGAGCTTCTTACCTGGCCAGTGAGTTTCAACTTTCATCGTTTGAGGTGTTTTTTTTTTCTTTTCTTTTTTTTAACTGTTAGTGTGGTATGAAAAAATATCATAATTCTCTTTTAGTGAAAAAGTATATATCCCTGCCTGGTTTCCTCTACAGATTGCAAACTCTTTAAGGGTGGGGGTGGAGGACAGTGTTCAGGGGCTTTTAGCAAAGAGCGGTGTCCTGCTATTACCGAGACCGCCGCTCTCCGTCAGCCCCATCCCGTCCCTGCGCCCCCTCCCGTCGCTGCGTCCCCTCCCGTCCCTGCGTCCCCTCCCAGCGAATCCCTCCGCAGCGCCCTCTCCCCACGCTCCACCGGACCCTTTAAACCCCGTCAGCTGTGGGCGCCGCCGGCCATCGCGCTCACCTGCACCGCGCCGCAGGCGCACTAGCCCGTGACGTCACCAGACCAAGGCCCAATCAGAGGCGGCGTTTGGGAAATTTTCAACTTAAAGGCGGGGCGGCCCTGGCACCCAGAAGCGCCGGCCGGGGAGGGTGTCGGCCATTTTTGGGGGCCCAGCGTGGGTGGATGGCGGAGGAAGGGGGGCGGCGGTCTGCGCGCGAGTCCGGCCGCTCGGCGGGAGGAGGTGGGTTGCCGGCGGCGCGGGCCCGAGCGGGAGGGACGAGTCCAGGCCTTTCCCCGAGCCGCTTCCCCGCGGCGCTCGCCCGCTGTGGGCCGGCGTTTCCTTGTCTGTAAGTGGCAGCGGAGGATCCGAGATCTGGAAGATACTCTCCAGCTGCGAGATTCACTTACATCCCATGCAGGCTGGCTGACGTTGGAGCCCTTCTCCCTGCGCTGCGCCGTTTTCCCCGCACCTGAGCCTCCGTGCCCCATTCCACGCCCCGAAGAAGCCGTATCCGAGACTGTCT
>NW_012152940.1:28231-29299 GCF_000956105.1 Propithecus coquereli | reverse complement strand
GAAAAACAAAAATGAACCAGAGAAGCAGTCGTTCTCATACAATTCTCATACCTACAATGGTAGGTAATATTCTCATTCTCTCCCCGCTCCCCTCCCCCCTCTCTTTTACAACGTCTGATGGTAGAGTTTTATTTTGAGCCTAGAGAGTTGGACTGGACGCACTCCTCTCCTATTTTACGATACTTTATTTTTCATTATTCCACATAAGAATGCACTAATTTTTATACAAGTTGCCTTTTCTATCTAGATTTTGGAAAGCAGAGAGAAGGGTGGTGAGCCTTCTAACTGGGAAGGGTCTGTGAAGGTGTTCCATTTGGTGAGTATAAATGAGCCATGATAATGTACTGTATGGGCCAAAACAAAAGTTAATTTGGCTGCTGGGTATGTGACTTAATATGAACTGTTAATTAGATAGGAGAGGGGACTATAAATTGGCAGTTTCATCGTTTCAGTAGCATCAAATTACGAGCTGAAATGTTGTAGGAAAAATTCAGAGGGTCTTTCTTCCTGTTATGTCATGGCTGTCATCTAAAAGTTAGATGTAAGAACTATAGGAGTTGAGGCCTTCTCTAACCACTAAGGAAGTAGGGTTTTTCCTGTACACATTTAAGAGTTTAAGTACTCTTACAATTTGGGGATTGTTTTTTAAATCTCGGCCAATATCATTTAGACTGTGTGATTAACAAAAATCTAGGTGGGTTGGTTAAAAAATAAATCACATTGAAGGCTTTTCTTAAGTACAATAAGAAAATATGTTTTGTGTTATAAACATAGTGTTTTAGGCTATAAATCTCTTGAAGAGGGAAGAGTGATACTGCTCCTCTTTGTAGCCCCAACACATTGTATATTACATAGTTTACGTTCAATACATGTTTGTTGAATAAGCGAATGTAAGCACTGTGCAAACATTCCTTTTTGCCCATAAGTAAGCTTCCCATTTCCTTCTCGCTGTGCGGTATTACTGTCTTTCTTACTCCTTTCCTCTCCTTTGGCTTTATTGCTTTATTCTGTCTTCAGGGCCTCAATTCTTTAGCTCGATGTGGATATGATTTAAGATTGCCCTATTTG
>NW_012152940.1:24232-27770 GCF_000956105.1 Propithecus coquereli | reverse complement strand
AGGTTCTCATCTCCTGAATTACTGCATCAGTCTCCTTGACTCTGGTCTTCTTTCTTCAGTATGTCATATAGATTTCTAATATACTCACAACTGCTTTGTTACGTTGTCTTCCTTGGACAAGATTTAGACACTCTTGACCAGTTTAACTTTACTTCCTTCTCTTCCGCAGGAGCCCCTCTCTTAGACTGGGCCTCTTCGTGTCTTTGACTATGAAAGCTGGCTGCCATCTATACCTTCCTCCTACTGCCTTCATTACTACTTCGTCCATTTATTATGTATCTAAGTCATGGTAGTGGATATTATGCAAGATAAATTAGACTTCTTTCAGTATTTTAGAGAAGGAAGTATCTGAGGTAGTACTATAAAACAATAACACATAAATGCCTGCATACTCTTGAAAAATCTCCATAGAGAGAATTTAAAGCTTGTTCTTTTTGAAACAGGGTCTTGCTCTGTTGCCTGGGTTAGAGTACAGTGGTGTCGTCATAGCTCATTCCTACCTCAAATTCCCGGGCTCAACCAATCTTCCCTCCTCAGCCTCCCGAGCTGGAACTACAGACATACCACCATGCCTGGCTCATTTTTCTGTCTTTTTGTAGAGATGGGGTCCCACAATGTTGTTCAGGCTGGTCTTAAACTCCTGTCCTATCCTCCCATCTCAGCCTCCCAAAGTGCTAGGATTACAGGTGTGAGCCACTGTGCTCAGTCCCTAACTTTCTTTGAACACATTCAGGATACTTAATGAACCTTTATCATGTTCTGAGCATGGTGCTGGGCTCTTAAGATTAAAAGAATAAACAAGACATCCCTCTGCTAACTCACAGGTAGTCTCCCTAGCCCAAACCGCTGTCACCTCTCACTTGGATCCCTGCACCAGCCTCCTGATGAGGCTGCCTGCTGCCGTTCTTGCCCTTCTTCAATCCAGCCTCCACCCAGGGGCCACAGTGGATCCTTCAGGAAGTTGAATCAGGTTGTATTACTCCCTTGTGTAAAGCCCTCCAACTTCCCAGTGCATTTAGAAAATTCAGACTTCTTAGGCTTGCTCACAAAGTCCTGCATAATCTGACCCCTACGTACTTCTCTTACCCTATCTTCTCTTGTCTTCACTTCACTAACTGTCCCACACTGCCCTTTCTTTGTTTTTGAACACACCATGCACATTCTACTTTGCGACCAGGTATGCTGGCTGTTCTCTCTGACTAGACTACAGTTTCCCTTGATCTTTTTGTAACTGGCCCCATCCTCTCTGTCACTTAGATCTTAGCTTAATGCCAGGCCTTTCCCTGCCATTCAGTCCAGTGAATCTACTCAATCCCTCCCTCTGTCCTTTTCCAACTCTGTTTATATTATCTCTGTTACATTCATCATAATGTGTTTCTTATTTGTTTCTTTTTTTCTCTTCTCACTAGCAGTCTTTATGTAGAATGTAAACTCCATGAGAGCAGAGACCTTATTTGTTTGGTTCATTGCTGTGTCCCCAGCACCTAACGCCCCATCTGGAGCATGATAAGCAGTCACTTTTTTCAGTAATATTTGTGAAATGAAAGAGAGGTCCATGCTTTTAAAGATGCTACAGTGAAGTTAGGGACAGAAATGACTAGCCCAATAGAATAAGTTCTCTAAGAATAAGTCTCACCTGTAAATCTGTAAATATTTATTAAGAGTTCTGGATAGGCAGTTGAAGGAGCAGTTCATTCAAGGTGTAGGGGAAGAAGGATAAAGTATGCAAAGCTATCTCGAGGAGGTAACATTTGCCCTGGTTCTTGAATAAAGAAGAAGGGCAGACTAGAACATTAGAACTAACTGAACAAAGGCAATAGCAAAAAGCTGCTGCCTGGAGGTACAAAAGTATGGCAGGTGTTTGGAGGATAGTGAGTAGTTGGGCTAGAGGTAAGAGTAAGGGATGGCTAGATACAAAGCTAGAGCAATGCAAGTGCCAGGTTGTGAAGAATCATTCACCATGGCAACATTTTGGACTTTGTAGGAAACAGAACCTACACTGGCAGAATTATGGAGAATATATTATAAAGAAAGAAGGAAAGGTAGAGAGCAGTTTGACTCAGAAAAGGGAATGCCTAAACAGTGAGCTGGGAAACAAGGATACGGATGGGATATTCAGATATGGCGTGTATTTAAAATGTTCTTTTGGTAGTTTGGATTTTATTATTTCAAAATACCTTTCCTAAAGATATATTTCATCTATCTTACAGAATTTGGTTGACCTTGCAGGCAGTGGAATTGCTGCTCAAACAGGAGCTGAAGGTAATAAAAACTCATGAAATACGTTAGTCTTTTTTTTTTTTAATAGGATGCCCAGTTTAATTTGAATTTATAATAATCAAGGAATATTTTACTGTAAGTATTTCTCAAATACTGCATTATGGAAATACCAAAGTGGTATTTAAGGTAATAAAAAATAGCAAATGTACTGAGAGCTTATCAAATATTGCATGAGACATACTTAGTACTAAAAAATTATTCATTGTTTACCTGAAATTCAAATTTAACTGGGCATCCTTTAATTTGCTGACACTAATCCAATTAAAGAAATATATTATCTTAGTCTTAATGTCTTCCTGTTCTTTTATTGGATAAAAAGTACCACAGGACATTTTTAGAAACTGATAAAAAGTAAGAATAGTAATCATTTTCTGATAAAAAGTCTTTAACATAAAAATTAGCATCTGATCAGCATACAGTGAGATGGATTTTTTAAAGAAAATTAGCATTTGTATTTGGCTGATTATTTACTTTGGGCTACTATGGCATCAATTAAAAAACCAAAATTATGCAATTAATAAGATTGTATAGTTTGAAAACCCATGAGAGTATTGTGAAAATCATCTAAAGTTTGAAAATTAATAAGGAAATTAAAGTCAGGTACAAAATTCATATACAGATATTAATAACTCATAAACAAATACCAGTTATAATATTTAGCAGACAGAAAAACTCCATTTACAACAATGATTCAAAAGATGTGATACCTAGGAAGAAACTCAACCAAGTTTGTACAAGACTGATATAAAGAACACCTTAAATTAGACGTGAAGGATACAAACCAATACTTGGAAAAGTAGGAAAGCATACTTAGATGGGAAGATTCAAAATCACAAATGTCAGGCCTCTCTGTTAATTTCTAGATTTATCATAATCCTAATAAAAATAAAATAGTACATTTTTGTATTGTTTAAATGAGGTGATTTTCAAGTTTGTATGGAAAAATAAAAAGAGACGAGACCAGCCAAGAGAATTATGAAAGTGGAATTTAGCCCTACAAAATAGTAAAACATATTATAACACCATAGTAATTAAAACAGTGTGAATTGTCAGCCCAGTGGAAGAGAATAGAAAGTCCAACAAGAGTTCCAAATACATACAGAACTTAGAATATAATAAAGATGATCCTTCGATTTGTGAGGAAATGACAGCTTATACATGAGTTGATAGCCATTTGAAAATAAAAAAAGTTGGGTTCATACATCAAACCATACACCAAGGAATGCATTATAAATGACTCAAAGAAGTCAGTGTCAAA
>NW_012152940.1:23181-23697 GCF_000956105.1 Propithecus coquereli | reverse complement strand
TGAACCTGTGAAATGACATCTATTCAAAATTATTTGTTCCAGTATTTTTTGCACAAGCAATGGATTGGAAACCTACATGCCCTTTAACAAGGGGTGGGTAAATAAATTTTGGTACATTTATACAATGGAATTCTGTGCTATAGAAGAATGAAAAAGACCAGTGTTTACTGATACGGAGAATTTTCAAGATATGTTACCAAATGAAGAAAAGCAAAGTAAAAAGTAGTGTGTATAGACTGAATATTTGTATAAATAAAGAAGGGAGGAAATGAATATATGGGCTTGTATTTTTAAAAATCTCTGGAAGAATATAAACATAACAATAACTGGTTTCTTGGTAGAGGGACAGGAACTGGTTGATTGGGGGATAAAAGTGGAAGGGAGCTTTTTCAGAGTGTGCTTTTTGATTTCTTTATGGACCATGTAAGCACATTAACAATTAAAAAGTAAGAAATTAGAGACTAATTTCATTGTAAGTCCATGGTTGCCTTTATTTAGAGGTTAAAAAAAATAGAT
>NW_012152940.1:21503-23131 GCF_000956105.1 Propithecus coquereli | reverse complement strand
GTAAGAAATTAGAGACTAATTTCATTGTAAGTCCATGGTTGCCTTTATTTAGAGGTTAAAAAAATAGATCAGAACTGAAGTATTAGAGGAGCTCTTTTAGGAAACAGGCTTTTTATTCCTCATTCTTTTCTCCCTTTTCATCTTTTTCTTTTTCTCTCAGGTGATAACCTTTTTGATTCACTTAATAGCTGATAGCAACAGGAAGAGAGTTCCTTCTACCAATGATATTAAAGGTGGCCTCAGGTCTAATAACCATAAACATTAGCATCTGATCCTTTAATTTCTAGTTTATTTTATAAACTGATGAATAAGCGTATCATCTAGAAAAGGAAACAAGTTTAGTTTCCATATTTGTGTAACAAATTCAGGTGTATGACTCAAGGAACACTGTGATATAAATTGAAGCTTATTTACTTTGAGTCACGTGGTCAAAAAACCCCATGATGGACAAATTGGGTAAGTTTATCCCATTGCACACTTTCCAGATAATGCTTATGTTTTTCAATAGATTGAAAATTGTAGTATTTTGGTGACTCAAATAAGTGTACTGATTTCTTCCATGTATTTAAAAGTTTTTGTGGTTCTATTTTAAATATTTACAAGTTGTCAGTTTTAATCTGCCTCATATAGCCTGTAAAGAATTCATTTTTAAAACTGGCTGATTTAAGTGTTCTACCTTAAAAACCATCTTCTTTTGTTATATAAAAATTCTTAATCTTCTTCCTAAACTCATTTTTTTGCTAAGAAGTTTCATAAATTATCAAGATAGCAAGTTAACACAAATTCTCCAGAATTCCTTGGGAGGAAATGCAAACACACATGTTATCTGCACAGTTACTCCGGAGTTTTTGGATGAAACCGTTGCAACTCTCCATGTGAGTTCGATTTTTTCTCAAGTTAATATGGAAGAAGATCAACCTTAAGAAGAAAAAATTACCTACTAAAATTAGGCATAGGTTTCTAAAATTGATTAATACATTTGTTATAACAAAATTGATGTGTTATCTCCCATCCAAGTACTAACCAGGCCCGACCTTGCTTAACTTCCGAGATCAGACGAGATCTGCCACATTCAGGGTGGTATGGCTGTGGACTGATGTGTTATCTACTAAATAGCATTCCTTAATTTAATTTTCCCAGACTTAAATCATTTGTATCTCACCTCCACGATTTTTGCCACATCCAGCACTGTTTTATTGAAATTGATATTTTTCTTTAAATAACTCACTTTTTATACTTAACGTATGATAAAAGGAAACTTTTATATCAGTCCTATCAGTGAAAAACTACTGTTACTTGCCACAAATAGAAGGTAACAAAAAAATTGTGTGTGTGTAACAAAATAATTCTTAAATTCCTGCCACCTAACTGCTTTCTTTGCTCTGAGCCAAAGGCCTGCATTGACTGTTTTAAAAAGGAAAGGAAAAATGAGAAATGTCAGTAGAATAGCTTTTTCAAAGAAGGATTTGATGTTATTTAATGGTCACCGTAATGTACCCACTTAAAGTTACTCTTATACTCTGAAAGTACTCGTACTCTGAAAAGCATTGCTTTAGCTGTTGAGCCCTGGTCCAAGGTAATGTCAGAGGTACAAAGATAGAAACTGGAGTCCCTGGCCTAACAGAACT
>NW_012152940.1:20020-20520 GCF_000956105.1 Propithecus coquereli | reverse complement strand
AGGAAAATTGATCCAGAATATAAATCAATGTAGTGATCAAAATTCTGGCTTCCACTTTGTATACTTTTTGTTATTAATCAGGTAGGGGTTTATTCATCCAATAGACATTTTTGGGGGTATGAGAGTTGTCATGGTTAAGAGAATGGCCTCTGGAACTGGATTGCTTGCATTTGAATCCTGGTTTTGTCAATTCCTAACTCTTGACTTCGGAGGATTTCCTGAATTCACTTTGCTGCTGTTTCCTTATCTGTGGAATAGCTCGTTACCTACCTCATAGGGTTGTTGCGAGAATTGAATGAGATAATACATAGAGTGCATAACAGAACGCTTTCCACATGGAAATTCTCAATAATGTATGCTATTAATATTATTGTGAATAGGCATATGTACAAGCCACCATGCTAGGTATACAGAAGACACACAAGAACTGCAGGTTGACTGAGTGATGAGTAGGAAGTAGCCCAATGGATGGCCTAGGGAAGAATGTTCCAGGAGGAGAC
>NW_012152940.1:18139-19141 GCF_000956105.1 Propithecus coquereli | reverse complement strand
ATTTTCAAAAGACAAAATCTGAGATTATGAAATGGGCCAGGTAGAGATACTTAAAAATTTTCATAAATACATATGAATTACATTAAAAAGAGTGGCCATGTATAGTTGTTTACAACTACTTCCTATATTTTCATGTAATCCTGAGTTCCCCTTCTACCCCTAAAATAGCAATCTAATAATAAGCATTAATCACCTATCATTTTAGTCGTTTCAACTGTCATGGTCCCTTATTTTATAAAAATTTTACATGTTAGTGATCTTTTTAAAAATGAACTAAAATATCAAGCGGTAATCTTAGGAGAACATCTAACCTTTACTGTCGGTATCCAAGTCTGTTTTATGACTTCTGCCTATTATTCATACATTCTTGGCAATTAGTAGAATTGTTATAACAGCATTATTATCTTATACATGGCATATAGAATAGTAAGAAATGTATATTTTACTTTATTACAATTTGAGAAATGATTATGATAACTGCACTTTGGTTTTCTGCAGTTAAGGCATATGTTATTTTTGTAAAATTAAAATTCATAGAAATGTAATATTCTGTTCTTTTAAGCTACTTTCAAGGTTTTAAAATCTAGCTATATTTATTATGTTATAGGTTTCTTCAGAGAGTCGGGCCTGGGCAATGGAGAAAGAGCAATTAGCCCAACTTTTGGAAGCAAAAGATTTGCTTCTAACAGTACAGAATGAGAAAATTGAAAACTTAACACGGATGCTGGTAACCTCTTCCTTCCCTCACATCACAAGAGGAATTAAAGGTAAAATTTAAAAGATGACTGCTTAAACTTGGGGTTTGGGAATAGAATATGCCAATAATATAGTTATGCACTTACCTTCCCATACCGTATATTCAAGGAACCCAGAACATTTTGTGTGTTTGCCTACACATCAGCTACAACTAAGAGGTTCATTGAAACTACCAACCCCTGATTCCCACATGTAGAGAATTCTAATCCAGGAAGCCTGGAATATAGTTAAAGAATCTATTTGCAA
>NW_012152940.1:15429-16834 GCF_000956105.1 Propithecus coquereli | reverse complement strand
TTAAGGACCTGATTAATGTTGGCAGCCAGTCTTCTGGCTTTGTGGCTCTGGCGGTGCTCAGGAAGCTGGTAAAGGCTCAGAGTGCCGTGTATCAATCTGGGCATACATTGTGTGGTATAGGAGTGAGGCACAGAAAATGGGGCAAATAATTTGAGGATATTGACTTCAAATGTCAAACATGATTAAAATAATGATATGGAATCTAAGATGATGAGATGAGAAGCAAGAGGGAAGAAAATCATATAACAAGGGAATAGAGTCCCTGGTAAGCTAAATAGCTGCAATGGGATTAACCAAATAAATGAGTGGAAAGTTCAGCAATTGGAGTAAGAGCAGAAGGTCTAAGATTTAGGTTTATGAGTTTCAGATAATGACAAGGTCCAGGTGTGGCACTGGCAGCAAATGGAGTTGAGCTAAAGGTTATTGGAGTCAAGGATGTTTATGTGACTGGGCTTTTGCAGAATGGGCTGTGGAAAATGCTGTCATTTCAAGCAGAAGGGCAGCGTGCGGAGAGGCTTGAGAGCACGTAGTATGTTCCGGAGACAACAGATAATCTGGAGAGGCAATGTGGTAAGGTAGGCTCTGAAGTTGTAGGCATGAGCTCAGCCACCAACTGGCTATGCAACCTTAAACAACTTCTCCAAACTCGTTGGGCACCCAGCTCATATATTAAAAGGATCTAGTAAGAGAACGTAACTGATAGGGTTTTTGAGAGGATCACATAAGATGAGAGGGTACGTGGACCTAGTAAAGGGGCAAGAGAAGAGAGGAGACTGTGAAACCTGGAAAAAAAAACACAGTTAAGAGTCAGGCAGAGGAACAGAAACCAGCAAAGCGGGGTGAGTAGTAAGGACAGCCAGCTGCGTAGGATCAGCAGCCAGAAACAGAGGGGTCCCTGAAGGGGTGAGGAGCCAGTGGATAAATGATGAGAGACAACAAAGTAGGAAAAAAAGAAAATGGGAGCTAGAGCGAAGTCTCACTTATTTTTAAAAAAACTCAACCAGAGAGGCTTGAGCATTTGTGAAGCAGAGACGAGGGAGTCAGTGGAGATGACAGATGGACAGATACCTGAGGGAGCAAGTCTCAAGAGAGAAAGGAAGGAACGAGGTCAGGGGCACTGGAGGAGGCATTTGCTTCACCAAGCAAACTGGAAGAGAGTTGGCACTGCGAAGCACCTTGTGAAAGATTTATTTGCTGAGGGGAATTCAGATGGGCGACATGTGACGTTATCTGCAGTCCTATCCTTCCCAGTTAGGGCTGGTACCCAAAGGGGGCGCTGTGGTGACGGCGGCAGCAGCCGTCCCTCCTACATAATAACATTGTTTAAATGGCTGCAAGTCAACAAATTCCTTTAAGTCCCAAAGAAGCTTGTAAGTAACCCTTCAAATAAAAAATGAAATTTAAA
>NW_012152940.1:14075-15379 GCF_000956105.1 Propithecus coquereli | reverse complement strand
GTAGCTCTAGAATTAAGAATAAAACCAGGTGAATATGGTAACTAAGGGAAGAGAATATTTCAGGCAGCTGGTGGTCAGTGGTGTCACATTCTTCCAAGAAGTTAAATAAAGATAGACAAAAATTGTTTACATTTAGAAACAAGGAGCTCATTTGCAAAAGTAATTTAAGTTATGTGGTGGGGGTGAAAGCCACCTTACAGCGTGTTGGGATGGCTTATAGGGATGGGGTCTCGAATATATTAGAAGGAATTGGCCTTAGATAGAAGGAGAAATGCCTCTTGAATTTTAACAAACACAGGGAAGGATAGGCCCCAGTGCAGGTAGTACTTCTATAAATTTAAGCTTACATGTTCTTTGTGGAATAAGTTTAATTTTTCTGCAGATGTGGCAGGTGATGGTAGAGTCACCAGTTTGTAGAGATATTAAGGGTTTGAAATAGTCTAGCCTTTGTAGGTAATGGAAAAGAAAGCTGACAAGGGGGAGTCCTGCCATTTAGCGTTAAGGACCTGATTAATGTTGGCAGCCAGTCTTCTGGCTTTGTGGCTCTGGTGATGCTCAGGAATCTGGTAAAGGCTCAGAGCGCCGTGTATCAATCTGGGCATACATTGTGTGGTATAGAAGTGAGGCACAGAAAACGGGGCAAATAATTTGAGGATGTTGACTTCAAATGTCAAACAGGATTAAAATAATGATATGGAATCTAAGATGATGAGATGAGAAGCAAGAGGGAAGAAAGTCATATAACAAGGGAATAGACTCCCTGGTAAGCTAAATAGCTGCAATGGGATTAACCAAATAAATGAGTGGGAAGGACAGCAATTGGAGTAAGAGTAGAAGGTCTAAGATTTAGGTTTATGAGTTTCAGATAATGACAAGGTCCAGGTGTGGCATTGGCAGCAAATGGAGTTGAGCTAACGGTTATTGGAGTCAAGGATGTTTATGTGACTGGGCTTTTG
This sequence comes from Propithecus coquereli, assembly GCF_000956105.1. NCBI lineage: Eukaryota > Metazoa > Chordata > Mammalia > Primates > Indriidae > Propithecus > Propithecus coquereli. The sequence continues at coordinate 14,423 of NW_012152940.1, read as the reverse complement.
CAGAATGGGCTGTGGAAAATGCTGTCATTTCAAGCAGAAGGCCAGCGTGTGGAGAGTCTTGAGAGCCCATAGTATGTTCCGGAGACAACAGATAATCCGGAGAGCCAATGTGGTAAGGTAGGCTCTGAAGTTGTAGGCATGAGCTCAGCCACCAACTGGCTGTACAACCTTAAACAACTTCTCCAAACTCGTTGGGCACCCAGCTCATATATTAAGAGGATCTAGTAAGAGAACGTAACTCATAGGGTTGTTGAGAGGTTCACATAAGATGAGAGGGTACGTGGACCTAGTAAAGGGGCAAGAGAAGAGAGGAGACTGAAACCTGGAAAAACACACACACTTAAGAGT
>NW_012152940.1:12118-12577 GCF_000956105.1 Propithecus coquereli | reverse complement strand
TTGTTTACCTTTGTTCTAATCATTATCTAATTGAATTACTAGTGATATAACATCTACCTTAAACATTGCTAATCTTGAAAGGGTGGCATTTACATGGGAATCTGTTTCAGAATCATGTCTCCAACATTATAATCTACTTTGGGGAGCATTTTAAAATCTCCTTACAGGGACAAAATTTCAAATTCAGAATTTGCCCTTTTTACCTATATTTCATTAAGGATCTTACATTTTATCACTCATTCATACCAGGTATCGTAAGTCACATAATAAAAAAAAGACCACATCTGTTAATGTATTTTTGGTATTCATACTCTAAGCACGTATTAGGTAATTTGAGCTTATTATTTATTACCTCTGATTGAATTTTTTTTAGAGATCTTTGACTTTGGAAATTCAATAAATATGTTTATGGATAAATCTCTTTTTCCCCTAATTACAGCTCTCTGTTCAGAGTCTGAT
>NW_012152940.1:11732-12068 GCF_000956105.1 Propithecus coquereli | reverse complement strand
GCAGATGGATTTCAAATGCCAGCAAAAACACATAAGCCTGCTGTCACTGTATTAGGAGAAATTGATAAATGTGAGTTCTTTTTGAAGTGGATCTACTTGTAGTTATAAAATTATAAAAGCCTCCTTATAAAGAGAAGGAAATTATAACTTAGTCAATGTGGTGAACATGTTTTTAAAATAAAGTCTGCATATTTCGGATGTGATTACAATGGAGGAGATTATGACAAAAATAAGTAATTTTAAGAAAGTAACTATTTATGAAGTTCTTTATTAATGGCACATCTCTTAAGAATGGTGTGCTATAGGGGAAACACATTAGAGAAAGGTGTTTTTGTT
>NW_012152940.1:0-508 GCF_000956105.1 Propithecus coquereli | reverse complement strand
TTTTTTTCTCACATCATTAATTTATCTAGTTGATAACGAAAACTGAAGCTCATTGAATTGAGTCAGCACACTGAGAGATTACAAAATACCACAAGGTATATGACTTGTTTCACATTCCCGCATTTCTTCCACTTTAACCCCTGCCGAGGAGGAAATTAATCCTACTCCCCTCATTTTTAAATGGACACAAAATTTAAGGTTACCTAAAAGATTATGTAATAAAGATTTACCCTGTTGAAAAACAGTCTTGCCATATCTATTCCATGTTACTAAAAATATAAGTCTATGTAAGCTGCAAACTATGTTCCAAAACCTACATTTTGGGGAAGAGTTTAACCAAAGGGAATAAAAGTCAAATTATGGCATTAGGACATGTGGTCATTTTCCTCGTTTTACTAAGAGTTTTGTCAAAAATCATCAAAGCTGTGGGAAATTTTCAAGTGGGAAGGTAGTAATATAGGATTCTTAAATAGTAAATTTTAGAGCAAAGAATAAAAAAGGTCAAGTG
>NW_012152939.1:5925-6368 GCF_000956105.1 Propithecus coquereli | reverse complement strand
GGTGAACTTATTGCCAAGAACACAGAGCACCTCACAAGGGTGGGCCTAGGCCTACTGACCTGCTGAAGTGGGCTCTGTGCTGCCTCAAGTGATAGACTGGGAAATCCAGTCGCTGAGATACCTGATTCAACCTGGCCATATTGCACAACTTTCAGTATGTTTCTCGATACGCTTTTGAAGGAGCATTTTAGTGTTATTTCCTCTCCAAATACAATGAGTAAAAAAATACTAACCTGAATTATTATTATTATTAAATTATTATTAGTCATCAAACCTTTTCTGCTAGAGTATAACAAGTGGGGAAATAGATCCTTATAAATCTTAACGATCATCCTTCATTCTGATCTGTAAAATCCAGTTTTGGAACACAATCCAAAGATTTCGACCTTTCTGAAAAATAATAAAGGTGTATGACTTATGAAAAATGCAGTCAGTATTACTCA
>NW_012152939.1:2576-3332 GCF_000956105.1 Propithecus coquereli | reverse complement strand
ACTGTAAAGTAACAATAAAAAGTATAGTAAATACATAAACCAGTAACATAGTCATTTATCACCATTATCCAGCATTATGTACTGTGCATAACTGTATGTGCTGTATTTTTATACGACTGGCAGTGGAGCAGGTTTGTTTACAGCAGCATCACCACAAACACGTGAGTAATGTGTTATGCTAACAATGTTACACCAGCTACACTGGGCCATAGGAATTCTTTAGCTCCATTATAATCTTATGTGACCACTGTTATACACCAGTTTGTCATTTATCAGTTTGCCAGTGACCAAAACATTGTTGTATGGGATGTGACTGTACCTCAGTTGCTTTGTAAAATGATAGTATGGTAGCAAATCACCTAATGAACTTGGAGACCAGTAAATATTAAAGCTGATACGTGGAAAATACCATTGGTTAATTATATAATGTGTGATGCATGCAGGTGGCTAACAGGATGGAGGAAGAGTGAACTGATGGTTGTTAAGGTTCAGGTACTGTGATTGGGCTTTATATACATGATCACATTTAAGTGTCACGTCAACCTTATTGAGTGGATAGGATTATGATGATGAAATCTTAGTAGCTCATTTTCTTACAGCAGTTAGCCAGTGTCAGATAGTGTTAAGCATATAGCACAGATTATTTTAGTTTTCACATTCCTATAAGGTAGATATGATTAGCCCTATTTTATAGATGAGTAAACTGAAAAAGATTGATCAAGGTTTCCTAGTCAGGATTCACATCCAGATCTCTCT
>NW_012152939.1:0-786 GCF_000956105.1 Propithecus coquereli | reverse complement strand
CTTTAAAAAAAAAAACCGTAAAAGTAACACTTAACTTTAGGGTGTAATAGAAATTCCATCACAAAAAAGAAAATGGAAAAAAACTTTGAACTAGAAAATGTGCATTATAGATTGCAGAATCCATGGAGATGCGTGTGTCCGTGCAAGAGGAGGCTGCTCCTTAACCTCCTTGAGCTGCAGCCACTCTAGGAACCAGGATGACCACCATGAAACAAAACACCCTTAACTGCTACACACAGTAGAGCACACGAGGACTTCAGATAGGCCACGGAGACCCCCAATTCTTTTTCCCTTGCGTAAGGCAAAGATTGCTCCCTCTCAAGGAACTGTCTTACTGTTTCTATTTCAAAGTGTAGGAAGAAGATGGAAAAAGGGCTTAAAGTCTATTTCTGTGCCCTCTTTCTCTATGATCCCCTTTCTTCCCCAGTATTTACCAAGAGAATTAAAGGCTTTATTAAATCAGATTAACTACTCGTGTCATCTGTTCCACACTCAGTAATATGCAGCAAGGCCTGGAAAGTGAAAACTCAATGCAATGCATGGAGCTGATTCTTTATCGATACTTATCGTGTGCATGAATGGGAGAAATTTCTTTATTCTCTCATTTTGTTAGAATGTGGACCACATTGGTTTTGTTCACTTCTCTATCCCTAGAATCTACCTCAGTAAATATTATTGAATAAATATGTAAAAAAAAAATGGAGTTAAGGCCACTTGCAAGCTCTTGAAAAGGATTCATATAAATTTCTTCTCAGCTCTGCTGAAGCACAGTGACTCAGTGTTTTC
>NW_012152938.1:5091-5933 GCF_000956105.1 Propithecus coquereli | reverse complement strand
GCTTTCCTATATATCAGCAATGAACACAGGGAATTTTATACTTAAAAAATTCCACAAATTTAGTGGCTTAAAGCAACCCACATTTATTTTCTCACATCTTTTGTGTACCATGAGTTTAGCCATGGATTAACTGGGTTCTCTGTTTCAGAGTCTCTAGCAAGCCTGCAATCAAGCTGTGAGCCAGGACTAGGATCTCATCTGAAAGCACCACTGGGGAAGGATTTATTTCCAAACTCACGTGATTGTTGCCAGAATTCAGTTCAATCAGTGCTGTTGGACTCAGAGCCTAAATTCCTTGCAGATTAACAGCTGAGGCCACCCTCAGTTCCCTGCCACATGGACCTTTCCAGAGGGCACCTCACAATAATGATGGTTTTCTTCAGAAAGTGAACATATGAGAGAGGAAGAGGGAGAATCTGCTACTTAGAAGATACAATTTCATGTAATGTAATCACAAATGCAAAATCCCATCACTTTCTCTGTGTTCTGTGTGTTATAAGCAAGTCACAGGCCCTACCCATATTCAATATGAAGGGATTACACAGGTCATGAATACCAGGATGCGGAGGTAATTTGGGGTCCACTGTAAAGTGTGTTCACAATTGCTAAACATAAATTTTCATCATTAGAAAAACATTTTACTTCCAAATTTAGGGAAAAAAACATTATGAATCTATCTTTTTTGATAAATCTAATTCAGGGGCTTCGCTCCTCCATACCTATACCCCTTCCACACATACTTATGTCTCTTTTCTCATGTAAAAATCTCCCTATACAACTCTTACTGGGTAACTACTTATTGTCAAGGTCAGGAATGCTTTTTCTTATAGAGAAGAAAAACT
>NW_012152938.1:2770-3316 GCF_000956105.1 Propithecus coquereli | reverse complement strand
GAATCACAACAGGGTGACACGCTGGCAGGTAAAGAAGTGGCAAAGGGGATGTCTTTGGCACATTTAAGTCAGAGAACTACATGTTTTGTAGCCTAAAACTGCCTATTTATGTGGCCGCCATGCCACTTGAAAGTCTCGCTGCACCTTTAATTTTGAGAATACAACAGTCAAAAGAAAAGAAAGGTGAATAATTTGTAAGGATCTCTGACTTTGGTTTGGAAGCTCAAAAAGAATAAGTATTTATCATTTTAGTGGGTAATAAGAGACTAAAGGAAAACTAATTAGTCCCCATGCAAATGAAATTGCAATATTTTAGAGCTAGAAATAGCTTTATGAATCCCTTAAAGGAAATACAGCCATATTTGTGACCACATTACAAGGTAAACATAAAATATTTTGTTTATCAGTAGAATCTCAAGTCTTTTTGTCAGTCATTGTCATTGTCATATGTCTGAAGGAAAAAAGTTCATGCTATGATACAAAGCCTAAGTCAGGATATTAATAATGCAGCAAATCCTGGCTCCTCACTCGATAAACAAACTGATC
>NW_012152938.1:0-480 GCF_000956105.1 Propithecus coquereli | reverse complement strand
CCCTCCATTTCTGTACTACTGTTCTTCATAAGCACATATTTCATATGTGAGAATAATCAAGTACACATCCATATCAACTCTGAAAGAATGGGATGCCTACTCAAAATGCAAACTCTTGGAAAATATGCACATCCATGATGAGGCTATGGTGAAGTGCAAAGATCCAATTGCCACAGAGTACAATCAAGCCTGCATTTAATTCGTTTATACCTCTCCCAGGCTGCACACGAAGCATTTTTAGAGTATAATTGGCATGGAAGGAAGGATAAACTATGCACAACAAATTGGGTGTGAAACAATGTTCATTAAGATCATCCTCATTCCACAAAAGTGTTGTTTGGAAGTTTTTTGAAAACACCTAGGGGTTTGAAGCCTTCTTTAATTGACTTGAGTGCAATCTCTCAGTTGATTTTTCTGAGAGTTGTTTGGATATGATTTGATGCTTTTCCTGAAAATGCTACTCATTGGAATATTCCTCTT
>NW_012152937.1:5183-5528 GCF_000956105.1 Propithecus coquereli | reverse complement strand
TGTGACAACATAATAGATTCAAAAACCTCTATAACTCAGACACTTTAGATATACATGAAGACTATGGCCTAGAAAAGCCAGTTAACCCTTTAAAGCTTTAACTAATGGAAAAGACATTTATATCAAAAATGCAATGAAGGGTTTACTTAAAGCATTTCATGAAATGTGATAATTTCTTAATTAGTATATCATTTTACATATGCAATATGCATGTATAACTATTAAATATAAGTAAACATTTGGCTATTTTATTTGCAACATGATTTACATATTCAATTCACATATTCAATTTTGCTCATATGAAAATCTGGATCTACTCAATGAGAACATTTCCAAGATTTTTAA
>NW_012152937.1:1300-1928 GCF_000956105.1 Propithecus coquereli | reverse complement strand
GCTCTGAAGTACTCAAGACATGGGATTCCTGAGGGAGGACCAATCTCCTTTTGTAGCTTATTTCGTAAGGTGAGATTTCAGGGAGGAAATAGTGACTGTGATATAGGCATAATATGTTTCGCTTATAGATTTATTCATCACAACAGTTTATGAGTGTGTGCCTAAACTCATGGTTCGTATGTCCATTCCACAATTATAAACAGATACATTCAGTCTGGTAAAAACCTAGAGAAAGTGGGCAGAGCATTTACAATCTTGACAAAATATTTCAAAACAGACCGATTCCCTGAGACATTGGATCTTTAAGGCCAGAAGCAGAGGTAATCATGAGCTAGATTCGTCACCCTTTGCTTAGTAGCCTTGAACAGGGTGTTATGTTGCGTTTAGCTTTGAGTGTTCTCGATACCAGAATAGTTGGTACATCCAGGACTTTTACACAGTTTCTCTAGCTGATCTCAGTGTTCTGATGTCCTGGCAGTTCTAGCCATGAAAGGATAATGCTTCATGAGTGTTTCTGTTGAGATTTTATTCTCAGAAACTGATTCGACTTATCCTATGTACATTTGAAAATTTATTATTTCAACCCATTTATTCTAATTTGTCTATTTTTTAGTTTGTATACATTTAT
>NW_012152937.1:0-715 GCF_000956105.1 Propithecus coquereli | reverse complement strand
TTTGTACTGGATTGAATAGTGTCCTTGCAAAATCGCTGTCCCCCTCAAACCCTGAGAATATGATCTTATTTTGAAATGGGGTCTTTGTAGATGTAATTAGTTAAGATTAAGTCATATTGGATTACTGTGGGCCCCAGATCCAGTGATTGGGTCCTTGTATGAGGACCATGTGTAGACAAAGAGAGGTACACAGGAAGAACAGCCTCTGATGACCGAGGCTCAGATTGGAGTAACTGCATCTACAAGCCAAGGAACATGGATCTGGAAACCATCAGAAGCTAGTAGGAAGGCACAGAACAAACTCTCTCTCTCAGAGCCTCTGCAAGGAAGCAATTTTTCCAATACTTGGTTTTGAACTTCCAACCTTTAGAACAATGAGAGAATACGTCTCTGTTGTTTTAAGCCACCCAGTTTGTGGTGATGTGTTGCATTAGCCCTAGCATATTAATACAGATTTCATCAAATACACTTTTGATATATAAAGAAATGAAATGAGCATTGAATTTTCTACCTTCAATATAGATTCCCTAGTACAATGGAAATGAGTTTTCCCTTCCTTAGCCTTTTATATGAGTTACCCTTAATTTACAAAATGAATTGTGAAACATTTCATCTGTTCATAAGCTAAAACTTTGTGTAATGAGTGACTTTTCTCTTCCTTGAATATTTGAAAGAAATCTAAATTAAAGACTTTTTGGAGATAAATCTTAATAAA
>NW_012152936.1:5697-6227 GCF_000956105.1 Propithecus coquereli | reverse complement strand
TTCAGCATGGGAAGAGTGACACCTCTCAGGCCACATTGTACAGGGGCAGGAAACCATTCGCCTTTGGGAGGAGGCTGGGAATTGAGTGGAAGGACTGGAGTCAGGTTACAGGAGACAGGGACATACGTACTTGCATTAGAATGGCACCCCATCTGTCAGGGTGGTCTGAGTTATGCTGCAGAAACCACCTCAAATCTCAGTGGCTTAAAACTACAAAGATATCTGTTGGTCAGGCTGCTTATCTGTCACGGGTCATCTGAAAGGCTCTGTTTCTGTTTTACTTCACGTGAGGACACAGGCTAGGGGAAGTTCCATCTCTGTGTGTTCAAGATTTCCAAGATGGCCAAAGTAGAAAAAAAAAAAAAACCCATGGTGTCATCCACTGGCTTTTAAATTTTTGCCTAGAAAAATATCACTTCTAGTGACATTATATTGGCAAGATACACAGCCACACTAATTTCAAGAAATGCAAGTTATACCATATGCCTGGAGAAAGAACTTGCAAAACTGAGTGAAGAATCTCAGTGACC
>NW_012152936.1:1989-2807 GCF_000956105.1 Propithecus coquereli | reverse complement strand
TGAAAGATATGAATTTCCAGATCAAAAGGGCCCATCAAATGCCCAGGACATGGGATGAAAATAGACCCACCATTAAGACATTACATCAGGAAGTATAAAAACACTTGGGACAAAGATGAAACCTTAAAATTTTCAGAGGGCAAACAGATCACAATCACATGATCAGGAATTAGAAGGTTCTTTTGATTTCTCAAAAGCCATACTGAAAACTAGGGAGATATAGAGCAATGTCTTCACAATTTCAATATAAATTATTTTTTAACCTGGAATCATGCTCTCAGCCAAACCATCAATTAAGTGTGAGGATAGAATAAAGATATTTTTGGAGTACAAGGGCTTAAAAAAATGATCTCCCGTGAACCCTTTCTCTGGAAGCTACTGGTGCTGTGTTGTCTAATATGGCAGCCACTTGGCACAGGTGGCTATTTAAATTTACATTTATTACAATTAAATAAAATTTAAAATTTCATTCCTTAGTCACACTATGTGCATTTCAAATGTTCCATAGCCACATGTGTCTAGTGAGTATTGATTTGATTGTGTAGATAGAGAACATTTCCATCACTGCAGAATTTCTGTTGGCCAGTACTATAGCTGAGGATGTGCTCCACCAAGATGGGGCAAGCTGTAAATAGCATTTGCATTGGGAAATGATATGTGATATGTGATATATGGATCATATTGCCTTTTTTAAATCTGAAAATTTCTTTTTTTTTTTTGAGATAGAGTCTTGCTCTGTCACCTGGGCTAGAGTGCCATGGTGTCAGCCTAGCTCACAGCAACCTCAAACTCCTGGGCTCAAGCGATCCTCCTGCTTC
>NW_012152936.1:0-748 GCF_000956105.1 Propithecus coquereli | reverse complement strand
AAGGCTTTCTTAAATAAGCCTTACAAAATATAAACATAAAAAATGCAAATAAAATTCAACTACTTGAAAAGATAAAACTTCTGTGCAACAAAGGACACAATAAAGTTAAGAGACAAGCCTTAACATAGAACACAATATTTGAAACGAACACAATGAATACAGGATTAATATCCAGATTATATAAAGAACTCCTACAAATCAATAAGAAACACAAAAGCAACCCAATAGGAAAAAAAATGGTCCAAGGACAGGAACAGCCAATTCACAGAAGAAATATGAATGGCCAATAAATATATGCAAATACATTCAATCTCACTAATTGAGGAAATGCTTGTTAAAACTACAAGAAACTGCCATTCTATTCTTAACGGGTTGGCAAATATTAAAATGATTGCCTATGTTAAATGTTGATGAATTGGTGGAACAGCGGTGATTATCAAGTCCTGGTGCTGGGACTATAAATTGGTACAATCACTTTGGAAAGGAATCCGGTAATGCCTTTAATGTTGAAGCTGTGCATTTCCTGCAACCCAGGGTTTCCACTCCTGGGAGTCTATGTCAGAAAAGCTAGTACAACACCCGTGAGCATAAGCAGAAACGTACAACATTGTTCTTGGCAGCATTATTAGTGACAGCACAAAAACTGGGAACAACCTAGATTTCCCTCAAAAGGGAAATGGAGTAATAAGCTGTGGCTTTGGCATACAATGAAATACTATATCACTGTTAAAGACGATGAATTAGAGCC
>NW_012152935.1:5323-6849 GCF_000956105.1 Propithecus coquereli | reverse complement strand
GGTTGCTGTGAGCTAGGCTGACTCCATGGCACTCTAGCCTGGGCAACAGAGCGAGACTCTGTCTCAAAAAAAAAAAAAATAATAAATGGTGGAGAAGGAAAAGCTCTTTCGAACAGGAAAACACTAACTCATAAACATAGAAGGGATGATGGAGTTAAAAAATCATCAATGCTAGTATGTTAACATTTCATGAGGAATAAGACATTTCCATAGTTGCAATTTACTTATTATTTAAAAATGGAAAAATGGTAACTTTACAATGGAGAAGCTTAGAAGATGTCACCTGAACTAAATAATCAAAGCAAATGTCACCAATACTGGGACAACCTGATACCACATAGCTTCTGATATGAGGTACTGAGAAAGACACCACGTCACTTATATCATATTCCTATGAAAAATGGGCAAACTAAAAAAAAGGTGTTCTTTCATCACTCTAAATATTTTTTAAATGCATAACCTGAATCTAATCATGAAGAAACATCTAATAAACCCCCTACTGAAGGACATTGTACAACGTAACTGGCCTGTACTCTTCAAAATTGTTAAAATCAAGAAACACAAAGAAAGCCTAGGAACTGTTTCAGATTAAAGTAGACTAAAGAATACATGACAATAAATGCAATGCAGGATCTTGAATTGGCGTCTGGGCCAGGAAAAACAATAGCTATAAAATATATTATCAGAATAGTTGGCATGTTTTAAAAATGAGTGGCGAATGAGTTATTTTGTCAATGTCAACTTTCCTGCTTTTGATAATAATTATGCTGTTGTTCTTAGGCTCTTATTCTTAGGAAATACACACTGAAGTATTTAGGGGCTAAAGGGACATAATGCCTGCAACTCATTCTTAAATGTTCAGAAGGAAATATAATTTATATTCATATGTCTCTCTCTCTCAGAGAGACAGAGAGAGATAAAGTGAATGGGGCAAAATGTAAGCAATCAATGAATCTGCGTAAAGAGTATTCAGGAGTATTTTATTTTAGACTTGCCAACTTTTCTGTAAGTTTAAAATTATATTAAAATAAAGTTGGCAAAAGTAAAACAAAATAAATTCACAAATAACCTGCACGGTCTGCCCTCCCCAAGAAAAAGTCCTGTGTCCATTTGCTCCTCTTCGGGAAATCCAATACCCTCTCCCCCGACAACCCTGGGGGGCATCAGGCCTTTGTGCACTGCCCAGGGGCTCCGCAGGACCTGCTGGCCCTCGGTGCCTGGAGGCCTTCAAGCTCCTGTAAGGCAGCTAGTCGGCCCAGACACTTCAGCAGAATCTGGTTGGATCTTAGCTGGGGCACAATTCCTTAGGCCCAAGAAGAAGATAATTTAAGGATTATTTAATCAAAAATAGCTCTCCTCCAAAAAAAAAAATCGGAAACTCTCATAAGAGGCTGGCCTAAAGATGTCCTTAAAGATGTGTTTCTCTCTCCGTAGGAAAGAAACAACTATAAGGAAAGAACTGTGTAGTAATTAATACCCTTACTCTCAGAACAGTGGACCTGAATATGCCAACAAAGCCTCCTAAT
>NW_012152935.1:3302-3663 GCF_000956105.1 Propithecus coquereli | reverse complement strand
GTATCACGAGCACCGGGGCCATTTCCAGGTAGGAGAAGGCAGGAACACAAGCCAAGTATGAATGAAGAACTGAGAACTCTCCTTGTAATTTCAGGCTCTCAGTATTATTAGGGATGATAAGCACTTTGAATTTGAATCATGCATTTGGACAGTCTACGCTGATTGGTTACATGGAGCAATTTTAAACTACATATAAATGGATATTATTTTTGTTGATAATAGCGTCAAACTATTTCATCAGTAAAGAATTTTAAGAAATAGGAGTTTATTGTAGTATTAAAAAAATAAGTGAATAAACAAATAAAAGAGAGGCAGGGAAGCTCCAGTGAAAATACTGTGTTACAAACCAGGGACTTTGATG
>NW_012152935.1:0-857 GCF_000956105.1 Propithecus coquereli | reverse complement strand
AACACATATTATATTTAATTGTATTTTACATTATTCTAATATAGTAACTTAAAGGAAACACATATATTTTTAAACAATATAAATGGAGAAATAGCGTCGTGTGGCAGAAAGATCAGTGGTTTGGCAGTCAGGCTGGCCTCAGGAAAATCCCCTCTCCAGCACTCACTAACTTCGTGACCTTGAGGAAGTTACTGCAGTCTTCCTGAGCTTCATTGTCCGCTTCTGTAAAATGAACACAACAGTGCTTACTTACGTTGGGTTAAGGAGAAGCTTAAATAGGACTGTCCGTTGAACTGGGAGCACAGTGCTTGGCTTACAGCAAGTGCCCAGTTCTGGCATTTGCGTCCCTCCTCTTGTGTGTTGGAAGGCACCTGGTGATTCTCCCGAAACTGCAAAGGATTCGAAGAGGAATTTGGGTCTTGAGAGGATGGAAGCCAAGCCAGCTAAGGATAAGATATTAAGGCTTGGACCAGGGCCAGCTCTTCTTCTGAGAACCCGTGAGCTGAGGATAGGATCGGTGCTCTTCGCAGAGAGCTTCCCCTAGAATAGCAGAATGGGTCATTTACTGATGAGATTTAGACGTCCGCCTAGTGCTATCAGAAAGTAGCCAATCTGAAAAGCAGATAGCCACAGAGTGGCCCGGGAAACAGTAACTCATTGTGAAAGTGAGTCAGAAGATGCAGGTGAAGGCTTGAGGATTCAGGACAGCAGGGTGGAGTGATCAGTAACGAGGCTCTGGCAGAGTTCACCTGATCCATCCGGGGTACTCACATCTCTCTGAGACCTCACATCTCAGTGTGTGTACTTCAGGGCTCTGCTCTATTGCAAATTAACAAAGGGACTTCCTGGCCGTTTTC
>NW_012152934.1:9764-10224 GCF_000956105.1 Propithecus coquereli | reverse complement strand
AGCAATGAAACAGACAAACCTGGAAATTTGAATTTATTTACACAAATGGACAAAAATCTACATAGCAGAGGCTCCCTAGCAGAAACGTGGGAACCAGTGCTTTGGTAGGAAAACCAGAACTGTAACTGAGGAACAGCTAGATGCTCAGTGTGGACAGCTCTGAGCATTAAAATGCCCTACCACGACCAAGACATAGGGAATCCCCCATACTGTTGTGAGTTTTATCTTCTGGAGCACGACCAGGTTTGCTGAGTAAATATCAGAGAAAATTCTCCTCATGCTTCAAGCAGACAGAGGTGGAAAAGAGACCATTTTGAAATATGGCAGAGCACTCTGTTCTTAACAAGGCCTTCTCTTCACAAGGAGAAACTAGTTAACCAGAGCCTAACCTGCTGGGGTATTAACAAAGCCTAACTCATCTTAAGGAAGAGAAATGCCAACTCCAGTCAGCTCTAGCCTT
>NW_012152934.1:6341-6644 GCF_000956105.1 Propithecus coquereli | reverse complement strand
TAGGAATAGGAGCCTGAATTATAATCATTACCTGCTTAGTGACCTTTATTTGAATCTGGCAGCAGTAACATTTTTTATGAAACCCCTTCATAGGTTTTTGTGGAACTTAGAGAATGAATTTTCCTCTATGACCAAGGTAGCCAAAAAAATATTTATTTTCCTCTACTATAGGCTGGAAGAGTACTTTATTATTTCCTGTATAATTGGAAGAGAATGATCACATAATTATATGGATATTGATTGAGACATTCCCAAGATAAATACAGAATATTAGGAATGGCTGAAAGACAAATTACTCATCTG
>NW_012152934.1:0-603 GCF_000956105.1 Propithecus coquereli | reverse complement strand
TCTTCTTCATAAATTCTTTGCCTAGGCCAATGTCTATAAGAGTTTTTCCAACATTTTCTTCAAGAATTCAAATAGTTTCACATCTTAGGTTTAATTCTATTACCCAGCATGAGTTGATTTTTGTGAGAGGTGAAAGTTGTAGATCCTGTTTCAGTCTTTTACATGTGGTATCCAGTTTTCCCAGCACCATTTATTGCATAAGGATTCTTTTCCCCAGTGTATGTTTTTGTCTGCTTTGTCAAAGATTAGATGAGTATACGAGGAGAATTTTATATCTGGGTTCTCAGTTCTGTTCCACTGGTCAATGTCCCTGCTCTTGTGTTAGTACAAAGCTGTTTTAATTATTATAGCCTTGTAGAATAGTTTGAAGTCTGGTAAATTGATACCTCCCATTTTGTTCTTATTGCCTAGGATCGCTTTTGCTATATGGGGTCTTCTCTGATTCCATATGAAGCGTAAAATTATTTTTCTATATCTGTGAAAAATGATGTTGGTATTTTAATAGGGATTGCATTGAATCTGTAGATCGCATTGGGCAGTATAGACATTTTAACAATGTTGATTCTGCTGACCCACGAGCATGGTATGGTTTTCCACCTGTTT
>NW_012152933.1:7129-7519 GCF_000956105.1 Propithecus coquereli | reverse complement strand
GCTAAGAGAATGCCAATCATGGCACATGACATATCGTCGCCATTAGTCTCTCTTCTAATTGAACACAGTGAGGCATTTGATATGAGTTATTTCTATTCACCACAGTACCTGTCACTTACTAGGTGCTCAGTAAATATTTCTTTCAGCTTTGCTCTAATTTTAGACAGTCTTCAATTTAGTTTTTAAGGGAAACATTTTCCTTCTCACTTTGTGGCAAATATTTCTTGATTTTTGTACACCTTTTCTTTATAAAAATAATAAATTAATCCAGGATCTCATGTTTTCAGTTTTAGCCTTAAAGCCAATGTATAACAAGAAAAAATTATACGGTAAGGAACTTAATAATATCAGTAAATAAGAGTGGATTAATAAAATGTGGTATATGTATAC
>NW_012152933.1:3710-4024 GCF_000956105.1 Propithecus coquereli | reverse complement strand
TACAACTCATTTTAAATTACATTATTTGCTCTATTTGATCAAACTCCAACTGGGTTGCCCGCCCGTCAAACTCCCTTGATAGTATGAATGTAAATATTCTTCAGTTTTCTCTCCTTATCTTGTCTTCCTCTGTTCAGTGTCTTTCTGACCTGTCCATTATCTCCTTAATTCAATGATTTCCTCAGTCACCTATTGGTATAATAAAGTAACAAGTAACAAACAGCCATAAAACCTTAGTAGCACACAACAATATGCATTTATTTAGCTCATGTGCCTGTAGGGCAAATGGATGTTGGCTGATCTAGGCTGGGCTC
>NW_012152933.1:0-602 GCF_000956105.1 Propithecus coquereli | reverse complement strand
ATACTTAAGTTGGAGAACCTTTGATCTCAACTGTTTTTAATAAATAATAGTTTGATAACCATTAGGTTAAATGATGCCATTAGTGGGTACTATTTCTCAATAAATAATGTGAATTTATTTTAAATTTATTCACATTCCCTCTTACTGCCTCCCCAGTATTGTCATACTTTCTTTGGACAAGAGTTCTCTAGTTTCTATGAGAAGTCAAATGCCATCAGTCCAGCATTCTGTATGTGTGCAGGGTGATGGTGTGGACAGGGATCTTCCAGCTGTTCTGTAGACAGCCTTACTACTAATTATACTGATTTCAGCTCCACAGCTCATGATTGCTCAAAAGATCTGCTGACTACATGGTTGGCTTCTCTCCAGGGTATTGATGGAAATGATGGCTTTCACCTTTGACAAAGGCTTCTCATGTGCAAATTCCAAGATTTTGCTTCCTTTGGATATATTTTAAAAAAATAATCTCATCTTCAATCTATCTTATGGAAGTTTGTAAAATCTCTTATCTGCTTGTGATACTCGCTTTCCTTGTTATTACAATTATTATATTCCTGTGTGTGTAGCTCAACTCTATTTCAGTGGAATTTTGGCTAAGAGGG
>NW_012152932.1:14352-14694 GCF_000956105.1 Propithecus coquereli | reverse complement strand
TTTTTTCCTGCATTTTCCAAAATTTTTAATGTACATGAAATGTTTAATCAGATTTTTTCCCCTAATTTCTTAAAATGTAAAATGCAGCAGTTGCTATGAAATCTCATCATTCTCACCTGTCCTATTTGCAAATATCACATTCTTCAAGTGTCCCATAGCACCTGACAAAAGCAAACAACAGTTCTCTCCAAATGAAGATCACATCATTCTAGACCTCAAATTATTTGTAAAGGTAGTTTTGCAAATGTAATATCCAGCATCAAATCAAAGACAGCCAGGAACACAAGAAGACCATAAAACACAAATGGGACCTGTAGAGAATATGGCAATAGAATAGACCTA
>NW_012152932.1:11780-12712 GCF_000956105.1 Propithecus coquereli | reverse complement strand
TGTAAGAATAACAGAATTTTAGCTAGATAAGTTAGCATAAATAATTATAAAGACACCATATGTATTATTTTATATTTTTTATTTTCTTTTTTGATGGATATCACTTGAAGTAAACTTCATCAGCATTCCTGTTTGCAGGCCATAACCGTGTAACTTTCTACAAGCAGTGAGTAATCTTTGTACAAAGTCACAATTTATCCTTCCCATTTTATTAGCTCTCATTAGGTATCTGACACTTCTTGCCCTCACGGAGTTGAGTGGTTCCATGAAACAGCACTCAAAATACCACCTACCTACACAGTGAAATGACCCGGAGAAACATGTGCCTGTGACCAGATGCCTGCGCATTGTCATCCGTAAATCGATGCATGTAGTGTTATTTACTTGATTATGTGTTTGTGCATCTCAATACAATGTAGCAGTCATTTTAAAGTACATTGGAATCATTCTTGTGTACCTTCAATTTTAAATTTTTTGGGTGTATTTAATGATTATACCAAAATTCAAATATAATGAGGAGAAAGTATCTTATTGGAAGGCAAAAATCTAAACTTAAAAAATAAAAGACTTGCAGAAGCTTCAGAATGTGATATCGGCTCATGATATCACAATGAAAAATAAAATTCTCAGGTTGATGGTCAAAATCATAACAATAAGAAAAAGAATTACGAAAGCTAAGACAACACTAATAATGAAAACAACAACAGAGGAGATCATGAAAATTAGGAGAACATTCTCAAACAAAATGAAAATGCAGAAGGAAGATAAAAGTAAGAGTAAACAAAAGCACAGTTTTCATGGTCAACAGAGCACACCTGGTGGTCAGCAACAGTTCATCTTGATGAATTATTTTTCAGTAAGAACCATGGTGTTTCATTATGATCTGATACAGTAAGCAGTAATTGCTTTAAATTTTATTTAATTATAGTTTT
>NW_012152932.1:0-317 GCF_000956105.1 Propithecus coquereli | reverse complement strand
CCCCCATGCACAATCAATGGTAACACAACACACCTGGGGGGCCCCCCCCCCCCGCACAATCAATGATAACACAACACACCTGGGGGTCCCGATAGCGTGGCTGGGGGTTTTCTGAGTTAAATATGAGTCTCGTAGCTCCACAGTTACTTTAAAGCTCTCCCAGTTTGCTTCCACGTTTTGACCCGTGTGTAAAGAGGACATTTGTTGAAACTTAGGATGCCGATGATCACAGAGACGTCTTCTAGAGGGAAGTTGGACTAAATGGGTTGAACAAAGCCTAGTACCCCTGCGTCAGTAAGAAATGGTTCCTGGGGTTA
>NW_012152931.1:17478-18929 GCF_000956105.1 Propithecus coquereli | reverse complement strand
GTTAGAGCTTTCTTCATCCTGTCTCACAATCTTCCTCTGCCCTGGAGTCCTGACGACATCGTGTTCTCATGTGAAACCTTCTGGTCTGGCCTTCCACACTTACGAGTCCAGGCACTGACCTTTCCGAGAGAAATTAGAACCAATTTCAGTTTTTCTAGTACCGATCAGTCTGTTTGCATCCTCCGTTTTTGCAGACCTTTCTGCGTCGGCACATACGCACAGCTCCCCTCGGGACGAGCCGTGATTTGAAGGGCATTTGGGGTGTCTGTGGGTTCTCCTATCACAATGCACCAGAGAGTCATTTCGCGCCTGGCTCTTTCGGCGCCTGCTCGAACAGTCGCCGCGTCATTTCCTGGGAGTGGGGCCGGCGAGTAGAATGTACGTGAATTTTTAACTTTCTGAGATATCCGGTTTTCTTTCCTGCTTTAAAAACTCCCTCTCAAAATTATTAAAAATTCTCCCAAGTTTCCTCCTAGTACTTGTAAAATTCCATCATGTTTTTAAGTCTTTGAACCATCTGGATTTTATTTTGGGGCAGGAGCTTGGGAAGGACCCAGCGATATCTCCTCCAAATGCCTGGCCAGTTGTGCCCAGATCTTTGCTGAATGATGTGCGTTGTCCCCACTGATTCGAAAGGCGTCGGTACCGAAACTCAGTCCCCACACGCACTTGGGTCTCTTTGTGGGTCTCTGTGCTGCTGCTCCACTGTCTGTCCACGTCGAACCCCACGCGGGTCTGGATTTTCCACCACGGCAAAGCTCTGCGGAGCACGACGGCCAACGTCCTGCATGCAACTTCTCTTTCCTAACTGTTCCGTTTAGTGTTTATTTCTCAACGTGGACTTCAGGACTAATTTACTTAATTTCAAAAGAAATTTTGTTAATGTTGTGTTGCGGTAACTTAAACGCGTAAGTTCCGTCTTAGTCCGTTTGCAGCCGCTTATCACAGAATACTTGAAACTGGGTAATACATAAAGAAAGGGAAGGTATTTCTCACGGCCACGGGACTGGACGGGCCAACGCGCCAGCTCAGGTCTCTCCTCCTCTTCTTACAAAGCACCAGTCCCCCCACGACCACCCCCTAATCCATCAACCCGTCAGTGCACGAATCCAGGAGCAGATTAATCCCCCCGTGGGGGCAGAGCCCTCACGACTCAATCATCCTGTAAAGGCCCCACCCTCGTCATTGCCACCTTGGGGACTAAACTTCAGCACATGTTTCAGAGGGACAAACATCCAAACCATAGCATGTTCATTCAGAAAGAATCGACATCTTCACAAAATGAATCCTTCCTGCCCAGAAGCGCTGCCCTCCTGGTGCTCTGGGGGATCCCCCGCGTGCGGTGCAGATGCCAGGCGTGCCATGCCCTCCCTTCGGCAGGCTCCTCACACCTCCCTCTGCCCTTCCTGGTCTGGCGCCTGGCCCAGCCTGGCAGCTTCCAGGCCGACCCC
>NW_012152931.1:11764-15808 GCF_000956105.1 Propithecus coquereli | reverse complement strand
CATCATCGCCGTCCTCACGGTTGCTGCGTCACTTGGTAAACATCACCTATGCTCGTGACCAATAACCTTCAGAAGCAAGGTATTGCCCTGCCGTAGAGATAAGGAAGTCGAGGTGCAGGAAGGTCAAGTAACCTGCGTAGGACACGCAGCCAGTCGAGGGGCCGTCGGGCAGCGGAGCTCGCACACAGGAGCCGAGCTGCTCAGCCACGAGTCCCGACCTGAGCGCCGGCGCTGCGTGGCTGCGGCAGCTCCCAAACCCCTGCTGGGTCTGTGTGGATGAGACCCTGGTGTCTGCGGTCAGCACAGTCCAGTCCTGTCCAGAGCCATCGCAGCTTCCTCCTCTCCCGTGGCCTGTGTGTGTCCCCCACCGGAGAGCATCTCCCCTGTCCCCCCTCCTCTGAATTATTAAAACGCTTTGCTCTTCCTTCACGGGGCTCCCGTGCCCGTCTCCTGCACAGTCGTGTGCACAGCTCTGTCCCTTCGTTAGAGGCTCGCGGAGGGCGTTTTTCATTATGATAATCGTGTTGCTAACTTTCACTGAGCGCCTCATCTCGGCCAGATACTGCACTAAATATTTCATTTGCGGTAACACGTGTAGCTTCATCCAAGGAGGGCTCATCACTGCGCTCACTCTGGAGACTTAGAGAGGGTTGGCTCCTGTGAGTCCCTGGAAGCCTCACTCCTCAAAGTCTGGGTTCCGGCTATTTCCACCGCACATCATGCATCTCTGCCCAAGACGTGGCCCTGAATGTACTCACCCAACACCCCCCAGTGGGTGCCTGTTAAGGGACAGCTACACGCCACACACGTGCTGGCAAAACAAATTTGGTCTCGGACCGCCTGAGTCTACGACACCGAGAGCCCACACCTGTGCCCTCGCAGGGGCTGAGCTGCCCAGCCTGCGGCCCACAGTCACACATGCCGAGCTGCCTCACGCCCTCCCCAGCCTTGCCGGATTCGCCGTCCTCACGCCCTTCCCACCTGTCATCCCAGCACTCTGGGAGGTCAAGTAGGGAGGATGGCTTGAGGCCAGGAGTTTGAGACCAGCCTGAGCAGGGGCAAGATGCCGTCTCTACAAAAAATAGAAAGATTAGCTGGGCGTGGTGGCACGTGCCTGTTGTCCCAGCTACTCAGGAAGCTGAGGCATCATTTGAGCCCAGGAGTCCGAGGCTGCAGGGAACTATGGTGACACTGCCGTACTCCAGCCTGGGCGACAGAGCGAGAGCCTGTCTCAAAAACAATTGTTTGTATATATACGTTTGAGGTATTCAACGGGAAGCTTTGACACACACACATACCAAGTGATTACTGCAGTCCAGCAAATCGACATTTCTACCGCTGTCCCCTCCACAGGCACCCTCTGGGCGCATTAGCGTAACCAGTGTGGCATCATTAACTGCCGTCCCCACCTGCCCACCAGCTCCCGAGACCCATCCGCCCCACACGACTGCAGACTTGTGCCCTCTGACCTCCATCTGCCCACCCCTCCCGCTGCCCCTGCTAACCACCTCGCCGCTCTGTTTCTGCGTATTTGCCGTTTGTTTGTTTGATTCCACATCTAAGGGAGTGCTGCATATTTGTCCTTCTGTGCCTGGCTTACTGCACCTGGCAGTGTCCTCCAATCCGTCTGTGGTGTCGCGGGTGAGAGGGTCCCGCGGTCGGGGCTGGGTGTTGTTCCTCCATGTATAGAACACGGTTTCTCCACCCGCTCATCCACTGACGGACACTTCAGCTGTTGCCCTGTCCTGGCTGCTGTGAACGCGGGGTGCAGACGGCGCCTGAGCACCCCGACTCGATTTCCCGGTGGCCCAAGAGAGGAGTGCCGATCACTCGGTAGTCCTACCGCTGATTTCTGAGTAACCTCGATGCTGGGTCCCAGTGGCGGCCCCAGCGCAGGTCCCGTTTCTCCAGACCCTACCGTGTGTCTTTGGTAACAGCCACCCTGACAGGTGCGAGGTGGTATCTCACTGGGGTTTTGGTCTGCGTTTCCCTGGTGACTAATGATGCTCAGCACTTTTCATGCCCCTGTTGGCCGTTTGTGCCTCATCTTTGGAGAAGTGTCTATTCGGGTCCTTTGCCCGACTTTTGATGGGGTTTTTCATTTTATTGCTACTGAGCTGTGTGGGCTCCTTACGTATTTCTGATGCTAACCTTATCAAACATACGGTTCACAGGTATTTTCTCTGGTCTGCAGGCTGCCTTTCCACGCCATGCTCTCCTTGGCTGTGCAGAGCTTTCCACGTGACGTGGACACACTGGCTCATTCTGCTCAGCTGCCTGTTCCCGCGTCCTGCCCAGAAAGATCACTGCCGAGACCGGCGTCAAAAGCCTTCTCCTGTGTTCTCCTCTAGGAGTTTCATGGCTTCAGGTCTTACGTTTGGGTCTTCCATGCATTTTGAGCAGATTTTTGTGTGTGGTGTCAGATGAGGGTCCCATGTCACTCTCCTGAATGTGGACGCCAGTTTCCCCAGCACCGTTTGCTGGAGACTGCCCTGTCCCCAGCGTCTCCTGCTGTCCTGTTCGCCATATACGCTCAGGTTCATTTCTGGGCCTCCATTCTCTTCCCGCCTCATCACTTCACACGGCGCGTGTTTAAGTCACCGGCCAAAACTCAGGTCACTCTGCTGCCAAGGCCTGGCGGCCCAGGTCTGGCCTTGCTGCTACTGCTGCTGTTCCTGTTGTGTCATCTTGTGGCAAAGCGTTCTCAGTCTTGCCTCCTCCGCCACCCTGTCCTGTCTCTAGCTTACCGGTGGCCAGTCCAGGACACAATCGAATTGTGTGGCTCAAGGGAAACGTATATAAAACCTCTCATAAATTGCAAGACACCACGCAGGCATCAGTAAACATCTGTAGCATTTTTACGGTCTTCCTCTGTCCTAAGCCGATATCCTTAGTGAGAAGACACAGGATACTGTCACTCAGTTAGGCTACGGTTATTTACCTAGGACAATTTGCATTGCAATTTACAAACTCTTAAATGGCAAATTAGTCATTTGCATTGATTTGCATGTCCACAGGGAAGTATCTTTCATGCTAATGATACTCTCGCTGGCAAACGGTCGAGGTACTAACTACTAACAAGGAGACTGAATTCCCTCCACATACCGCCGGCTTTGTTACACGAAGCACAGCTGGTGTTTGAGGCCAAACGTCCTGGAATTTCGAGGGTGGGAAGGTTTTGCAGAGATCACCGGCCCACTGATTCTCAACTCTGACTGCACCTTAGGGTCACCTTAGGAAGCTTCGAAAGAAAAGGCAAAAAAGAAAGGGGCCGCCTGTGCCCCCCACCCCAGAGACCCCGCTCCTGCTGTTTTCAGGTGTTGAAACCACCGATGCCCCGACCTCCTTTTACAGGTGAGACTCTGACGCGGTGGCGGCGAAGTGACTCGAGCAGAGAAGGTCAAAAAAAAAATACCTGGCGGCAGATCCCACCTGTTTCCCGCCCCCAGCCTGGTGTGTTCACGCCACACAGATCACGGAAACGCTGCGTGTGGGCACGCACAAACCCCGGGAACACACCAGGCCAAACAACAGCACTGGGCTTTCAGACTAAGAAAATGCAAACTCTCATCTCTGATCGACAGACCTCGAATGTATCAAGTTTGGGTCTGAGCGTTTTGTGTTTCTCTTTAAAGAATGAAGAAACGAAGTAGAAACTGGCGGCAGAGGCGCTGCCCGGCCTGCTGCGTAGCCGGTCAGGCGCACCTGGTCCCTGAGAATAGTGAGAACAAGGCCGGCCCGCCTGGGTCTCCCAGGCTGCCACACGGCCCGGACTCTCGGCACGATGGGAGAGGAAATCGACCCAGAGAACACCTTACGGCGTTGGGGTCTATCATACCGTCATCCTAGCCGGGTCAAACATGCTGGAAAACAATAAAGTAGAAGTAAGAGAATTCCATTTAGACATAGTTTATAATCAGTACGGTTACAGTGTTTTATTTCAACAACTGGAAAAACAACATAAAATTTATTCTGTTTTGCTAAAAAACTAAACTAGCCAACAGGATTTGACTGCTTGAAAAGGCTGCTGTGTGTTTTCCTGGC
>NW_012152931.1:0-429 GCF_000956105.1 Propithecus coquereli | reverse complement strand
GAGAACGCGTCTGTGAAAGGAAGAGTCGATCCGTGCGGCAAGCCTCGCTGTCGTCTCAGGAAACTGCCGCAGCCGCCCCAGCCCTCGGCAGCCACAGCCTGGCCAGTCGGCTCCGGCAACATCATGGAAGACTCATCGCATAAGACGCAGAGGACAGTCAGCATTTTTAGCAATAAAATATTTCAATCAAGTACGGACGTTTTCTAGACACAACGCTATTGCTAACAGACCACCGTGCAGCGTAGACGTAACCTTACATGCGCCGGGAAGCCCAAAGCCCACGTGCTTTGCGTTATTGTGATGCTTGCGTCGTGGTCTGGAACCAAACGCACCGTGTCTCCTGTAGGGCCAGACCTGTGGGGTTTCCGACGGTCACAGACCATCCCCTGCACTAGCTTTTCTTCAGCAATTTCTAGAGCTCACCTTTGG
>NW_012152930.1:4802-5877 GCF_000956105.1 Propithecus coquereli | reverse complement strand
ATTTTCAATTTTTAGTAATTTTATTTGTCTCTTTTTGTGTTGGTCAGTCTAGCTAAAGTTTGTCAATTTTGTTGATCTTCTCAAAGAACCAGCTTTTGGTTTCATTGATTTTCTCTATTTATTTTTTATTCTCTATTTCATTTATTTCTGTTCTAATATTTCTTTCCTTCTATTGCTTCGAGTTTAGTTTGTTCTATTTTTTCTATATTCTTAATGTAAAAGCTTAGGTTATTAATTTGAGATCTTTTTCATTGTAGGTGTTGATAGTGATAAATTTCTCCCTAAGAACTGCTTTAGCATCCTGTAAATTTCAGTATGTTGTTTTTTTAAAAAAATTTTATGCATCTCAAAATATTTTCTAATTTTCTTTGTGATTATTTCTTCTTTGACCCATTCGTTATTTCAAAGTGTTATTTGATTTTCACATATTTGTAAATTTACCAAATTTTCTTCTGTTATTAATTTCTAATTTCATTCTATTGTGATCAGAGTACATACTATGTGTGATTTAAACCCTTTTAAATTTATTGAGACTTATTTTATGATCCAATATATAGTCTATCTTGGAGAATGCTCCATGTGCACTTAAGAAGCATGTGTATCCTGTCATGTGGAGTGTTCTATATACATCTATTAAATGTAGATGGTTTACAGTATTGTTCAAGTCTTCTATTTTCTTAATAGTCTTTTGTCTAGTTGTTATATTTATTATTGAAATGAGATATTAAAGCCTTCAACTGTTCTTCTTAAATTGTCCATTTTTTCTTTAATTCTTTCAGTTTGGAATTCTGTTGTTAGGTGGATCTATGTTTATAATTGCTAGAATTTCTTTTTTCTTTTTTTTTTTGAGACAGAGTCTCACTCTGTTGCCCTGGCTAGAGTGAGTGTCGTGGCGTTAGCCTAGCTCACAGCAACCTCAAACTCCTGGGCTCAAGCGATCCTACTGCCTCAGCCTCCCAAGTAGCTGGGACTACAGGCATGTGCCACGATGCCCAGATAATTTTTTCTATATATTTTTAGTTGTCCAGATAATTTCTTTCTATTTTTTTTTAGTAGAGACTGGGTCTTGCTCTTG
>NW_012152930.1:3814-4122 GCF_000956105.1 Propithecus coquereli | reverse complement strand
TTTTTGTCACCTTGTTGTTTGCCCCAACTTTTCTCATTGCCTCATGCAGTTGCAAGGTTAAAAATATTTGCCACTGCTTGTTTTTGACAAATGCCACCAGGGAAAGGGCTGTATGCACTGGTGGATATCTGGAAGGGTCAAATAAACACAAACCTGTGAGTATGCTTTTTCAGGGGACTGACAGATGGGTCTAACAGTGACAGTTTTCTCAACGGAGCTTTACAAGAGCCCTAACCCCATTCTACTTCCTACTAGTAGGCTGCTAGTTTGCACCGTGATTCTGGGACTATTGATTTTCAAGGCTACTA
>NW_012152930.1:0-345 GCF_000956105.1 Propithecus coquereli | reverse complement strand
AAAAGTTGTTTATAATAGCCTCTTGAATTTTAAATGTCTATAGGGTCTGTAGTCACAACCCCTTTTTCATTTCTGACATTGGATTTGTTTATTCTCTTTTTAATTTTTGGCCACTGTTCCTAGGGATGTGTCAATTTTATTAACCTACTTAAAGAATCAACTTTTTGGCTTTGTTCATTTTCTCGAATTGCATTTTTAAGAATTTCCAACTCTTTTTTTTTTTTTTTTGAGACAGAGTCTCACTCTTTTGCCAAGGCTAGAGTGAGTGCCGTGGCGTCAGCCTAGCTCACAGCAACCTCACACTCCTGGGCTCAAGCGATCCTTCTGCCTCAGCCTCCCGAGTAG
>NW_012152929.1:351404-351830 GCF_000956105.1 Propithecus coquereli | reverse complement strand
CCATTTTTCGACAATTTAAATGGGAAAAATTATAATGAGTTATATATCAAGTATTTACAACCAATATTTTACTTTAAAAATGTAGTAAAGAACACACATTATGGACTATTGTCTTAGTATATAAATTGCTTAAAACTTTGCTTCTTAACTACCAAACAATTCTTATGATTGTTAAAAGCAGTTATTTTGTATTCAGTAACAGTTTTTCCCATTAATACAGCTTTTCTCAATACCTTTGCAATCTTTATAGAATTTTCTTCATTGATTTGGAGACTTATTTTACAATCTTAGATAAATACTGTGGTTAATATGAAAAGTAATGTGGTGAGATGTTCAACACGAGTGCAAAGTCACAGACAATATTTCAACCGAGTATGACACTGTGATGTGTTTCATCTAAGAATGACATTTCATTTGTTGTTACTC
>NW_012152929.1:346199-346715 GCF_000956105.1 Propithecus coquereli | reverse complement strand
TGATTTAGATCATGATTGCTACCTGGAAGCTGCTATCCAGAAACTTTTTTTTTTTTTAAACTTCAATCGAGTGAACTGAAGTAATAATTTCAGAACAAATTCCAGAAAGTTCAATCAATGCACTTTTAGTAACTGACAAATATTACATTTGCAAGGGATTATTGTAACGTAGAATTCTAAGAGCAATTTTAAATAGATAATGGTTACATTTAATTTCAGGGCCTACATTAAGAACTTTTTTTGAGAAAGTTGTCTTGCTTAATGGTTTTAAAGTTAAATGGAAATCATTGTCAGTGTAATTTAAAATTTAAAACAAAACAAAATACTTAGATTTAACTAATGATGCAAGTTCTTAATTTGCATATAAGCAATTGTGTTTAATTTTCAGAAAGTTAACTCAAACTCTTTAAATTTGATTTATTCAGTAAACATAAAAATGTAAAATATGTATGTTATGTTTACATGAGAATATTTTACAAACTCTTTTTGCCTCAAATATGTGGTAATATATTAACA
>NW_012152929.1:344823-346149 GCF_000956105.1 Propithecus coquereli | reverse complement strand
AATTTTAGAGGGACTTATTTCAAGGGATCAACATTCATTTGCAAATAGGGGATTTAAAAATTAAGGAAAATCATTTTTAAATAAAGATGTATCTACAAAGTGTTTCCATGTTAGTTCATTCTGGACGATGACCCAGCTGTCTCTTGCTGTCTACCAAGTTCCTGTGAAAAACTGAGATTGAGAAAATGTATTAATATATCCATGCCTTAGGAGGTTATGCAGCTGGACACAGCTTGTGTACCCAGAGCACAGGCTCTTTCTTTCCTCCCAATTGCGTAGTCAGAGGTAAGGCCCACTGCTTGCCAGGCCATCCTCTTAAGTTATTAGACTAGGAGGATTATTCCTACGTAGCAAGGAACACTCATTAAATATGTGGTCTCACTTTAGATTAACTCAGGATATGAATGCGTCTGCAACAGTCTTACAATGAAGATCTGCTTTGAAGTACATTTTTTCTTGATGTAATAATCCAAAGCAGACATCCTAAATATTTATTCTTATTATTCTCAGGAAAGATAATTCTAACATCACCATCTCATAATACTGTCATCTATATCGTCAACAAGAATTATGGAAAATATTTACCACAATAAAATAATGTATATATTTAAGTGAACTCGAAAGAAATGCAGCTACTACTACTATTTTAATAATAACATGACAATAATAGAAGATATTCCCAAGGAAAAATGGATATAATTGCAAAAGTAATTTTGAAATCTGTGGATTAGAAAATTTATGAAAAGTTAGTGTATTCAAGATAATTTATGTTGGTGCCCTAACATAGGGGTAACTTAATGCTGGCTGGTCTGTGGGAATGTATTCAGTCTGGTCTGTAGCAATAGAAAGGAAAAAAATAGTCAAAATACCATCTGAATTTCTCATCTCCAAAGGTTCTTCTTTTGTTTCCAACCTATAAGAAAAAATAATAGACTAACCAATTGGAGGAAGGAGAGAGAGGTCCAGAGAGAGTCATCTGAGACGGACAAATGATTCTGCCTCACTTTTGTCTCAATTTAGATACCTTTTTATTGCTAACATAAACCTTAAAAGTTGTTCAGTTAAATTTATGGCCCTTTATCTCCCTTGTGCCTGGAGACATAGGAACTGCTTGGTTTTGTTTTGTTTTGCTTTTTGCTTTTTTAATATTCCTTCAGTAACGTGCAACAATATTTGCCACAAGGAGAGACAAGTGACAGCGTAACACCACAGCTTTATACACATCTGCCAACTAACTCACTAGGCTTGTCTTCACTGAATGCTGTAATTATCTGTATTTGGTAGTTTATAATATTAGAACTCAGAAGGAGACGCATCAAGAAAACA
>NW_012152929.1:344166-344773 GCF_000956105.1 Propithecus coquereli | reverse complement strand
CATGACAAATTGCCACAAACTTACCGGCATAAAACAACACAAAGCTATTCTCCCACAGTTTCCATAGGTCAGAATTTAGGTAGTTTTGGCTAGTTTCTCTGCTCCAAGTCTCCCCAGGTGGAAGTCAACATGTTTGCAGGGCAGCATGCCTATTTGGGGGATCCAAGAGAATTTATTTCCTTGTTCACTCATGTTGTTGGCAGAATTCAGTGCTTATTGGTTATGAGATAAAAGCCCCTTTTTTTCCTAACAGTTGGCCTGAGGTCTTCTCAGCCTCTAGTGGTTGCCCACTTTTCTTATCTGATGGCCCACTTTCACTAGGTTGAAACCTCGGGCTTTGAGTTGGTCTTCTTTCTCACTTTTCCACGGCATCCTTTATCTTCAGCTGAAAAAGGTTTACCTCTCTTAAGGGCTCATGGGAGTAGATTGAGATAATCCTGGATAATCTCCCCATCGGACCCTTTTCACCTGTGCAAAGTACCTTTCAGCATGTACGATAACACAGTCACAATTGTGTGCTATTGTATACCTCTCAGGGAGGTGAAAGTCAAGGAAGCAAAACTTCTGCCAACCACAATACTAAGTCGCTCCAAAATACTGAGTTTAA
>NW_012152929.1:343421-343787 GCF_000956105.1 Propithecus coquereli | reverse complement strand
ACACATGTACTTTACATTCAGTATTGTGATAGGCATTTTCATAAACTCCTTATGGTTGACTTACAGCTTACTGTGTCACCTTTTTATTATTTTTGTCCATAAAACTTTCAGGACATTTTTTTAGTGCAGGTAAAAGTTACGTGTTAGACTCTAAGGCACATTTGTATCCAATGTCTGCTACATAATAATTGTATAACCTAGGACATGTTTCTTCCCATAATTTTTCTCTCCCTTAGTCTCCTTGTAGGTAAGGTAGGGAGAAGTCCCTATGTTATGAGAAATAAAAAGTGTCTGTGACATCATAAGCATTCATTGATTTTAGTCACTCACTTAGTCATAACTTTTCTTTTTATTCATTATTCTATT
>NW_012152929.1:341011-343371 GCF_000956105.1 Propithecus coquereli | reverse complement strand
GATGGCAAGGTCTGAGCTCAAAGTAGATGTCCAAAAGGATTCGATTAATTATGTGACTTGTTGAATGACTCGTTGGAGGACCAAAGAATCACTGGGAGATCTTAGACTCCAAAAATCTCCCAGGATTGAATAGCCCGACTATAAACACTTTACATCATGGCTTTAGGTACAAAAATCTAAATATGAGATGACACATGTGGAACTCCTTAGGGAGTAGCAGACATTACACAGGCCTCAATGATTTAGATCATGATTGCTACCTGGAAGCTGCTATCCAGAAACTTTTTTTTTTTTTAAACTTCAATCGAGTGAACTGAAGTAATAATTTCAGAACAAATTCCAGAAAGTTCAATCAATGCACTTTTAGTAACTGACAAATATTACATTTGCAAGGGATTATTGTAACGTAGAATTCTAAGAGCAATTTTAAATAGATAATGGTTACATTTAATTTCAGGGCCTACATTAAGAACTTTTTTTGAGAAAGTTGTCTTGCTTAATGGTTTTAAAGTTAAATGGAAATCATTGTCAGTGTAATTTAAAATTTAAAACAAAACAAAATACTTAGATTTAACTAATGATGCAAGTTCTTAATTTGCATATAAGCAATTGTGTTTAATTTTCAGAAAGTTAACTCAAACTCTTTAAATTTGATTTATTCAGTAAACATAAAAATGTAAAATATGTATGTTATGTTTACATGAGAATATTTTACAAACTCTTTTTGCCTCAAATATGTGGTAATATATTAACATATTCACACCAGAACTTTCTTTTTTTTAACTGAGAAAAATCACAAAATTATTAACATTTTTTTGTTTATATTAGAAGGATCTGAAAGGAAGCAAATGAAAGTTGGATAAATTTGTAATTGCCTAAATTGTCCATTACCCCTGCACTAGTTTTTTATTGCTGTCATGACAAATTGCCACAAACTTACCGGCATAAAACAACACAAAGCTATACAGTTTCCATAGGTCAGAATTTAGGTAGTTTTGGCTAGTTTCTCTGCTCCAACTCTCCCCAGGTGGAAGTCAACATGTTGGCAGGGTGGCATGCCTATTTAGGGGATCTAAGAGAATTTATTTCCTTGTTCACTCAGGTTGTTGGCAGAATTCAGTGCTTATTGATTATGAGATCAAAGCCCTTTTTTTCCTAACAGTTGGCCTTAGGTCTTCTCAGCCTCTAGTGGTTGCCCACTTTTCTTATCTGATGGCCCACTTTCACTAGGTTGAAACCTCGGGCTTTGAGTTGGTCTTCTTTCTCACTTTTCCACGGCATCCTTCTATCTTCAGCTGAAAAAGGTTTACCTCTCTTAAGGGCTCATGGGAGTAGATTGGGATAATCCTGGATAGTCTCCCCGTTGGACCCTTTTCACCTGTACAAAGTACCTTTCAGCACGTACGATAACACAGTCACAACTGTGTGCTATTGTATACCTCTCAGGGAGGTGAAAGTCAAGGAAGCAAAACTTCTGCCAACCACAATACTAAGTCGCTCCAAAATACTGAGTTTAACTTAAACTTTACAATACTAACAGTATCTCTCAGAGGAATTTCCATTGCTTTTCTATGAGTTTGAGATGTCTGTTTAGCCACTTATTTCTCTTTTATGCCAAATATCATGACGTTAGAAAAGAAGATTTTCCCAAATTCTTAAATTGTACTATGAGGTATTTAATTACATTGTAATTTTTTAATTTAATTGCTGTCTATGTGATAATACCTATTTTTCTATATATCCATCTATCATATCACTCATTTATCTGTAGTTAATAACTTATAAATAGTAAGCAATAATTCCTGAAAACAGAACATCATTACTCCCTTGCTTTTAAGTCAACATGAGCTTATTTCAAGAAGGGCGAATTATGCTAGTTTATGCAAGAAGTGGGCAAAAGTACCAATTATTCTCTGTCTCACTTTGCTCCAAAAGTAAACAGAATGCACCATCCATTGTTCATTGAATGTTTACTGCATGTTAGATATCTGCTAAGAAATATGTATATACGTACATTATTTTAATTCACAAAATTATTACACATTTGGTCAACAATGAATCAAATGTGCAGATTCAAGACCCTGAACTGATTAAATGACAAAGCCAGGGTTAAGCTGGATATCTATTTGTCACCAAAGCCCATTCTCTCTTCAATCATTCTTTCAAAATCTATTTACTGAATGTCTATTATGTGTTGATCTCTCTTCTAGGGCATCAATACTGGATTCAAAATCCACAAGTGTGAATTCATAAAAGTTATCCCTATGGGCTGTCCTGCAAAGACAAATTGATTTATTTTAAACAATTGTTGAAAAATTACTCAAATTATTTTGAGATATAGAGGCATCTGAAACATCTGC
>NW_012152929.1:325498-328146 GCF_000956105.1 Propithecus coquereli | reverse complement strand
AGCAGAATAATAAGGAGCAAGATATTGTCAGAGATCAACCCTTGAGAGACTTGGAGCCTGGTGGAAAGAGTAGGTGGGGGTTTTGTTTCTCCTCTCCATACATCTCTGGCCGTCACTAGGCTCCTGAGCGGCTGGAGAGCTTTTCTTTCCTCAACAGCCCCAAAGCTGCTGTTGCCAGTAAATAGGGATCTTCTTGAGGACAAAGCACCAGGCTACCAGCCCCGTTGGGGTCGCTTCCCATCAACGCAGACCTGAGCTGAGACAGCATGTACCATATTGCTTCTCCACCCACTGTGCTCATCTGTCCTCCCCAGAGGGCTTCAGCCCCTCAGTTTTCATCTTGTTCATTCCCACACAAACATTTTCCAACTCAGCCCACACTGTGGGAACCACAGGGGCCTATGGTTGCTAGGGGATGTGCATGGCCCTAGAGTTTGGACATTCCAGGTGGACTGCCTTCCAGAGAGAGGGACAGAGATGACCAAAGTGCTAGCACTCCTCCATTCAGACTCTTTTGCTCCCCACTCCTCCCCAACTCATTGCTGCTGATAGAGACAATTGAGATGGGGCTCTCAGGAGCAGGTGCTTCCCCTCTGTTGGCATGGCCTCCACACCAAGGTTTCCATAGAAAATGGGGCTCAAACCTTTCCTCTTAAAGACCTGTAGTGGACTAAGAAGTACTTGGACTGTGAGCTCCCTGCTCAGAGCTCTCCTTAGTGCTACTTACCTGGCTGCTTCATCAGAGCAGGGCACACCCTGAAACAGAGGAACATCAAAGCTGATTGAATACCACAGAGGCAACTGGGGATCAGCATGCTTCTTCCTGACACAGTGAGGGATTGATCTTCAGGGCCCCAGGGACTGGTCTGCAGGCCAGATCCAGTGCCCCCAGGACTCAACCGTGTTGCTCAAGGACATGAAAGGGAGATTTGTAAACTAATCTTGGAAAGTGAGGGATCCTGTGTGGGCAGAACTGAAAAGAGAGTGCAGTGTGTGTCCAAGCCCAGAAGCACTCCTGGAGCACCCCTCCCTCCCAGGAAAGCCACACTCTCAGCCCAGGTGGGATCCTGGACAGGGAAGCTCCCAGCTGCCAGGACCATTGCTGGGGAGCTCAGCCTGATTGAGGTCCTGCCTGTGGCAAGACACTGGAAGCAAACTGTGAAGCAGGGAAGGGGGAGACGAGTCAAATCCTCTCCTGAAAGCCACATTATGAATCTCAGATGGGCCCTCCCCTACAAACAGATTTTCTGACTTGGTGGTGCCACATTAGCCCTTACCGAGTGATTTTTCCCACAGGTATGGGAGCGGTCCTTCAATCCCTGCTGAGAAAGCTACCTTACCAGTTTTGGAGTTACTGAAGGCAGGCTCACCTGACCCAGACCCACCCAGCCTCACTCCCCAACCTGCCTGTGCTGTGATGGAGAATAAGAACTCACCTGGAAGTTCCAGGGCTCTGTCCACAAGCTGGGGCAGTAGAATGTTTCTCCACTGCTCGTGTCTTCCTGGGTCATGTGGACCCCAAGTCCACTGGTTCTAAGCCAGCACAGCTTCAGGAATTGCCCTAGGAGTGCAGCCCTTGTGGCCCAATTGTCTTACAAATTTAGTCCAGTTCCCAGGCTGCTTTCTGTGAGCTGGTGGCGGGGCTAGACAGAACTCTGGTTTCCAGGCAGAGGATTTCTCTCTGGCCAGGTTGGTTTAAATGCTCCCTCCGTGGGCACTGGTGGAATTTTGCACCCTGCTGTGTTCCTTTGTGCCTGAGCAGCTGTGAGTTTCAATGCATAGTCCCATAATTACTTCATTCTCTTCCCCTGAGCATACAGATTGTCTCTCCACTATGGTGCTGGCACGGCACTTCTGGGGTATGGGGTATGGTTGGTGTAAGCAATGCAAGATTGTCTTCTCTGTCCTCCTCAGTGCTTCTTTCCTTGATATAATGTTAAAACCAAGTAGCATGATCACTCATCTGATTTTTTGGTTCTTCAATAGGTGCTTGCTTGGATAGTTGTTGAATTTGGTGTTCATGCAGAGGGACGATCACTGGAGGTTTCTATTCAGCCATCTTGCTCCACTCCCCATCAGAAACTTCAAGTTTTAAGATTGTTATTTTCTTTACATATTGGTCTTGTTTACACAATAATAGTCAAGAAAAAATTTTACCTAAACGACTTTGATGTTTTTGATAAAAATTGGTGAACTTCTTATAAGAAAAATTAAATGCGTAAAGAAAAGAACTTAAAAGGAGGGGAAGTATGATGAACAACCTTTTGTTTCCCCCAATCAACATAAACTATTTTAATATATGTGAAATCATTTACGTTTTTTAAGTTCTAATAAATAACACATCAGAATAAAGATTAATTACCTTCCATAAAATATATGAAAATAAAACATCCATGATTAATACTATAAAGATGATTGATTATGTAATACCATCATCCACAATACATTTTAATTAAATGATATTAACATTTCATATTGTGGAATGTATAGTTGTTGCTTAGTTAACTCATCAATTTAAACACTTAAATTACAATGTTTTTTTCAGGGTGTCAGGGATTTATGTAAGATATTTTTATTTCATCATAAATAAATAATAAATTACATTTAGTTCATAGCTTGCATGGATCAATTTAGTCAGTGCATAGTAA
>NW_012152929.1:324295-325448 GCF_000956105.1 Propithecus coquereli | reverse complement strand
TGAACTAAGATAAATACATGTTTCTTTTTCCTTAGTTTTATTAAAAAATAAAGGTCTATTTCTTAAAACATAGAGGCAAATATATCGAAACCTCTTAGTAAAATTGGTCTTAAAATTGGTCTAACTTGTAGATTCATTATTTGAAGTAAACAAGGTTGATTAACACATCAATTTTCTTAAGTAGTGGTCTGATTATTTGCAAGAGTAATGAATTTCTAGAGTGAACAAGTAACTCTGAGTGAAGTAAAACACAATCAAAGAAGACACAAACACAACAAAGAATTAGTTAAGAAAATCACAGAGCAGAAATATTTTATATGACTATTACCACTAGAAAAATGCCATTACATCAGAAAAACAAGTAAAATATGCAGAGTAAAAGCTGGCTTTTCAAATTAGACATTAGCTTTTCATTATACTAAGATATAATTTCATAAAATTACTCATTTAAAAATGAAAGTCTATAAAGTAAATCTGTAATACTTGATGCTACTGTCTTAACGTGTTTCATTTTGTAACTCTTGAAGCAATGGCAGAATAAACACTGTTTAACTCTGTGTCTACATACAGAGTACACACACTATGTATATATATTTATCACAAGCTCAGTCTTGAATATTTTAATAACGGAATAAATTGTTTTTCTCAGAGTATTCATTTAAATTGGTCAATATTCATTTAACTCCCACTACTTCCTAGCCCTGTTCAAAGGATAAATATTAGAAAGTACTTCAGACATTGTCTCAAGAAAAGGTTGATAAATAACGATATTGGTATGAAATTAAAATGAAGAGACAAAGTAATTTTCAACACTTATTTTACAATAATTATTGGAATTCAATAAAACAGCCTACTTACAAACTAGTTACTAAGAAATACTTTTCAGATTTTTGAAATAATCAGTAAGATGATTGAAATTCACCTTTGGTATGTTTTAGACATTTTTGTTTATGATTCTGCATAGTATAAAGGTAATCTAATGGCTTTGAAAAGATAAAGAACAATGAGAAACAATGTAAACTCTCATCTGTCATTCAAGGCCTAGCCTGTGTGTGTGTTGTGTGCATGTGTATACGTGTACACGAGAATGTGCATGAGCCTATTTACGTATAAAATTTTTATTGATAATCTTTAAAGATTACTATAGAATATT
>NW_012152929.1:321358-322603 GCF_000956105.1 Propithecus coquereli | reverse complement strand
TCATAAAGAAAGAACAAGAAAGTGATAAGAAAGAAGTAAATGGTTGCAAACTTAAAATAGTCAAAGCCAAATCTCTCCATAAACTGAGATGCCTCTGAAGATATTTATTTATTTATGCTTAAAGATAATTTTATTTAAATTGCAGAAAATAACAGAAACAGAACAACTTTGTAGGTGTGGCCATTTCAAATACTCAACCTGAAATGTTTGCAATATACAATTTTTCCTCGATGTGTTCAGATATCATGACAATTTGTATACCTTTCTTTCAAGTCTGTACTTTAGGAGATAGAGTAGAAATTGACCAATTTTTGCCTTCCTATCTATCTTGCCTATACCTGAAAATATAAAATCAAACTACATCAGTCCCAAAATATAATGTTGACATTTGCCAGCATCAAAATTGATTTTTGTTGTGCTATCGAATATTGTTCATTCTATTTAACTATATTTTTTCACACATTAACCATCCCCATTTTATTCCCTCCTCCCTGCTACACTTCCCAGCCTCTGGTAACCATCATTTTATAATCTGTCTCCATGAGATCAGTTGTTTTTAATATTTAGCTCCCACATGTGAGTGAGAACATGTGGGATTTGTCATTCTGTGTTTGGCTTATTTCACTTAACATAATGTTCTCCAGTTCCATCTATGTTGTTGCAAATGGTAGGATTTCATTCTTTTTTGTGGCTGTATAAGATTGCATTGTGTATATGCATCACAATCTCTTTATCCGTTCATTCGTTGATGGCCACTTAGGTTGATTCCAAATCTTGGCTATTTTGAATAGTGCTGCAATAAACATGGGGGTGCAGATATCTTTTATATGATAATAATCAAAATATCTCTGTGTAATTTATTACTTTTCTTAGCAAAAGCTCATTAGCAATCGTAAGACTCAATGTTAATATTCCCAAGATGAATGACACAAAAGATTCATTACCTTTAAGCCATTTGCACGATATATCTTTTTCTTTTCCTTTATTTTCAGTCTATGTGTCTTTACAGGTGAAGTATCTTTCTTGCACACAACATATGGTTGGCTCTTAATTTTTTTTATTCAGTAAGCCACTGTGTCTTTTGATTAGAGAGCTTAGTCCATTCACATTAAATAATGGTGAGGATGTGGTACTGACATGTTATTATTTGATTTCTGGTTATTTTGTGGTCCTCTCTTTCTTTCCTACTTCTTTCTTGTCTTCTTTTTTTCAAAGTGATTTTCTCTGTTATTGTGTTTTAATTTC
>NW_012152929.1:318735-319089 GCF_000956105.1 Propithecus coquereli | reverse complement strand
TCTCCCTGTGTATCTTCACTTAGGGCTTTAAGGGATTTCCTTATAAAACTAAAAATGAACATAAAAATTAAGATTTCATGAGAAAATAAAAAATAGTCTTTCTTATGTACACATTATATTCAATCAGAAGGTATCCTTTAAATTGACTGTGACATTTTAAATAATCCACTTATTATTAACATGTTACATTAAGTAGAGTTACACCAAAACTGGTGGAAGCATACTGC
This sequence comes from Propithecus coquereli, assembly GCF_000956105.1. Classification (NCBI taxonomy): domain Eukaryota; kingdom Metazoa; phylum Chordata; class Mammalia; order Primates; family Indriidae; genus Propithecus; species Propithecus coquereli. Next base: position 318,862 of record NW_012152929.1, on the reverse strand, counting down.
TTGAAATTTTAAATTGTAGTCATATGGAAAATACTTATGTAGACTGAATTCTTTCAATTTTTCATCATAATCAGTGAAGGATATCTCTCTGTCTCTCTCTCTGTCTCTCTCTCTCTCTCTCTCTCTC
>NW_012152929.1:314753-315094 GCF_000956105.1 Propithecus coquereli | reverse complement strand
AAATGATGTTATACTAAATGAAAATCTCCTGTTAGAATGATTTGAAATTGTGATCCTCTTCTTTCTCTCATCTAGAAAAAAGAGACTCAACTAAGTATTAAGAAGTATGAAGGGACATTCTCTATTTTAAAAGACTCATTTTAAAATTAAATTTTATACAGTTCTTAAAATGTTAATATTAGATTTTAAAGATTATCTTGGACACATATAATTATACACTGGTATAATGATGTTTTGGTCAATGATGGACTGCAAATACCATGGTGGTCCCATAGATTAAAATGGAGCTGAAAATTTCCTATTGCAAGGTGATGTCGTAGCCATCTAACATCACAGAATGA
>NW_012152929.1:303126-304206 GCF_000956105.1 Propithecus coquereli | reverse complement strand
TCATTTCAAAATAAGTTACATTCTCAGGTGAAATGGGGTTCAAAGAAATGAGAATGAATGGTATTATGAAAATGTTTTTCCGCAAGTAAAAAAATATGTTGTAAGCAATTGATGAAGGAAATTAAAATTTTCATTCACTATTGTTAAAAACTCTTAAACACAGAGATATTATACCAGTTGCCAAATGAACATTACTCACTTCCAAATCTTTCCAATATCTATTACTCTGTGAATCTTTCTGTTCTCCTACATAGCTGGAATTGAGCTCTCTTTCCTTTGTGATCAATTTACCCATTGACAATTACATTGACAATTTACCCATTGATTCCTGTAACCCTAAATTATATGCATGAGTTTATACATCTGCCCCTTTCCAATGACCATAAGCCCCTGAAATAGGAAGTGTTGTATCATTCTGTTGAGTGAACTTTTATATCTCGAATACTACTTAATAATCTTTAAATGGATAGATGACTTAAATACATAGACAAAAGGAAATGTTTTTAGTGTACTTGCATCTAACCTATTCACATTTCTGGATTTCAGTTACTATCAACCTATACCTAATCAAAACCATCCTTAACCTAACCTGCTTTAATGCTTACAATCAGTCTTCTCTTCTACCTTAGTCATTCTCCTGATTGTTTGAGTGGGTCAAAGTCTACTCAGACAGAATAGTGTCAGCACAACTGTAAAATGGGACTGTTGCAGGCAAACTTAAAAGTGTGTTACAACACCAACTTATCACTTCAAAGAGGCATCTCTGTCTCTTCCCTACCGTGGGCCTACACTCACTATTCTTTATCACATCACACTGTTCATTCATATTATTACAAACTGTGCTTACCCTGTTGGTTATGTGTTGACTAGTTTACTGTCTGCTTACCCATACACTGTAACTTTTACAATAGAGATTTTTCCTTTCTTATTCAGTGCATATAAACTCATGAACGTAAGTATCACAGGGGCCAAAATTTAGAATGCTTTTGTTTATTCATGCATAGAGTATTTTTGCACATTGTAATGCTCAATAAATATTTTTTAAAAGAATGAGTGAATATCTTTCCAAAGCATATGGTA
>NW_012152929.1:301743-303076 GCF_000956105.1 Propithecus coquereli | reverse complement strand
GAAAAGAATTTTAAGATGCATCACATAAGCAAAGCATGTAACAGCTTATTTTATTATTGAAAGTGAAAGTACACGAGAGAGAGAGAGAGCGCAAGAAAGCAGGCTCAAAGAGCAGCTACACCAGAAGGAAGTGGTTTTGGTCTTTTGAAGTCTTACTAACTGAGGGGAGAAATATTCAAGTCTAAAAGGTTAGCTTTTACTAATAATTTGTGTAGTAATTCCTAGAATTGGGGTCCCTCCCATATTTTATATAATTGTCTCCAAACTCTCATGGTGATTTCAGGGGCAGAAAAAAATTTGAAAACCACAACACAAATGATATTATAATTAGTCAAAGTTCATGTAAACTGACAGAGCTGATAAGCCAGTTGAAGCCAGTTCTTTTCTGTGGCTATTGGCCTCTCTAGTTAGCTTCTGCTTGAGAGTTGTTTATCCTAACACCTGCACCCAATCTTCAAGCCCTTGCATCCAGTCCCAGCCCTGTCTCCCAGCCTCCTACTCTAACAGGGTGCTCCTATTATAGAAAATGCTGTTTTAATAAAAAGAAAAAAATAAATAAAAGGAGTGAGGAAAGTTACAGCAGAAGTGTTAGTAGTTGTATTGGTTCTGTTACAATGAAATTTGCAGAAGAGTTGTCAAGAGCACAAAGGGTAAAAAATTGAGAAAGAATAAGCTTAGAAAGAAGTTACTATGGTTTCTGTCAGTTGTGACAGTGTTTTAAAAAATGAATAAAAGAGAAAAGGAATGTAAAGCAACTGTTTCACCTTATCAGTTTTGTGCAAACTGCCAATTTCATGACAAACTGAAAATCTGATCCAGAGTGAAATCTCATAAATAAGATTCTGGAGGGAAGTCTGAGCAGCATCGGTGCCTAACAACTAATTAATTAAATTGCAAGTGGTTTAGAGAAAATTTGAAGTTTCCTCAAAACATCAACTTCAAAAGTTCCACAAGGAATTAAATCATAATATTTGAATTAAGTACATTTGTTGAGACAATTTTTATCAGTTACTGAATTATCATAACTGAATATCTCATATCTCCCTCCAATTCTTATTGTATTTCGAATTGCAGCCATTTCTCTATAAGCCATTACATCCCATTCTTATTTCTTCAATCATTTAAAATAATCAATAAATTCAAAATTGCTAAAAAGTACTTTAGAGGATCCTAAGTGAACTCAGACATTAGAAAACAGTAAGCAGATAAACTTCTCTTTTTTAATGCGGCCTGTCCGGAAAGTATCCAGCCATGTAATATGAAAAATAGAGACATTTATTGAAAAAGATACAAGATACAATTATCATTGTACCTAGGACAATGATGCCTCAGT
>NW_012152929.1:289991-291423 GCF_000956105.1 Propithecus coquereli | reverse complement strand
TAATAAGTTCCAGGTAAATCATTAATGATAAAAGTTATTTCAAATTATAGTCACATTTTTATATTTTATACTAGTGGGTATACTTTTGAATAAGTCTGACTGAATCAGTGACTCTTAATTTTAAGTTTTGGAGGAATAGAAAAATAAAACATTGACAAGATATCTTAAATTGTTGAACTTCTCCAAGTAAGGTATAATTATACCCTTAAAATATACATTTTATTTGATACCACATTATGCACCCACACTGAAAAAGACTCATACCAATGAGAAATGAGACATTTAGATGTTTTGTCATGTTTTGTTACATAGGCTGTAACAACAGAGCTGTTGTTTTCTTCATATCAACATTATACAGCCCACAATGAAAGCAAAATATAACAGATAAATAGATATTCCTGTTTAATTAACCAAGTTTTTGAAATTAATTATATGTTTTGATATTTCTATACTAAAAGGTTTAAAAACTGCCACTATTTCCCACACTATTGTTCTCAACATTGACATGTTATTACTCCTAACTGGTCAAGAAAGAAATATGTCTTACACTTGACATTTAGCCACATGTTCACTTCTTGAAACCAGCTGCAGTTTTACTAATCTGTGTTTTAAGAAAGATTAACAACCAGTTCTATTTTTATTTCATGGAAAAATTCATTTCAAGCTATTATTCCATCTTAGATGTCAAGTATTTGATAGGATCATGGTGAAAAAGGGATAATAATGTCTCCTGGATAGAATTAGCATCCATCAGATGCATTGACTGGTCCCATTTGTTATTATTTTGAGATACTAGCAAAAATCACAGCAAGAGGCAGAATAAACTGTTCTCTTATTGGTACTGGTTTCTCTGTGGAAAAAGAAAAGCATAATTGACTGTAGCAATGGGGATTCAGACAACTGTAGGGAGACTGGCAAAGGAGTATTATACATTGTTTCATATTGCTATCTCATATAGTTTCCATGTACAGATTGTTTTGTTGTTTTTGCTATTATTTTGATTTTTGCCAAACCAAAACATAGGACTCAAGTATGTAACTATGGAATTAAAACTAATTATGAATTAATCTTAATGTATTGAATCCTAATATATTTAGACTATGCCTTTAAGGAGAGCACTTACGAATTTGCTTCCATGAAACTTTATAAATACCATTATGTAAGCTATTCAATTTTAAATTGTAGTGTGAAGCTATAACTTCTGGATTACTTAACTTCAATATTCATGATAAGCAATTTGTATTTAGACATGTTTTTATTCTATCGTTATATCTAAATGATAAAGTTTTGAAAAGAAAATCACAAATTCGTATATACAGGTAGACATGGGAACTAAGTAATATGAGTTGCATTAAAACCCTGGTATCATTGCTTTCTGTGCAAAACAAATATTCTGATGGCTTAGCAAAAGAGAGAAAAGAAATTCCATAGA
>NW_012152929.1:278564-279351 GCF_000956105.1 Propithecus coquereli | reverse complement strand
GAAAAGGCTTTTAATGAACAAAATCATTCATTGAAGCAAGACTACAACTGAAAATAATATATGAATGCAGCTAACACTTTTCATTTTATATTATTGGAGTATGTGTCTATCCATCCATTCATGAGTAGTTTGCTAGTAAAAGCCTGCTCTGCCAGGTACTGTGCTCAGTGCTGGGGATACGTTGGGAGTAGCTAAAGGTGATTCCTACCCTTTTTAGCTGACTATGAACTCTTTGAATTATGATACTTAAGAGTATTCCCAATTTATTGTTCCATGGAACATTACACTGGGCAAGGCTCATTGTTTAGCCTCACGAAATGTTCAAATGAAGGTAAAAAATGCTGTTTCTTGGCTCCCTCTTAGAAATTAATCATGCATATTAGTAATTTAAAGCACAGGGGAGCCCTACAATTACAAACGTGTCTAACTAGCATTTTTCTCAAACTTATTTGAGCATGAATCATTTTTAAAAATATATTATGCCTATTTAGATCTTATTAGGTAAAATACCAGTTTGGGATACAATGGTCTCTGATATAATGTTTATATACATTATTACATTTGAACATCCCATCTTTTGTGAATCTGTATAAAATTTAACTTGCTTCAATACTCTGGCTTCTCTCTTTGCTTAAAGCAGAAGCTCATCACTGTAACGATGTTCTTGAAGGATTATCACTTCTCCAATTAATAACTGTATCCTATTAGAACTACTGAAACAAAAATCTTATCATCCCAATAGTTAAGATCTTAATGGTGCCTTCTTACCCATATCAATTTTTAAATT
>NW_012152929.1:276653-278514 GCF_000956105.1 Propithecus coquereli | reverse complement strand
ATAGCATGAGCTCATTTTTAAGCCTCCTATAAAGAGGGAGCATTTGAATCATTAATTCCCACAGATAGAGCAAAGACAAGGAGCATCTACAAGTCAGTGAAGCAAGAGAGATAGATAATACAGAGTCCTGGACCTCGCTGCTGGGGTAGCAAGATGGACAGCGTAACCTCAGTGGATTTTTTGGATCAGCAAACAGAGAAAAATGTGGGCACACTCTCACATAGAAAGAACAAGCACAGGAAGAAATCATTTGGGTCTGTGTGTTTCCAAGTGAAGAGTCTGGAAGAGATACAAAGTTGATCCTTGATCAACACGGGTTTGAACTGTGGAGGTCCACTTATATGTGGATTTTTTTTCAATAAATATAGTCCACCCTCCCTATTGGTGAGTTTTGCATCTGCAACCAAATTGGATAGAAAATTCAGTGTTGTTGAGATGTGAAATCCTAGTATATGGAGGGCCAACTTTTTGAATATATGGGTTCCTCAGGGCTGGCTGTGGGATTAGAATGCGCATGGATCTGGGTATCTATGGGTAGTCCTAGAACTGATCTCCTGAGGATGCAGAGGGATGACTATATAGATACATAGATGATATGGGTATAGATATAGGTGTAGATATATACATATAGATAGCATGCATCCATGTAAGCAATGCATCAATGTATATATTATGTGACTACTCGGTTCATATACTTTGATTGATTCTAATACAGGGCATGGTGTGAATATTGGTTAGAAATCATTGTATCTTCTAGAAGTTGCCTAGAGTTATTTTCTTTCTCTGTCCTTTGAAAAATTCTAAACTCGTGGAAAATTGTATACCAATTTTCCTCAAAGAAGAGAAAAGAAGAAGGAATTTCTAAATATCAGGAGAGAATAGAGTTAGTTTAGGTCTCCTCATAGCAGAAATCTAGGACCACCATCCTCTGAAAAAACTTACGGAGATAATAAAAATGTTTCACACTTGGCAGCAGGGCCTTAAAGATTGGGTTTGCCAGTCTTTATGATAATTTCAGTACCTTGTACCTGGAATGGAAGCTGCATGCATATCAGCTTTCAAGGAACCTAAAGAAAGTGGCAGATAATGTTATTAGCAGCAATTGTGGAACATCACTCTTAAATGTCCTTCCTTTGATCTTCTTGTGTGTTGTTACACAAGCCTCTAGACTTCTCAAGTGAACTTGGGATTGACATGCTGGTAGAAAGATGGAGAGAGACTTTAATTGTAACTGAGATGAAACTTTTTAAGAAAAGATGGGGTGGGAGCTAGGAGTTACAATTAAGTCAGGATCATAAAAGTTCCTTAAATTTTGAGGCTCAGGGAATTAGAAAAGAATATCCACATAAATAAACAATGTTCCCTGCCCCATGCATTTGTGATGGTCCATAGAAATAACCTGCAAATGAGTGCAAACTCTCCTTGTGTCTGTGGTTCCCACAGACATGCCAGTCCACACTCAAACTTTAGCAATTAATTGAACATGTTAGCTGGATGGATGGATGGTACTGATATAACACTAGAGACATAGACCAGTGGAACAGAACAGGGGACCCAGAAATAAAACCATATAACTATGACCATCTGAGCTTCAACAAAGCAGACAACAACATACATGGGTAAAAGAACATCTTATTCAAAAAGTGGTGCTGGGAAATTGGATAGCAACATGCAGAAGAATGAAACAGTATCCTTATCTCTTGCCATATACAAAAATTAACTTAAGATGAATTAAAGACTTAAATGTAAGACCTGAAACTATAAAAATTCTGCAAGAAACTGTAGGAAAAACTCTTCTGGACATCAGCCTAGGCAAAGAATTTATGACTAAGACCCCAAAGGCAAATCCACAATAACAAAA
>NW_012152929.1:274208-274595 GCF_000956105.1 Propithecus coquereli | reverse complement strand
TTGACATATTTGGCATTATTAATGAGAATTATCAAGCATTATTATAAAAAATTATTTCTGCTATTTAACCTGGAATATGCTATAGAGAATTGTGAGATCAAAGTCTGTAATTTGTAGTGTCTGCTCTTGTCTTTCATTTTGGGGTTCATATTGGTAACTACCTTTTGTCATCTGCATATATGAGATATTAAATATTTATATAAAAAACCAAGTCTTTCCCAATATTCAGTAAAGTAGGCCTTTGTTGTTCTTTGCTTCTAGCTGCATAGGTCCTTATCTATTTGAAGTTTACTCTAGGATCCTCAAAACGAATTTTACATATATCACATAACTAATATCTAAACTATTAGCTATCTATTGCTGCACAGAAAATTACTCCAAAACTGA
>NW_012152929.1:272603-274158 GCF_000956105.1 Propithecus coquereli | reverse complement strand
TCTGTTAAAATCAATGAAAATAAGTTATATATAATTATAGTTGCCAAGATATGTTGTTTCTAGTGTTACTGCTTGGAAAGAAAGATGAGAAATAAGAATTCTTATTTTCAATAAAATATGGACACTCATGTTTTGGTGCATTATGTAAGGATTCAGAGCAATCTAGGCCTCTAGGTTGGGCATTACAAAGGGAAGAGTCATTTAGGGAGATAACAACCCTGATTTAAAGGATCTGCTTGTATTCAAGGAGTAAAAAAACAAACAAACAAAAAAAAAGTGTTGTTAGAGTCAAATGAGAAGTGGGGAGGTTTAAGAAAAAGGAGACTCAAGAGAAAGACAAAGCCAAATTCATGCAGAGTCTTGGCCTTATTCTAATAGAAATGGAAAAATATTAAAGGTTTTAAACAAGTGATAGGCAAACATCAGATTTTCATTCTTCAAATTACACTGTGCCTACAGTGTATGGTCAGAAACGTATACACAGATTCAAAGTGTGAACTATGGCAGGAGATGAGTGAAAACTTATGGTAGCATACACTATGATGATCATGGTAGAGGTTAAGAGAAGATGACAGATTCAAATTTAGAAGTTATGCTTGACAAGATTGAAGGGAGAAAAGGTTGCTCTATAATTTGTAATTGTTTAAATCAAGATAGGCTAAGTTACATGAGTAAAAATACAACAAAAGATTCTTTGCTGTCAGAAGATCTGAATAGACATTTCTCAAAAGAAATAAAAATGGCCGACAGATATTTAAAAAATTCTCAATATTACTAATCCTCAGGGAAATGCAAACTAAAAACATGATGAAATATAATGCCACCCCAGCTAGAGTGGTTATTATCAAAAGACAAAAAATAACAAATTCTAGTGAAGATGTGGAGAAAGTGAAATCTTATATGCTATTGGTGGGAATATAAATTAGTAGAGCCATTATGGAAAACAATAAGGAGGTTCCTCAAAAAACTAAAAGCAGAGCTACCATATGATCCAGCAATCCCACTACTGGGTATATATCCAAAGGAAATGAAATTAATACTCTGAAGAGATAACTGTATTCCGATATTTATTGTAGCACTATTCACAACAGCCAAAATGTGAAATCAACCTATGTGTTCATTAACAGATGAATGGGTAAATATGGTATAACTACCCAATGAAATATTGTTTAACCATAAGAAAGAATGAAATCCTGTTATTCGAGGCAATGTGGATGAACCTGAAGGACATTATTTTAAGTGAAATAAGTCAGGCCCAGAAAGACAAATACTGTATTATCTCACTCATGTGTAAAATCTAAAAAAAGCTGATTTTGTAGAAGTAGAGAGCAGAATAGTGGTTACCGGAGGCTGGGATGAGGAGGGAGGCTGGAAGATGGGAAGAGGTTGATTAATGAGTGCAAAGTTACAGTTGGATAGGAGGAAAAAAATTTTAGTGTTCCATTGCACGGTAGGGTGAGTATAGTTAATAGTCATATACTGTATATTTCAAAATAACCAGAAGAGAGGATTTTGAATGTCCTCACCACAAATAAATGATAAATGTTTTAGGTGA
>NW_012152929.1:271815-272553 GCF_000956105.1 Propithecus coquereli | reverse complement strand
AGTTGAATAGAGGTTGTTTTTAAAAATAGTCCATGAAAAGATGCATGACATTTATCTCTAGAAATTTTACACAAGGATTTCTTAATGGTTGTGCATCAGGGATCAAGAAAAGAAAAACAAGATTTACTGGATTGTGTGTTAAAATAACTCATGTTCTTTCCTAGCACACTTACGGGGTGATGCTGCATTAATTTGTGATTTATTTACTCGATTATCATCAACATTGACTCCTGGCTCTGGAGTTACAGGAAACAGGAGGCAGAATTAAGACTCAGTTCTCATGCTGTTGTAATGTTGTGCTAAGTGGTACAGAAGGGTGCTACCAGCAGGAGTGATGGAAAGATAAAACCAACGTTAGTTTTAACTATAAACATGTTGCAGTGCCGAATGACATTGGGCAAGAGATTTTAATAAAACCAACCATTCTTCTTAGTTTTGTTTCTCTTGACTGTATGGGTAAATTTCAAGTATGTGTGTACTTTAATTTTAAGTTGTATTTAATGCAGTGAAGCAGTGATGCATCATGGAAATAACCTCAAGCATTTGAGTGTAGCCCCTTATTTAGAACCGGATACCTAGTTACAACTAGTTTCCTCGAATCTAAATGAGAGTAGTGGGCATTTCTGCCATCAGGTATTTGTGAGGGTTACATGAGGTAACAGAGGTCGATCACTGGATCCATATCTCCTAATATAAATACTAGCTGTGACTTTTATTGTTGTTATTACTATCTTCATC
>NW_012152929.1:270236-271765 GCF_000956105.1 Propithecus coquereli | reverse complement strand
TTAAGTAAAAACTTTTATTATCTCATAGTTGTGAGTATAGTTCACTTGTGTTCCTCAGACTCAAGGTCTTTCATGAGGTTGAAGTGAATCTGTTGGCCACGGTCATCTCGTGGCTTATCTGGTGGTTAATCTACCCCCAAATTCATTAACAGGACTAGTGTCAGGCCTCAAAAGACCTTCTTTCAAATTCACTCACACAGCAGTTGGCAGGCCTAGGTCTTCCCTGGCTGTTGATGAGAGCTACAAGTTCCACTGCACAGAGGCCCCTCTCCCTGCAGGTCTGCTTTCAACATGGCTGCTTGCTTCCAATGAGGGAGGGGTTGGAGAGAGGGATAGCAAGACTGAGCCCCCAAGACTGAAACCACAGTCTTTTCATAACCTAAAAATAGATATATTTTTATATAAAGTAATATCCCATTACTTCTGATATGTTCCATTCATTAATACCATGTCTCTAAATCCAACCCAGACGCAAAGAGAAGGGATTACTCAACAGTTAACTCACCTTAGAAGCTACCTAACAACCACACATTCTTCTGTATTTGGTGAAAAGACAGCGATGTTTCAATTTAACATTGTTTTCTTTGTTACATTTATTCCAAGAGATAAACTATTATATTATGAAACTGAGATTTGGTTTCAGAACTTCAAGCTAAGAGGTATTAAATAAGAAACAAATTTAAAAAAGAAAAAGGAAAGAAAAGGAAAGGAAAGTGATTCTAAGCACCATAATTAAGTGATATAATTAAATTTTAAACATAGATATGCAAATTCAATTCAATTCAATAAATAATAAGTGACCATTGTTTCAGAAAAACTATATTAAATCCTTCACAGGATACAAAATGAATAAGAAAAAGAGAAGGATCTTAAATATGGGTTTGAGTTCAGGCTCATCTGCTTATTGGTTGGGTGACAGGAACAAGTTGCTTAGGACAATAAGTGTTTTCATCTCACAGGGCTGTTGTAAGGGTAAAATGAAATAAAGTATATACAACAGTAAATTATGTATACTCTTAGCACAATGCTTAGTACATGCAATTTCATAGCAAAAAACAGTAATAATGACAATCATGATGACAATAAGCAATAACCTAACACCAGAAGCTCTTCTCAGTGCTATATGATTATTATAGTAACTCAATATTTTGTTATTATTAGACAAGCAGTGTAGTGTTCTGGGGTTGTATCGTGACTATGCTACTTAATAGCTCACTGATATTTTTAGTCAAGTTATTTGACCTTCTCTATGGCCCAAATTCCTCATTTGTGAAATGAGAATAGCAACAGTGCTGTGAAGAGTGACTACTGTAAAAGTTCTTAGAATGTTACCTGGTACATCCTAATTGTTCATTTACTTTTAATGTAAAATACCATTTTATCATAATTATGAAGTAAAATAATTATAACACCTAACGGAAACACTTCCCAAAGAGAAGGACAAAATATAATCAGGGTACAAATGGCATCTTTCTAATATCTGTGGAAAAAATCAAGAAATAGTATCTTGGGAAATACATGGAATTTCC
>NW_012152929.1:267216-268456 GCF_000956105.1 Propithecus coquereli | reverse complement strand
ATGTTAAGTACTATTATCATGATTATAACATTTTCAAAGTGTTTGAGTATGAGGTACTGTAATAATTTACTAAATGCTTTTATGTACCCACTATGTCCTCGTCATAGCACTGCGCTTGCTTGTGAGTAGAGATATGTCAGTGATCATGAAACATGGTACTTGTCTTTATGTAGCTTATGGCTTAATGGTGGATCAGAAATTCCTTATAAAATATGCACATAATTGTATTTTCATTTGTGTTAAGTATGGAAATATGAGAGAATATATAACTGCCGGAATCAACCTAGATGGGATACAAAAATTTTCTAACATAAAGGGATATTTCAGGTTGTAGCCCAAGAATGAGTAGTGCATAACCATGCAAAAAATCAGGTGAGAGATCATTACAGACAGAGAGAACTATACATCTAGTGTGGGGGTAAATGTAATCAAAGAGGTTAAATTAGTAAATTCAGCACAAGTGTTTGTATTATTTAGAGCTTCAGAAAAGTGAGTCAGAGATTTAGACTAAAAAGGCAAGGAAATAAAAGAAGAGTAAGAGAGTTAGAGAAAGAGAAAAAGAGAGTATCTAGAACTATGTAGTGGTTTGTTTTCTTTCAACTGTAAGAGTAAGGTTAGTCAAGAATGCATAATGAATCTGATGTGTAGTAAGCCTTGGTCAAAGCATGGTATTCCCTCTAATTCCAGGCCCCATCCACCAATGTGATCCCTCACCTATGGAAAGACATTAGAATGAGGGAAATACAGAGAGAGAGAGAGGGAGAGAGAGATGAAGTAAACAGGAACAAGACCACATAGATCCAGTTAGTTCTATCTTGTGAGAAAATCTGAGGAAGGATTAGTGTGAAGGAGTATGTCTTACAAAGTATGACATCTGTAAAGAGAGGCTTGTGTCTTATGCATAAAAGGGTGAACTTAATACTTATTTTTATACTTGTTCTGTTAAAATCAATGAAAATAAGTTATATATAATTATAGTTGCCAAGATATGTTGTTTCTAGTGTTACTGCTTGGAAAGAAAGATGAGAAATAACAATTCTTATTTTCAATAAAATATGGACACCCATGTTTTGGTGCATTATGTAAGGATTCAGAGCAATCTAGGCCTCTAGGTTGGGCATTACAAAGGGAAGAGTCAATTAGGGAGATAACAACCCTGATTTAAAGGATCTGCTTGTATTCAACGAGTAAAAAAAAAAACAAACAAAAAAATGTTGTTAGAGTCAAATGAGAAGTGGGG
>NW_012152929.1:255946-256269 GCF_000956105.1 Propithecus coquereli | reverse complement strand
TTCTAGGTAACACTCATTCATCATGAAATATAATATAGAATCCTGTGAATGTAGTCTCATATACCAGACAACCTTAATATTCTGAAAAGATGCTTAAAGTTGTGCTCTCATTATGAGAAAAGATATTGTAATATTTCTGCTTCAAAGAGTACATTAAAAACTGTCATTCATATAGTACTGAATTGCATTGTTTTATTTACTTCCTTTTTTACTTAACATTATTTAATAGCACTTCAAATTCTTTATATAAAGATAATTCTGCTTTTTTGTAAACATTTTCATGTATATTGTTGATTACTGTCTCATTGTAAAAGTTATTAATT
>NW_012152929.1:250666-253391 GCF_000956105.1 Propithecus coquereli | reverse complement strand
AAAAGGATTGTAAGACAGTATTGCATAACAATTAGAACAATCATCTTTGGGTTAGAGACTTTGGATTCAACATTTTTGTCACTTTAAATTTAATTAAAATTAAAATTTAACTGTTAAATTGTAGAATGGGTATAAATAAAACAATCCTCTAGCCATTATTGTATTTAAATGAAGTCATATAGTAGTGTACTATTATCAGCACATTCATAACATTAGTGTTAGTTATTATTATTAATATTAAGTTTTACTTGGAATTTCCAAGTTGCATAGTCAGAGTAAACAATTCTATGCAATTACATCTTTCAAAAAGCAAAAAAAAATTCACAAAATAAAGATAATTATAATATTTCTTAAATGTCTTTCTCATTTTATTCCATATGTAATCTTTCTTGTTTGTACAGAATTCCAAAATACTTGGTTATGATATTCCAAGTTTGTTGGAATATCTGTTGGGATAGGCTAAATGGATTTATTTATTTACCCATGTTAATGTGTGGTTGGTGATGGGAGAGTGTATGTGTATTTGATGAGGGTAAAGAAAGGATATCATTTTTATTCTGTTTTTCAATGATAGCAAAATATCTTTTAGTTCTCGCTCAGTTAAAAAGTAGGAACTAGTTTCACCCATTTCCATGGTTCAGGATGATATGTAAAAGAGAATACAGTTAACATGAGATTTGATTTTTATTCTTTGAAAGCTAATCTGCCTAATCCTCTATAAACAGGAGTGAAGGAGAGTTTATAAATTCATTGGACAATCGTAAAACTAAGCTATTTATTAAATTCCTTTATAGAGCCTGTGGGTGATATCTTAATTTCAGAAGTCCACGAGATAACAGAAAGTATTTCCTACAAATAAAATAACCTCCCAGGCACTTTTCCAAGAAAGTATTGGTAAAAGATCAAATAAAAACAGAAAGCTTTTAGATTTTGAAATCCTTTTGAAAAAAAAAATTGCCAATAGGAAGCACAGTGTATTAAAAACTTTGATACGCTTAAGAATGGAGATACATTAGGCTTATATTGCTACTAAATATATTTTTTATCTTAGGTATTTATGTTGCCATTTCCAACAAATGATTTTAATATTTTCTAACTCTACTAATTAAAAGAAGAATGCATATAAACATTTTTGAATAGGTGAATATAATTTTTATTTGTTTAAACAATAAAATAATTTTGGTTAGTAGGAGCATCCCTAAAAAACTAAGATCATATAGTTCACACAAAGCAATTAACAGTCATATTAAAAATTCCAGAGATTGTTGTGAAACAACATCTATGTTTCCTACATTAACTGGCACACTTAGCATTGCAAGTTGGCAATTGTTGTCTTTCCTTGGCAGAAATTTTATTTTGACATTTCCTATGTTTACTAAGAACAATGCTGCCTAGTACAGATAAGACATATATTTTTAGTGATTTTTGATTGTATAGAAATAGAACAAGTCCTTAATTTTTGTTTAAATAGATAAGTTTCAAGTGGCTTGTAAAATATTTGCTGTACAATAATCCAAAGGTTTTCCTTTTATATCTTTCTTTCATATCACTTTATCAACCACATATCCTTAAAACTCTTCTTTAACCAGAACTAATTCACATCAGCTACTTTTTTTCACTCTATATTTAATAAAGGATGGGGAGGGTGAAGGCAATGGGTAAATGAAATATCACTGATTAGACCTACAGTGAAGTTGCAAAAAATCCTACATCAATTTACAGTCCTTTTAATTAAACCATTAATAGCATATATTAATTTCTAATTATGTTGATAGATAATTCCTTAAGAGATTCATTATGAAAAATTCACTTTCTTAAAAGTTGAAACAAAGTACCAAAATTACTCATTGCAATTGAACAGATTACAATATGTCAAATTATATTTAACCACCAAATTCATTAGATGACATTTTAATCCTTAGAGGTTGAAATATTAGAATATTAATGCATTATCTGTAGTTCTGGCTTACCTCAGGATAAAAATGGTCTCTAAATGGTCTCTATCTGGGAGAGACGTGACACTTGAAATCTTAGGTTGCAGTATTTAACACTATCAATTTCTGGTTAGAGCATTAGCTATATTAATTTGAAATAGTAGTTTTATATATCACAGAATCAAAGTTAAATTGGTATCCAATTATGCATTATACCACTTTGAATGGAGTGTGTCTCATTTACTTTTAATTTTTATATGGAACTATAACATTCAAATAACATTACAGTGTAATGTAATACTTGATCATTAATAATTGATTCAAAGAATACAATGTGTAGGCCACTTACAAATGTTATTTTTTTATCACTATTTAGTTACATTGTTAAACTTCTATAGAATTAGGCTTCCAATGAAAAGAGAATTTCTTACATTCATTATGCTAAATCTTTTTAGTCTCTTAATAACTTTGGTAACATGTTTCTATAAATCCCACTGACCTTAGACTAGCATACGGTAATTAGATGTAAGGAATTTTGTTTGGATTCTAAATCTTGAGTAAGTGCAGCCTCGGCCATATTTTAAGCATCTTCATTGATCACATCCTTAATATTTGTATTTGTTTTCCCTCTGAGTCTAATTAACTTTTGTTTCATAACAATCTTTTCCCCAAATGGAACATTTGAAGTTTTACTATGTACATTCCACATTTGCTGAATTAATATTAGAATTTACTTGTTGATTTTGATTAATCTTATAATAGAGTGTTTCTTCCTAAGGATACCAATTTTA
>NW_012152929.1:249189-250616 GCF_000956105.1 Propithecus coquereli | reverse complement strand
ACATTAAAAAGTGGAAGATTAGCCTTAACATAGTACTTTTAAAGAGATATAATTAATTTGAAGCTATTTTATAGAAATATTCTGGCAGAAACATTTTGCTGTCAAAGTTACTGATTCTTCAAACTATGCCATATGCTGCATAAATCTAAAAAATCCAGCCTAAAACCGTGGATATGGAAACCATAAATACCACCTATTTTAGGGTGTCTCAATTTTGACACTATTGACACTTCGGACTGGATAATCCTTTGTTATGTTGGGCTTCCCTGTGCATTATAGGGCATTTACCACATTTAGCAACAGTTTATCTATTAGGAGCCAATATTGCCGACCCTATTGACCTTCTTTCTCCCTATTGTTGTATCAAAAATGTCTTCGGTCATTGTCAAACGGTCTATGGGGATGAAAAAATCATTCCAATAGAGAGTCATTGATCTAACACAACCTACTTATTTTTCAGGCAATAGGATTATGATGCCGAGATAGTGAGTTGTTAAATTTACATAGCTGATTAGAGACGGAGCATTAAGGAGAGATAGCTGGGGTTCCTTGTCTGCTGTCCTTTTCTCTATGTGGCACGGTTAGCCAAAATATATCTCCTAATCATTCTTAGTATTTATCCAAAGTTAAAAGGTTTTTGTCCCCATTTCCACTTTCTACAGTCTCAAATTATATTTTTATTCTAAAATAAAATGTTCATAATGTGTTAACAGTCAAAATCCCTTTTATGTAAACTATAAAACCAAATATAATATTATTCACTTATGTGGTAGGCTGTGAGTTGAAATCCACTTGTATTTTAAAAATCGATAACTTGATTATGTAAAATAAGAATAATGAGGTCCAATGGCATTAATTGCTTTATGGAACATGCTATACGCTGAAGACCATTACAGCAGTGGGTTCATGTTATGAATGTATTAGGTGTTCATTTGTTTAGTGGGTGAAGCTTTGTATTTTCTGTATAGTTATCCTTTTTAAAATGTGGAGAGATTAATGTAAATGGGACTCCAAAGTTATGCAAGTGAAATGACAGTCACAAAATTAAAGATCCTTTGGAGGTGAATACTGGCTCAGACTTGCCTTTTTGTTTTTTGCATCCTTCCGGTGAATGCAATATTACCACCAAAATTTGACCATTTAGTAAAAGGTAATTCATATTGAAGGAAAAGCATAGTAATTACTGAAAATGTAACATAAATATATCATTAATGTAAACTGCCCCCTGCCCTTTCATATTTAATATTTCTTTATAGAATTGCTCTTATGGCAAGTTAGTTCAAGTAAGAGAAAACAATATTAAAATAAATAGACTTGAGCCTCTACTTTACATCTAGAGGATTTTAATTTATTAATAGATTTTCTTACAGAGAGGGAGGAGAAAGAGAATGAAAAGGATTGTAAGACAGTATTGCATAACAATTAGA
>NW_012152929.1:229419-245695 GCF_000956105.1 Propithecus coquereli | reverse complement strand
TAATTCAATAGAATGGGTGACCCTATAAGAAGAGAAAGAGAGACAGAGATCTAGCTGAAGATTTTTCTCTATGATTTTTTCTGGTAGGTTTACAGTGTCAGGTATTATGTTTAAGTTTTTAATTTATTTCGAGTTGATTTTTGCACATGGTGTGAGATGAGGCTCTAATTTTATTCTTCTACATGTAGATATCTAATTTGATCAGCACCGTTTATTAAAGACACTGTCCTTTCCTCGATCTGTTTTTTTGGCATCTTTGTCAAAAATCAATTGATCGTAAATACACGGATTGTATTTCTGGGCTGCATATTCTATTCCATTGGGTTATGTTTCTGTTTTTATGGCAGCATCATGCTGTTTTGATTACTAAACGTTTCTGGTTGATTTTGAAATCAGGTATTGTGATGAGTCCAGCTTTGTTCTTTTTGCTCAGGATTTCTTTGTCTATTTGAAATTCTTTGTGTTTTCACATGAGTTTTAGTATTATTTTTTTCTATTTTCGTGAAAACTGTCATTGAAATTCTGGTATGAATAGTATTGAATCTGTAGATTGCCTTGGGTAGTATGGCCATTTTAGCAATATTATTATAATTCTTCCAATCCATGAACATGAGATGTCTTTCCATTTATTTGTGTCTTCCTCAATTTCTTTTGTCAATGTTTTCCATCTCTCAGTGTACAAGTCTTTCACTTCCTAGGTTAAATTTATTTCTAAGAATTTGTTCAGTACCTTTTGGGAATGTCACTGTTTTCTCGATTTCTGTTTTGGATAGTTGGTTGTCAATGTATAGAAAGGCTAATGATTTTTGCATGTTGATTTTTTTTGATATAGCAAAAATATTTATGTTTTTAATTGATTCAAAATTTTATTACAATTTCTATTATAAGGTGAAAACATTTTTTAAAACAGCAAAAACATATTAAGAACATAATAAATCAAAGTACCATATTTTTCTTTTTAAAAATAAAAGATTTAAGTTGATGGTTCATGAACATTAATTGATCTTTATTTGAATTTGCATTTAGACCTTTTCATAATATTGATTTGAAGTATTGTTACAACAAAAGAAAAGCATAATTTAACTTTACTTGCAAGATTTAATCTGAAATACAGCCATACTGTTGATTCACTAGCCCATTAGGGTTTAGAAAACACAACCCTTTAGGATAAATTTACTGGAACTGGCAGCACGGCCTGACACTTGGCAGTCTAATTAGAAGGATAATGCAATGCTGACTATATAACTAGATCTTTGAACATTATTCTCAAGAATTCAAAACAAAGTAATATCAACTGGCACTTAATTCTGCAAGTTCCCAGATGATTGGGTGTTCGGTGAACTAGACCTCTTCCTAACGAGAAGTACGGAGTATGGAGACATTTGAAAATAAAGTGTGTTTTATTTGGCACCCTACTGTTTTACAAACGGTCATTAAATTTAAGATTAAGATGAGAGTTTAAAAAAGGGATAAAAACACAAATGAAAATATCTGAGTTTAATATTTTTCTTTCTTTTTTTCCTTAAGTTTTTCACTTTAATTAAGTATACATTTTTCTTTAAAACAATCTTAGATACAATTCACAATCATATAATTCACCTTTTTAATGTATACTATTCAATGCTGTTTACTATATTCAGAGTTGTACAACCATTACTACAATCAATTTAGAACATTTTCGTCACCCCCAAAAGAAACCCCATACTCATTAGTACACACTCTCCATTTCCACCTAATCTTCCCCCAGCCTTAAACAACACTAATGTACTTTCTGTTTGTACAGGGTGTCCCAAAAGTTGCCATACATAGGAAAAATGGGCAATTGTAGCTAAATCTACCTTTATTTACGAAGTATTCATTACAAAATTTCACAAAATTTTTCCTTTGTATGGAGACTTTTGGGATACCCTATATAGATTTATTTATTCTTTTTTGGCGGGGGGGCGGGGGTGGGCGGAAGAGGTCTTGCTCTGTCGCTGGGGCTACAGTGCAGTGGCATCATCGTAGCTCACTGCAATATCCAACTGCTGGGCTCAAGCAATCCTCCTGCCTCAGCCTCCCTAGTAGCTGGAACTTCAGGCACACATCACCACAACGGGCTAATTTTTTCTATTTTTTGTAAAGATGGAGTCTAGCTCTTGCTCAGTCTTGTCTCAAAACCCTGGCCTCAAGCAATCCTCCCACCTGGACCTCCCAAAGTGCTAGGATTACAGGCATAAGCCACCACCCAAACTTAAATTTACCTATTCTTGACACTTCCTAAAAATGGAATTATATACTTCGTCAGCATTTGTGATTGGCTTCTTTCATTTAACAGAACATTTCAATATTTCTTTCTTTTTCAATGGAATATATTATAAATAGTATTCCATTTTATGAATATACCACATTTTATTTTCCAATGTATGTTGATTTTGTATCCTAAAGCTTTACTGAATTTGTTTATTAGCTCTTCTAATAGTTTTAGAGTAGAGTTTTTAAGAATTTCTACATATAAGATCATGTCATCTAAAACCAGAAACAATTTCACTTCATTTCTGAAGAGGATGTCTTTTATTTCTTTCTCTTGTATAATTGGTCTGGCTAGGACATCCAGTACTATTCTGAATAGAGGTGGGGAGAGTGGGCATCTCTGCCTTGCTCCGGATTTTACAGAAAAGCTTTCAACTTTCGCCATTGAACGTGAAGTCCGTTAGCTATGGGATTTTCATTTTCCACAAAAACCAATCCTCAGGATGTGTTAATTAAGCCAAATTTTCTACAGTGTTTCACAGAAAAAAGCAATCTAGATAATAATAATTACACTCAGTCCATAATCACAAAAGCCTACTTTCAGATAGGAATTGAATGATTTATCATGACTATAAATGGGTGCAATGAAATCTTCAAAATGTGATCAATTGTTATGGAGAAACTTCCATTTCATGTGGGTCACCTAGCATGTTCTTTAAGCCATAGTTAATTAGTGTGTTGAAATCCAGATTTCTAGAATTGAAAGCTAATTAATTTAAGAGTGTGAAGATCCCTGAGTTTTTGAAAAATGAGAATGCATATAATTTTTTGTGCTAAAAATATTTTCTTTCTGTGTTAAGTTTGTTATCACTAATGATAACAGAGATCATGAATCATCAAAATGTAAAGTATTGTCAGTATCTAAAACTTAATATAAACAGGCCATAATGCCAGTCATAAATAAATAGCATATGCAAAATATTCATAATTTCTTTATTATGCAATTTTATTTATACAAATATAATTAGTTAATTTTAAGATAATTGTACATACCACCTTATCCCACCAAAGTTGTATTCTCCAAGTATAATTAATTCACATATTTTGTTCTAGATGAAGATTTATTCTTTTGTTTGAGAGGATATTACTGTCTGCTTATCAGACAACCATACTGTAAGCATAACCTAGGCAGCTGTTATCTTTTCTATATTAAAATACTTCACAGTATTATTTAAAATATTATATTCATAATCTGTTACAGGATTAGTTCGAAGAAAAAAAATTAAGAAAATAAAATATTACATTCAAAGACCAAACTGAAGACACATGTATTATTATCTGAATAAAGTAGTATTTTAAAATGGTACTCAAATCAACAGTATTTTTAAAAAAGCCCTCAGATATTATTAATTTTCATAATATATTTTAAGAAAACCATTATCTAATCTGTCAATTCCCTGATTAGCTCCATCCCTGATAACTTAAGCCTTTTTATTATACATAAGAAGATCCAACAATTTAAAATACTTATGACCCATTAGAGATTTTAAGATTGAGAATATTATTATCCTTGGATTAATTCTCTACTTATTATTAAAATGTGCACATTGGGATAATGATTACTACATAGTGAGGAAATTGGGCTCACTTAAGGACAAGCAAAAAAGTAGAATAATTGTTGCAAGTATGAAATGTTGTTCTGTGGTCCCAAACCAGTGGGCTGCAGACCAGTACCAGTCTGTGGCCTGTTAGGAACCAGGCCACACAGAAGGAGCTAAGCTCAGCGGTGGGAGAGTGAGCTGAGCTTCACCTGTATTAACAGCTGTTCCTCATCACTGGCATCACTGCCTGAGCTCCACCTCCTGTCAGACAAGCAGGGCATTAGATTCTCGCAGGAGCTAGAACTCTACCGTAAACTGCTGATGTGAGGTATCTAGGTTTAGGGCTCTTTATGAGAATCTAGTGCCTGATTATCTAAGGTGGAGCTGAGGTGATGATGCTAGCACTGGGGAGTGGCTGCAAATACAGATTATCATTAGCAGAGAGGTTTGACTGCACAGAGACTATAATAAATCAATTACTTGCAGATTCATTTCAAAACCCTATCAGTGAGTGACAAGTGACAATATAATAATAATAGAAATGATGTGCACAATAAATGTAATGCACTTGAATCATCCTGAAACCATCTCCCCTTACTGGTCCATGGAAAAATTGTCTTCCATGAAACCAGCTCCTGGTGCCAAAAAAGTTGGGGACCACTTTTGTAACTGATTTTGAAAAACAGTAATTGCCACATTTGATTTCTTGCCAAAATTTAAAATTTTGCT
Source organism: Propithecus coquereli (assembly GCF_000956105.1). NCBI lineage: Eukaryota > Metazoa > Chordata > Mammalia > Primates > Indriidae > Propithecus > Propithecus coquereli. The sequence continues at coordinate 241,133 of NW_012152929.1, read as the reverse complement.
TGATTTTTAAAGCTTGACCTAAATTTTATATGTATACATATGTATGCTTCTACCCTGAAACAAAGCAAAAAAGTTTCACATGTAACATTTTATCATGGTGTTAATTATAAAATAGATGGCATTGAACTGATGTACACAAAATAGTGAATTAGAAATTCTGATAATTTGATAAAATTGAGGTCCTAAAGATACCTATTTAAATAATTGAGGCAGATATATTCTCTCATAGCAAAGGAGGCGGTGCCTCCAATAAAAATTTTAATTTCTAACTAAAAATAAAAATGGTTTAAAATCCCAATCAATAGATAACATAACCGAAAATAGTATTTATTCCTGTTTTCATTATACAGTATATATTTAGTTGAAGAATTTCAGTGTGTTTAACATAGATAAAATATTTTTTCCAATTATTGATACCACTGTGCTCTGTTGAAATGACTTTGTAACATCTCATTCAATTTCATAATTTTTAGGCACTTGGATATTAAAATATTCTTTTTTTTATATTTTTAAGATATAATCCTATTTTAAAGTTTCAATGTTATGTTTTTTAAAAGCTCTATTTATTTGCCCCTTCAAGGAAGCAGCAGTGGGTTTTGTTGCTTGAGTTCTGTTCAAAACATGTATTTCATTGTTCTCCCAAAAGATATTCCCTGTCTGCTCAGAACAAGGGTGCTCAACTTTACGTTAATACTGTATAAACTCATCAGAGAAACTCGTGTACACTGTCCAGCTAATTTCATCTGGTGGCCATGGCATGTAATTTTTTGACCCCCTCTGTGGCAGTTCCTTGTAAGCCTACATCTACCACTCTTGCCTCTTTTCTAGAGCCTGAGAAATAGCTGAACTTCTATACCTCTATCAGAAACTGAATGGCAAGATCTTTGTTCATTTTAGTTGTCATGCTACCTCTATTCAATGCCCTTCCTGGCAGCAGCAAAGCCAGAAAATCTAGTAGCTAAGAAGATATTTACCTAGACCATTTTCTATTACTCTTGCTTGTTGACAGATGCTCAAGAACCTTTAAGTATATAACAGGAAAGAGTGATATATAATGCTGGGGTATGGGAGTGATTTTAGAACAGTGATCACAGAAGGCTCTACTTCATCCTTGCTGTTATATTTTTTATTTATTTCTTCTATTTAAAAACCTTGCCATATAATGTTCTTATCTGTGAGTAAAACAGTTGGTAGCAAGGGCACAACATTTAAAGAGGCACTCACTCTCAGGCACATGCATAATTAGGGTCAGTACTTGCATGAGCCCCAGATTTAGTGAGTGCCTGAAGAGTGAAGCACTAAAGGTGTAAAATTTAAAGGGGAACTCACACTCAAGTGTCCACCCTGTACTTTCATGAGCCTGAGAGTGAGCATCTCCTTAAATTTTTCTCTCTGGCCCCCTCACCTCACTATAGTCCTTTCTCTGCAGTCATGTGCTGCATAATTATGTTTTGGTCAGCGATGAACCACATACGCAAAGGTGGTTCCATAATATTGTAGTACCATATTTTTACTGTATCTTTTCTATGTTTAGATACACAAATACTTACCATTGTGTTACAATTCTCTATAGTATTCAGTACAGTAACATGCTGTACAAGTTTGCAACTTAGAAGCAGTAGGCTATACCATATTGTTTCGGTGCGCAGTAGACAATATCATCTAGGTTTTGTCAGTACACTCTATGATGTTTGCACAATGATGAAATCACCTAATGACACATTGTTCAGAATTTATTTCTGTTAAGTGATGCATGACTGTATATAACAAGTTCAATCTTTCTTTAACTTTTTTAACACATGAAATACAGTTATAAAATTAAAATAACTTTTAATGCTCTTTAATGTTAATTCTAACCACGTATGTCTATTATTAGTTGGTTTCATAGACGATCTCATTTTTCAGTGTCATTTTGCTCCTTCATTCCATACTTAGTAATTTTTGATTAAATGTCATGCATTGTGAATTTTACTCTGATGGATGATGGATATTGTTGTATTCCTACTCATAGTACTAAAATTGATTCTGAGGTACAGATAGGTTAGTAGAACCAACTTGATCATTCCAAATATTGCTTTTAAAATTATTTAGGTGGGACAAGAGCAGTGATTGAACTAGTTCATGGAAAACTTTAGCTAATATTGCATTTAATGATGAATTAGTAAATATTTTAAACTAACCTTGAGAGCAAGGCAAGAATATCTGCTGAAACCATTTTTATTCGACAGTGTGCTAAACTCCCTGTCAAGGGTAGTAAGGGAAGATATAAAAATAAATGAAAGGCATAATATTGGGAAAGAATGAAATAAAATTTCCTTCAGACTTCAATTCCAAAAATGACAGCATAGAAGCCATCTGGCTTCAAAAAAATTAAAAATATGAGGGTATAAAACACACACTGGTAAAATTAAGTGCATAGACAAGCCCAGAATTCTCTAATGCTATAATTAGGGTATGCAAGCCACTCATAATTCTATTATAAAATCCTAAAGACAAATATATCAGAAACAATAATACTTATAACAATCTATTAAGATACAAACAATATGAAAATACATAAATTGAGAACATAAAGCCAAAATGTGAGGGGATGAAGTTAAAGTGTAGAGTTTTTTGTTTGTTTCTATTATTTTCTTTGTGATCTAAGAAGTTTTCACCTCTTTAAAATAACTTATATCTATAAAAAATTTTTGTAAGCCTCATGGTAAGTAAAATGTAAAACCTGTAATAAGTTCACTAAAAATAAAAGGCAAAATAATGAAACATACTAACAGAAAAACAAATCACTTAACCACAAAGGAAAATAGTAAGAAAAGAATATAAAAATTACAAAACAACCAAAAAACAATCAATAAAATGGCAGTAATAATTCTTTACTTGTCAATAATAACACTGAATTCAAATTGACCCAATTCCTCAATTAAAAGGCATAGAATGGATGAAAAAAAAAAAACCAAGACCCAACTATGTGATGCCTACAAAACACCCACTTCATCTATAAAGAAACCCATAAACTAAAATTGAAGGTGTGGGAAAAGATATTCCATGTAACTGGAAATCATAAAAGAGGAAGAGTAGCTATACTTATATCCAAATAAAATAGACTATAAATTGAAGACTATAAAAAGGGACAAAAAAGATAATTATATAATGATAAAGGGGTCAATTCAGCAAGAGGATATAAAAATTATAAATATCTATGCACCCAACACTGGTTCTCTTAAATATATAAAGCAAATATTAATAAGATCTAAAGGGAGAGATAGACAGTAATACAATAAAAGTAGGATGCTTCAATACCACATTCTAAGTAATGTACGAGCTGGAAAAAATTGAAATCTTTCCTCTAAGATCTGAAACAAAAATGCCCACTTTTATTCAACATAACCCTGGAAGTGCTGGCCAGAGTAATAAGGCAAGAGAAAGAAACAAAGGTTATTAAAATTGGAAAGGAAGAAGTCAAATTAGACTTGTTTGCAGATGACATGATCTTATACTTAGAAAAATCTAAAGGCTCCACCAAAAAGTGTTAAAACTGATAAATTCAGTAAAGTTGCATGATACAAAATCAACATACAATAATCAATAGCCTTTATATATGCCAACAATGAACAATCTAAAAAAGAAATCAAGAAAGCAATCTCATTTATAATGGCTACAAAGAATATAAAATAGTTAGGAGCAATTTAACTAGAGAAGTTAAAGTCTTATACAAGGAAAACTATAAAACATTGATGTTAGAAATTGAAGAGGACACAAAAATTGGAAAGATATTCCATGTTTGTGTATTGGAAGAATTAATATTGTTAAAATGGCCAAACTACTGAAAGCAGTTTATAGATTCAATGTAATCCCTATCAAGATACCCTGTCATCCTTCACAAAATAGAAAAAATTTCTAAAATTTATATAAAATCACAAAAGACCTTAAATGGCCAAAGTTGTCCTAACCAAAAAGAACAAAGTTGAGAGAATCACATATCTGACCTCAAAACATACTGCAAACCTATAGTAACCAAATAAGCATGGCACTGGCATAAAAATAGACACATACACTAATGGAACAGAATAGAGAACTCAGATATAAATTCATGTATTTATAGCCATCTCATTTTTGACAGAGCCACCAACTACACATAATGGGGAAAAGGGCAGTCTTTTTAATAAGTGGTGCAGGGAAAATTGAATAACCATATGCAGAAGAATGAAACTAGACTTTTATTTTTCACCATATATAAAATATAGTCCAAATGTTTTAAATATTTAAATTTAAGAGCTGAAACTATGATACTACCAGAAAAAATTATTGAGGAAATGCTCCAGGACACTGGTGTGGGCAAAGATTTTGTGTGAAAGACCTCACAAGCATAGGCAACAAAAGCAAATATAGATAAATGAGGCTATCCCAAGCTACAAAGCTTATGCACAGCAAGGAAAATAATCAAAAAAGTGAAGAGCCAACCCCCAGAATGAGAAAAAAATATTTGCAAACTAGGCGTCTGACAAGGGATGAATAACCAGAACATATAAAACACTCAAAAGACTCAATAGCAAAAAACAAAACACACAAAAAATCCCCAAATAATCGAATTAAAAAATGGGGAACTGAATAGACATTTCTCCAAAGAATACATACAAGTGGCCCATAGATACATGAAAAAATGCTCAGCATCACTGATCATCAGAGAAATGCAAATCAAAACCACAATATTATATCATCTCAATTTAGTTGGAATGGCTTTTATTAAAAAGACAGACAATAACAAATGCTGGTGAGGATGTGAAGAAAGGGGAACCCTCATACACTGTTGGTGGAAATGTAAATTAGTGCAGCCACTATGGAAAACTACAGCAGAGGTTTCTCAAAAACCTGAAAATGGAACTACCGTATGATCCAGCAATTCCAACCCCGGGTCTATATATCCAAAAGGAAATCAATATATCAAACAGATATTTGCATTCCCATGTTTATTGCAGCAATATTCACAATAGCTGAAATATGGAATCAACCTAAGTGCCCATCAACAGATGAATGCATAAAGTATATGTGGTATATATACAGGAGGGAATATTATTCGACCGAAAAAAAGAATGAAATCCTGTCATGTGCAGGAACAGGGATGGAACTGGATGTCATCATGTTAAATGAAATAACCCAAGCACAGAAAGACAAATATCACACATTTTAATTCATGTGGGAGCTAAAAAAGTGGACTTCATGAAGACAGAGAGTAGACTGGTGATTACCGGAGGCCATGATGTGTAGGGGGCAGGGAGAGAGGAAAAGAGGTTGATTAATGGGTACAAACTCACAGTTTGATAGAAGTAGTAAGACCTAGTGTTTGATAGATCAGTAGGGTGATTATAACTCATAATAATTTAATGACTATTTCAAAATAGCTAGAAGAGAGTAATTTGAACGTTTTTAGCATAAATAAAAGGCAAATATTTAAAGTAATCTATACCCTAATTATACCAATTTGATCTTTAAAAATTATATGAATGTATTAAATTATCACACATACCCTGAAAATATGTACAATTACTATGCATCAATAAAAAATTAAGGGCTAAATCTAAAAAATTGCCTTTATTTGCAATTTTTGGAAATAATTGTTTCCTTCAAACATCATAGGGAATCTACAAAACAACCATAAGGTATAGCAAACAAAGTTAACAAGGTCATAGAATACAAATTTAATATATAAATATACATTTTATTTCTATATTCTAGCAGTGAACCATTAGAAAATGTGATTTGAAAATCTACCACAGCAACATTAAACTTATAACAATGCTTCAGAGTCATAAAAGAGTTTCTCTGTCTATCAATATGATAGTGTTTTACCAATTGCCTTTGTCCCTAGTTCTGTAACAAACATTTGATGACAGGTATATTAATTTTATTTATCCAAACCATAAATTTGTTTGTTTTTGTTCTGTCTATGAAATTAAATAAGATTTGAGTAGCATATAAAAAATCCCTTTACATGAGTGTCAAGAAACAAAATGCTCTGGAATTATCAAAAAAAGGCCAATGCCTTTTCAGTGAAAATTATATAAAATTGCTCAGCAAAATTAAAGAGGACTTAAACAAATGTAGGGGTATACCATATGGATCCAGAGATTCTAATTCTTTAGATATTAATTCTCTCCACATTGATCTTTAAACTCTAAGAAATCTAAATTCAAATGCCAGGAGGCTGGATTTTAGACATTAATAAGCTGAGTAAAATTTCTATGAGAATGAATAAAACATGGAATGGCCATGCAAACTTTGATAGCAAATTGGTAAGTCATATTATTTAACTTGAAGAATTAATATAATGGTCAGTTTATTTTTGACAGGATCCCAAAACTGATAAATGGGAAATCAACACACACAAACATACCACATACACAGACATATGCACACACAAATATATATAATGTCTTCAAATACTGTGTTTTCTTCTAATGATGTTCAGAGTCACTCAATATCTGAAGCCTCTTTCCAAATATAATAAAATCTTTTGCTTGCTTTCTTCCCTTCATCTAGCTTCTTTTCTTCCACTACATCAGTATTATAATACTTTCCTGGAATTTCATTTCTTAATAATTTTATAGTTTGATAACTTTGACAAACATTTTAAAAATATGGCACTGAAATCATGAACTTGAAAAAACTGACTTCATAAAAGATAAAAATAAAACATTTGTTCTGTAAAAGTCACTATTACTAAAATCAAAAGGCATGCCAAAGACTGGGAGAATATATTTGGAGAAATTATCTTGGAATTGATCATAGACCCAAATGTAAAGCTAAAAAAAAAATTCTCTCTCCTTTTATGCATTTTGATATCAACTTGCTTGAAAGGCATATTTGTGTTAGTAACATTGTTCTAAAGGCAGGAATTACCTAAAGTTGTATTCAAAGCCAAGCAACAAAATAATCTGATATGCCCCATAAAACCAGTCAGAACCAGTCAGAAAACCAGTTAGAATTCTAAATCTAGGGGACCAACAGAAAGACTTGTTAATGAAAAGCCAGTTTTGCTGATGGAGTATCTCTAGTCTATTAATGTACCTTGAAACAACTTATCTCACAAATGCAAAGTCATTTTGAATTTATCATGCTAATTTACAAATTGGTATTTAATAGAACTGAATACAGCCAAAGCACTTGTTATAATCGCCTTTGGATTATGGGATTTCGATTTCAGTTTTCAAAATGTTGTTTTATATCCAACCCTGGATTTTGTATTCTCAATTAAATCACTGCCATATGGCATCATATATGCAGAGTAAAATTCTCTCTCTCTCTCTCTCTCTTTCTCACACACACACACACACACACACACACACACATACACACAAACACACACATCACTGTGTATGCTGTAGGAATTTAAATTAAATTATAGACAATTCAGCCAACATTGTGACAAGCACTGTGCCTAAAGATTCTTATGGCACCAGGTGCGGTGGCTCACACCTGTAACCCTAGCACTCTGGGAGGCCGAGGCATGAGGATCACTTGAGGTCAGGAGTTCCAGACCAGCCTGAGCAAGAAGAGCGAGACCTGTCTCTATTAAAAATAGAAAAAATAGCTGGGCATCATGGCATGCTCCTGTAGTCCCAGCTACTCAGGAGGCTGAGGCAGGAGGATCTCTTGAGCCCAGGAGTTTGAAGTTGCAGTGAGCTGTAATGATGCCACTGCACTCTACCCAGGGCAATAGAGCAAGACTGTGTCTCAAAGAAAAAAGAAAAAAAGATTTATAGATTCATATGACATCTTCTCTGACCTAAGGTAAATCACATTCAAGGAAAGGAAACGATACAATTTCAGAGTTGCTATTGTACTCTGTTAGTGTGTGTGTGTGTGTGTGTGTGTGTGTGTGTGTGTAAGAGAGAGAGATATGTATGTGTACTATATAATTGTTTTTTCTATCTACACAAAAATTGTTCTACACAAAATACAGTCAATTCTCATTATTTGCAAATTCCTTATTTGAAAATTCACCTACTTGCTAAAATTTGCTTGTAACCCCCAAGTTAAAACTTGTGATGCTTTTATGGTCGTTCACAGACATGTGCAAAGCAAGGGAAAATGTGAGTCTCCCCACATGCACGTTCTCAGCTGAGGTCAAGCAAGGTGACACTCTGTCTTCTTCTTTCAGCTCTCATACAGGGATGTCCAGAAGGTAGACATGGTGGGACGCAGTATAGTGTAAGAAGCTTTGGTTTTGAGGCAGCCCGACAGGGTTTGAATCCTAACTCTGACAACTATTAGTGGGGCAGCCTCAGGCAAGTCACTTAACACTCTCAACCTCATTTTCTCTTTTGTAAAATATAGAAAATAGAATTTAACAGAATGAGGGTTTTTTATTATTCATAATATATGCAATATATTATATATTCTCACCCCCTTCACCAGAGCAATTATTTAGTATTTACTAATTCAGTGTTTGTGATGTTAAGGCAAAAATACCAAACTCTAAAATAATTTAAAGGTTTATTCTGAGCTGAATGTGTATGACGAGCCTGAAGTACATGGCCTCAAGAGATTCTGAGAAAATGTGCCCAGGGTAGCTGGGTTACAGCTTGGTTTTTGTACACTCATGGAGACAGTAATTACTCATAAGACCCTAAGTCAATACTTGGAGGAGTACATTGGTTTGGTCTGAAAAGGTAGGGCATCTCAAAGGTGGAGGGCAGAGAAGGACCTACAGGTTATAGGTAGGTTTAAAGATTCTTTCATTTGTAATTGGTTAAAAAATGAAACTTTGTTTAAAGTCTTGGAATATTTTACCTTAAAATAAGGATGTCTGTTAATCAGAGACAAACCACTGGACATTGAAACTCAAGTGTGTGCTTTAACCTTTGCCTGTCATAGCTTTAGGCCTGTTAATGATTTAGCATCTTATTGTGACTTAGGATATCTCCAAGAAGGTAGGGAGCATGACAGGGTGTGTCTGACCTCCCTTCTCATGGCCAGTAACTCAGCTCTAGGGCTTTTCTGGGGTTTCTTGTCCAAGATGGGGTCCATTCATTCATCTGGGGAGCTTAAAATTTTATTTTAGTTCCGAGTGACAACTTATTATAGAACTTAACTGCTGTGAATCACAAGAATCAACTGCATATATGTACGATCGAGTTTCTAAAATATATTGTCATTGAAGTAAATTTCTTTTAGATCATAAGCAAAGAAATAAGAAAAAAGTACATCCAAATAAACTTCAGTTACTTTCTGGTAATCCATTGAAGACATTCATTTTAAAAGGCAGTCACTTCTCTTTATTTCCAGGGCTTAGGTTTTAAGAATTAGTCTGTCCAATAATACAAAAGGAGAGGAAACAAATAAAACTCTTCTCTTTCCTGAGACCTTATTTTTCAGCTTCCATTCCTAGATACATTAGAGGAAAGAGTCCATCTCTGTTTATCTTCAAAGTTAATGGCTATTACTTGTTGACAGTTTTAACAGATTCACTTAGAAGGGCCTGACTAGATTGCTGCATGACAGTATCAGCAGGCATTCTCACCCCCAGCTCAACCAATCTATAAACCCAGCATGAGAGATCATGATAAAATCAGTTGTGAAACTCATACAATGGGTGAAATAGGTAGTAAGTCTGCATTTTTCATGAATTTTGAGGGGGGAAAATGGCACAGCAGTTAATCACAGCATGATAACTTTAAAATGACTTGCTGATGAGTTCTCAGAAAAAGGTCCTAGTAAATCATTGAAGAGTATGGAAAAATTCTTTGCTAAGCATAATTTAGCATGCTTTTTTGCATAAGCCATTTATAAGATATGATGTTAATGCATTACCATTCTTAAGAAAGTTCTAGAGTCTTTTCTTTCTTTGTAAGCTTCATTTAGTTGGTAGGGAAATTGTTCAGTAATCTCAATTATATAGGCAGCCTTGGAGAAGGAAATTTATTCCCTTGAATCGCTTTCACTTTTTCCTTCTTGGAAAAAAAACTAATTTCCTCCCTCTCTCAGCCTAAATATTTCAGGCATTGTGGTTGGAATAAAATTTCACCCTTATAATATTTGAATCTTTCTTCCATTGTGAACTCACCTTGCCCCACCACAACCACAACCTTCTTATTCTCCCACACCTATCGCCAGTGTTTTGTTTCATACATCTTCTTTATTTCTTCAATTTTGTATTCTTGAGATAAATCACAAGTAACTTTTGTCAAGTTAAGAAATATAATTCTCAATTAGAAAAGATGGTTGAGACACACGTCACTGTTCCTCAACTACTTCTACTGAGAAAACAAAAGAAACGAGCCATTTTTAAAAACAAAACAGCTTGGAAGACACGACCACATAGAAATTAACCTGTCTAATTTTGTCATTGAAAGATCATGCTCAATTCTTTTGTTATTATCGTTTTAATTTATGTATAAGTTTCAAAAAACTTAAAACGTTAACATATGTCAAAGAGTTTATGCAGTTCATTAAGTAACTAGGGAACTAAGGCAATTCCAAGATCATTCAAGGGCCCAGAAATTTGGGGACAATATTCAAAAAAAGTATTAGATTAAGATGGCTAGTTTAAATGAAAGCTGGTTAAAGCCCTGAATAGCAATAAACCCTCTTGGGAGTTATTTTACTAATACAATTCATTTTATTTGTTTCTCAAACTAGAAGTTAACATGTAAGTTCACTGAGTTGGTAGCCTTCCTTAAGGGCAAATATCAAAATGAAACAATAATATATCTCCTAGAAAATTAAACAGTCCCTGCTAAGCTTGGATCATTGAAGCAATGCTTCAGTGGGATATTGGAAAACATTCAGCCATCCTCTGGCCTTATTTAAAATGCTGCATAAATTTTTATTAATTGTTATTACCTATCTTTTTCATAGTAATTATGGAGTTTAGATAGGATATTGGTTAATGCATACATATATATTTAAAAACATCTATTTATAATTTAAATATTTATACTTCTATGTTATTACAATGCAAGTATATATAAATTTTATAATTTCATTTTGCCCACCATATGAGAAAATGTGTGTGTGTGTGTGTGCGTGCGTGGATGCATTTTGTGTTGCTATAGCAGTATACCACAGGTTGGTAATTTGTAAAAAAGAAATTTATTTCTTACAGTTCTGGAGACTGGGAATTCCAAAGTGGAAGGGCCTGGATCTGGAGAGGGCCTTTTGCTGTCATCGCATGGCAGAAGGCAGAAAAGCAAGAGAGGGAGACAGCAAGAGGGGGCTGAGTGTGATTTTATAACAACCCACTCTTGCAATAACCCACCCACTCTCATGATAAAGCTATTAATCAACTCATGAGGGCAGAGCCCTTCCCTCATGACCTAATCAGCTTTTATTAGGACCCACTTCCCAAATGGTGATTCGATTTCCAACATATGAACTTTGAGGGACATGTTCAAACCATAGAGATGTACTAAGTCACCATTTAACCAATGTTTCTGTAGAAAACTAACTTACTTTGATAAAAAATAATACCATTATCTTGTGCTTTCTGTTCATTTTTAAACTAACTCTTTGGACATGATCTTTTAAAGTATTAAATCATATAAACATAGAGAAGATGGAAAATCTGAAGTAATTATATTATTCTCTTACTTTTCAGATGTTGAAATTTAGACCCCAATGTTTAAGTATTAATAGTTTCTTAAGGTCATAGAGCTAGTCTAATAACACCCTGACTAAAGTCTACGATTCACTTTTAAAATACTTTGTTCATTCAA
>NW_012152929.1:226865-228863 GCF_000956105.1 Propithecus coquereli | reverse complement strand
TATCAGTAAAATCAAGGAGTTGAATTAAAGTCTATTTAATTCTTTTTAAAACTAATATTATATGAATTCCATAAGTGTTGCTGAAAGAATAGTACTACATGGTTCACTTGCTTGGAATTTATTCAGGCAAAAAAAAAGCAGTATCATTTTATTAAGCTTGATGAAGCACCAACGATCAGCATCAGCTTCAAACCACCCACAGATATTATAATTGCCTTGGCAGTCTTAGCCAATTAATATCACATTTTTACAAAATTAAAGTATTTAAACTGTACTTCATGCAGAGGACTGTTAAAATCACAGCCCGTTTTATTTTTAACAGTTACCAAAGGAAACTTTTACAACTGACTATAGAAATAAAAGTAACTTAATTAACATACTATTTATTACATTTCATTTCACTCAGGAGCATTATACTACAGTCATATCTACTGAGGGTGCTCTATCCCCTTGAAACTTAAAATAAAATTGATTCAAACTTCCATCCAAATATTTTGGGAAATGGAACACCCTGATCAACTATCTCCAGACACTTGCTATAAGGATGTGAAGGAACACGTTATATCTAGTTCAAGATTCCTCCATCTATTGAATTTGGTATCTTTCTAATATTTCATTTTTTTCAGTTATTTCATGTTTTCCAACCTGCACTTACATTAACTATAAATTTTGGGCATCAGTATGGGAATACACTATAATAAGTTATAGGTGACCATTAAAAATATTAATCCTTCCTCTTTAAAGTCTTTGGCTATGATCCTTAGAGGTTGATTTTTACCAAATGATTCATTATTGAGCTGCCTCATTTCAATTTGATGTTTTCTCTTCTTTTGCTAGCTCATTTTCACACCTGCTGTTCATTTCTGATGTTCATCGAGAATTTTTTGCAAATACAAAATGTCAAATTATCTCTTGAACAAACATATCTTCTTCCAGTGCTCAGATAGTAAACTAATAACTCTTTGTCTCTACTAAACATCATTCTATCTGTGTATATAATTATTTAGAGTACATTTTCTAAAAGATGTAATGTGGGTTAGAAAATATATATATAGAAAAAAATTATACTAAGAAAATTAGATGAGAAAACTAGGACGATGTGAAGTATTGGCATAAAAATACGCTATTTTTCATAACTATTTAAATAATTAGGGAAATTACTTTCTGATAAAAAGATAATAAATGTTACATAAAATTCTGTTTACTAAAGCTAATTAAATAAGCAATATTTGTGGTATGAATCAATGCTTTCAAAATTATCATACCATGCATTTTAGTAGATTTATAATAGAAGTAGAGTAACAGTCTTCATTGTTTTTGCATTGCTAACCTCCAAAAGTATTCTGAAAAACTATTTATACACCTGTACAGTTTTAAGATGACATTTAAAGTTTATTAGTTTAAATATTTGAAAGGTAGTAATTTCTAAAATATTACAAATATTGACACTTAAAATTGTTACATTACTTTTGGAATATATTTAAAAGATAACATTTAATACATACCATCACCCACTTAGGAAAACAAAACAAGACACATGAACACGAAACAGCTGGGAGTTTTCTAGAGATATGGAGCAAAACTCCATGGTAGACTAACGTAGATTTATCTCAAGAGTTCTCTTCTGTGTGTTCTCAAGACACAGGCTAGCCTGATGCATTTTCATGATGAATGACCAGGCAGTGTATCTTGTGGTCAAGTAGAAAGGTAATTTCATTTAATCCCATTCTTCTTGTGCCAAATCTGAAGTTATGTTTATTCTTGTTATAACTTACTTTGGGATATCACCGTTTATCATAACTATAACTGTACCATCTGTATGTTTTCAATGATTAAGATCTCTTTAGATTGATTACAAAAAGGTTTTGCTGTACTGAAACCAGATCCATGACATATACTGTTATCACATACTGTTAAAATACCAAAGTGTAGTATTTATTTTCCGATTTTATTATCCAAATAATTATAAGAATTCATTAAATAAGTGTATGGGATATT
>NW_012152929.1:219717-220289 GCF_000956105.1 Propithecus coquereli | reverse complement strand
GGAGAGAAGTCTGACTGAAGTTTATCCGGATTTGTTAGTAGGAAAACCAGTTCAGTTAACCATTAACGAGATAAGGAAGGGGAATTTGGAGGGTCTGTGTCTGGCCTTGTCCAAGATAAGTAAGGAGTCATCTGTAAGTCTATTTATTAATAAATCATGTTGGGAAGGGTGATTCTTTGAGTAAGCTGTTTCTCAAAACACAAAAGATTTGGGGAGATTTCTTGACCATCACTGTGCAAATTTCAACATTGTCACTAGAACCAATTAAATTTTATTATTTTAACATGAAAAGAACAAAAAAAATTCAAAAGGTACAAACAGACCATTTTCAAAGAAGAAAGTTCAAATAACAAATAAGTATGCAAAATATTTTCAGTCTCATTAGTTATTGGATAAATATAATTTTTAAAGTGAGGTAATATTTTTCACTTATTGAGTTAGATACAAAATCTAATAACCCTAATACAAATACAGACATTATCTATATTGATATTAAAAGTGTGTACATATGTAAAAACAATCAAGAATATATTTTATTTGCAAAGATCTAATTCTAAAAATAGTATAAAACA